>NC_069132.1:3171130-3771130 GCF_026914265.1 Mya arenaria
ACCCTCATCAAGAAGCACACATTCATCGCAACCCTCCGCAAGCAGCACACAATCTCAGAGCACACAGTCATCGCAACCCACAGCAAGCAGCACACAATCTCTGAATCACAGTATCTCGCAACCCGCAGTAAGCAGCACGCAGTCTCAGAGTACACAGTCATCGCAATCCACAGCAAGCAGCACGCATTCTCAGAGCACACAGTCATCGCAACCCACAGCAAGCAGCACACAATCTCTGAATACACAATCATCACAAACTTCAGCAAGCAGCACGCAATCATCGCAACCCACAACAAGCAGCACGCAATCATCGCAAACCACAGTAAGCAGCACGCAGTCTCAGAGTACACAGTCATCGCAACCCACAGCAAGCAGCACACAATCTCAGAGCACGCAATCATCGCAACCCACAGCAAGCAGCACACAATCTCAGAGCACGCAATCATCGCAACCCACAGCAAGCAGCACACAATCTCAGAGCACACAGTCATTGCAATCCACAGCAAGCAGCACACACTCTCTAAATACACAATCATCACAAACTTCAGCAAGCAGCACGCAATCATCGCAACCCACAACAAGCAGCACGCAATCATCGCCACCAACAGCAAGCAGCACACAATCTCTGAATACACAATCATCGCAAACCTCAGCAAGCAGCACGCAATCATCGCAACCCACAACAAGTAGCACACAGTCATCATCACCAACAGCAAGCAGCAGACAGTCGTCTCAACCCTCAGCAAGCACCACACAATCATCGCAACCCTCAGCAAGCAGCACACAATCTCAGAGCACACAGTCATCGCAACCCTTAGCAAGCAGCACACAATCTCAGAATACACAGTCATCGCAAACGACAGTTAGCAGCACGCAGTCTCAGAGAACACAGTCATCGCAACACACAGCAAGCAACACACAATCTCAGAGCACGCAATCATCGCAAACCTCAACAAGCAGCACACAATCTCAGAGCACGCAATCATCGCAACCCTCAGCAAGTATCACACAATCTCAGAGCACGCAATCATCGCAACCCTCAGCAAGCAGCACACAATCATCGCAACCCTCAGCAAGCAGCACACAATCTCAGAATACACAGTCATCGCAACCCTCAGCAAGCAGCACACAAACATCGCAACCAACAGCAAGTAGCACACAATACCAGAGCACACAATCATCTCAACCCTCAGCAAGCAGCACGCACTCTAAGAATACACAGTCGTCGCAACCCTCAGCAAGCAGCACACAACCATCGCAACCAACAGCCAGCAACACACAATTCCAGAGCACACAATCATCGCAACCCACAGCAAGCAGCATACAATCATCACAACCAACACCAAGCAGCACAAAATCATCGCAGCCCTCAGCACGCAGCACACAGTCATCACAACCAACTGGTTCTGGTAGTTCACTGTCGACTAGTCTCACAACAACTCAAACATTGTCAACATCTCAGATGATAAGTTCAGTGGGCTCAACAACAGGGTTAGGGAATTTGACAACCTTAGGTAATACTACAGTTGCTCAAACGATGATATCTGGGCAGACACAAAACCCCGCAGTTAGACTTACAACAACTTTACAATCACCTCAACAGACTTCGCAGACAATTACGGGACAATCCACCATTTCGAATGTGTCAACAGCAAGCTCGGGACAACCTATAACAACAACGGCATCATCCATAGTCACAACACATAACCCGTGTAATGACACTCTGGATTGTAAGCTATTGGACACATACTGGCATATTTGTGGAACAATGGCTTCTGCCAAAGGTTGTCTCACGCATTGCGGATACTGTGCTTCTGGTGCGCCCATAACACCGTGTAATGACAAACCTAATGTGGACTGTGCTGTATTTGACAGCTTGTTGGGCATTTGTAAAGACAAAACCACAGCTACAGCGGCAGGGTGTATAAAGTTCTGTGGTTTTTGTCCATAACACTGATAGTTAGTGTTTGTTAACGGGCACAACAAATGACATAGTGAATTAATAGTTTTAAGTATGGCACTAATTTTGTTTAAGTCAAATACTTATATATTGCTTTTTCCAGTTGTTTGCATCAACTTGCACGTGTTAATATTGTGTAAACGGTCAGGAAAATGCGTTTGTAGTTTTACTGGATGTGTCAACGTTTACATGTTTCTGTTGTTGATAATATATACAAACGAGCAATGAATAAACATTTTGTTTTCTGAAACACTGATTTTTTAAATAGAAATGTTCGGTGGGGGTTCTTTGATTGTGTAAAAGTATGGAAATGTTAATTTATTTAACAAATCCATGAAATATTAAAAGATCATATAGTCGACGATGGCGAAAATTTGCTCTTTATTCCACGAAAATTAACACAACCTTCATAAGGCCCAAAGTAAATAAATGATCTGTTACTGAATCGAGTGTGTATAATGCTTAACAACATTTCGAAGTCGAAAACGGACAAGGGTTGAATTCGCTAAAATGAGAGCAATATGTTAACTTATAAATAAAGAAGTTATAGTTATTGTTAAAACATTATGCGTAAAATATATTGATAAAAAGGGCGGAGCGAACGTACCCTGTTAAATAGGTTCAAACTGAGTTTAGAACGTGTTTAAAGCAGTAGGGAAATCCGATTATGACGGCATGTCTGTTAAGTTGTAAATTGTTATTCTTAGCGAATAAGCTTGGTACGTAGGTTATTATTTAAGAGCGGTTACTGCGTTATATGCATGATTGTTGCTTTCCAAAAGCGCTGCAGTTTGTATTCAAGTTCTTATTTAATTACCTGATACCCCTGAGAACAGCGTGTGGTGAAGTTTTAACGGTTATATGAAATCATTTTATGGGCATGCAATTATGCAAAACTTGAACCGAATTCGTAACTTCCACACAAATGAGTTACTATAATATATTATATTTGCGCAAATTCTAAGTTGAAAAATGTACACAACAGAAATAGTTGTTACGTAATCAAAGTTGAACATTACATGTTTTCCATGGTGTTAAACGTCTTAGTTGAAAAAGGGCCATTACTCCGGCATTAATTGGTGGTGTTTAAAGTGACACTCGTATTAAAAACCAATACATACACACGTATTACAGACATAAACTTTGAGTGATAAACCTTTAACTGCTTACTAAATAATTTATGGAAAATATTAATTACTGATAACAAGATTGAGAACGTGTATTTAATAGCTGAAAACACACAAATATTAAATAACTGGTGGGTCCTAAAATATTAACAGTGATCAACTATCGTCTCATTAGGTAGAAAAACCGTGTGTGTTTTTCAAATTAAACACGGTATCCTGCGTAAGAACCATCGTTTTCGATATTTATTCATCGTTTTCGGTATATTGAATCCATTGTTATAATTCTGGTACATCGTATTTGGAAGAAAGAGTGCGAAGTTGGCCTGTTTTTATAGTGCTCAACATGTGTATTAAATATTATTCAAATTCGTTAACCTGTTCATGAGTAATTGTCCGGACATCCGCAAATTGTCAGTTGAAATGGGACATTGTCCGTCCAGAATTACTGATTCGTTACCAAAGGCGTCCTTGACCTGTTTTAATGGTGTTTAACGTCTATACCAACACTCATTTGAATCAGTCACCCTTTTCCGGACACCGTATATTTGGCAAATTCTAAGTTGAAAAGATCGGTACTAAAATTCAGCTCGACTTGTATTTTATGTCCTTATATCATTTAAATCCGTCAACTTTTTAATGAGGTATTGTTCGGACGGTCACGCGACAGTGCGATAACGAAAACGCGATAATACGACAGTACGATTATGATAATGCAATAAACTATCGTGTTTTCACCATCGTACTTTCGCGTTTTCACCATCGTATTATCGTGATTTAGCGTTTTTCATCATCGTATTATCGTACTGTCGCGTTTTCATTATCGTACTGTCGTGTTTTCATCATCGTACTATCGCGTTTTCATCACCGTACTGTCGTGTATTCATCATCGTACTATCGCGTTTTCGTCTTCGTACTGTCGTGTTTTCGCCATCGTACTATCGCGTTTTCGTTATCGTACTGTCGCGTTTTCATCATCGTACTATCGCGTTTTCACCATCGTAGTTTCGTGATTTCGCCGCGGTTTTCATCATCGTACTATCGAGTATCGCGTTTCAGATCAACACATTCATAGGCGATGGCCCTAACGGCATTCCGTAGAAAACGGACCATTATTCAGTCAAAAAACAGCGGTATGTATTCAAAGTTTAACTGAACTGGTAATGTATGTTATTGTCAGAGCATGACCGACCGTACCGACCTTTCGACGAACAGACCGACCAACTCTACCCCACACCACTCCCTAAACTTTGTTTTGTAGTGGTGTTGCAAATAATATCAATTGGCCATGATACGCTATCGATGAAATGCTATTCTAAGTACTAATTATGTTTATATATTCTTATTATTTTCTTTATAAAGAGACATATAGAGCTACTGACGTGAAAACCCGTTTTACTCTATCTACCGATTTGTCTATACACCAGCCTTTAAATAGTAACATTAATCATATGGAAATTCCTTCTTTCGATTTCGTTAATACATTGACTGCTCCTGTTTAAGGTGTTATTGTTCTGATCACATGGTTGTTATAACCCATGATCTAAATAAATCTTGAAGTATTGAAATCTTGTAAGTATATTCAATCTCATAACTAACAGTAAACAATACTTAACTGATAATCAGTTGTTTACAAAAGCTCTGACATCATCAGTCTGTAAGTGTTTTATAGTATGCCCTTAGTAATAATCTTCCTTAACTCTCTTTTAATACGTAGTATTTTATTTTATTTTATCAAAGCTGGAAACGTTAATCGGGTATGATGAACATTATATAACGCCCTGTTAAAACAACACTCTCACAGACTGACCGTTTTGACAACTTTTTATTACTTTTTAGCTAACCAGAGCACGAAGTGCTCAAGATGAGCTATTGTGATCGGTCTTTGTCCGTCGTCCGTCCGTCAACAATTGCTTAAAAACATCTCTCCTGAAACTACCAGGCCAAATTTAATGAAACTTCACAGGAAGCTTCCTTGGGTGTCCCTCTACAAAATACACCAAGGGGTCACGATGATAAACAACAACAACAACATCAAGAAAATGGCCAACTTTCTAGTTTGCTTTAAAAAAACATCTCCTCTAAAACTACCAGTCCACATTCAATTAAACTTTACAGGAAACTTCCTTGGGTGTCCCTCTACAAAAATACAACAAGGGGTCACGATTGATCAACAACAACAACTACATCAGAATTGCTGACTTCCTGTTTCTGCTTAAAAAAACCCATCTCCTCTGAAACAACTAGTCCAAATTCAATGAAACTTTACAGGAAGCTTTCTTGGTTTACCCTCTACGAATTTACAACAAGGGGTCACGATTGATCAAAAACAACAACAACAACAACAAAATGTCCAACTTCCTATTTTGCTTAAAAAAAACATCTCATCTAAAACTACCTGTCCAAATTCAATGAAACATTACAGGAAGCTACCTTGGGTAACCTGCTACAAAAATACAACAAGGGGTCGCGATTGACCAACAACAAAAAATGGCCAACTTACTATTTTGCTTTAAAAAACATCTCCACTGAAACTACCAGGCCAATTTCACTGAAACTTTACAGGAAGCTTCTTTGCATGACCCTCTACATAAATACAACAAGGCATTGAGATTGATCAACAACAACAACAAAATGGCTGACTTACTGTTTTGCTTTTAAAAAATAAAAATCTCTGAAACTGCCAGGCCAAATTCTATGAAACTTTACAGGTAACTTCATTGCATGACCCTTTACAAATATAAAACAAGGCATCGTCATCAGTAAAGATATGTTTAAAATTGTAACATTTTTATTAATGCATTATCACAGAGATGTGGCCCTTTGCTTAGGTGAGCGTTTAAGGGCCATCATGGCCCTCTTGTTTTCGTCTTGGAATGAGCCAAATTTTGCATAAATGCCTTTAACCAAGTGAAATAAGAAGGCAGTCTGATCGTAGTTTTCTTATTTATGGTCGAATATGGGATGTTTTATGTCTTATATGTTACTAACGGTTTAAGAAATTTTTGGCTTCTTTTCAAACTATTGAGATATGCATTATTGTAAGTTATCTTCCACAGTGAAAAAGTCGATCGAAGGACAAAACAAATTAATATTTTAAATCTTAATTTTGTATTTTGTTTTAAGGTTCAATAATTAGCAAGCATAATGCATACATCTGTTGCAACAAGTTCAGGTGTAATTAGGAGTTGAGCAAATTTAACGAAATCATATATTTTTTTTATCAGATTTTGGATCAAAAAGCATTTGCAGTTTATTTCGGAAAGGTCTGTTGACATTATAAGTATGTCTTTAAGTCAAAATGGCACATACTACCTAATCAACAATGGCTTGTGGTTTCTCGGTGGCACAATTTCAAATAAGACAAAAATGCAAATGCTTTTTGATTAAAAATCAGACAAACTTTATGTTAGTTTGGGTTACATATTGTCCAAAAACAGGTAAGATAGTTAGGCGTTTTCAATTCTTATATGTATCCTTTATTAGGCTTTATGTAAAATATTTATTGTCATTATTCGGCAATGACGTTAAAGAAATCTTAAGTATAAACTTTAAGGGTTTTAAAACTACATATTAGAGCACACACTTCATTTTTAAGCCTACTTAAGTTCAATGGACCCTATATAGTTGATTAAGGGAGTTGACATTTTGAACATAATAATAAAAGGAGTAATCAAACGTATAGCTAATGTAGTTTATGAAGATAACACATATTTAAGTACATCCGCATCTTGTTTACAGTTTGGCTTTTAACAACGACTAAGTGATGTTATTCGATATAAATATTGGAGACACACCATTCTTGATCCTTTTTTTATCACATTTTAGACCACCAAAATGACATCTGAACCGGACTTGAATGTGATTGTCGAGCAGATAGGGAAGTTAGAAATTGAACCCGACCGGCGTGGTATAAACCCCAATAAAGAAGAACTTTCCGATCTAGAATCTTCCTCACTATCGTTGGATGGAAAAACAAGCTTATTGTCAGACAGCAGCCTCGCACCACGTGGTCCAACTAGGAAAAACAGACAAAGTGTACAGTCAACACCATACCGTGTTAGCCAAACTCGATCAAAAGGGTCACTGTCTATCGCGGATGAAATTATTGATATGCAAGAACAGTATAGTAATGCCCATCCACGCGGTAACTTGTTACCCGATACACAGTCTGATATAAATCCATGGTCTTATATGTCGCAACAAAATCAGACGAGCAAAAATACTGGTACTGAAAACGAGGATGTGTCTTTTATTGATGAGCTTTTGTTTCCCACACATACTTTTGAAGGCATCAACTCTTCTCCTTCACCAAGTTTTACACCAAGTCCAGAGATAAACTGTTTTTCTGAAAAAACATGTCCTACAATGAGTTTTGCGTTTGGTCAAGACTTCAATTTTGGTGACGGAAGTGATGATTTAAAACTTATTGATGAACTTATTAACGAAGATATCGTTAGCAAAGCACAATCTGGTGTCACAAGTGATTCAGACTTGCATCCTTATGTAGAGTATCTACAGCGTGATGATATTAGATTACAGCAAAAATCCAACTTGACAAATGCAGAGGGAAAAAACCAAGAGGAGTCTTTCTTTGAAAAGCCTGACAACATCCCCTTGTTGCTATCACCAACTCCTGCCATTTATCAAAATGTAAATGTTGGAAATATGCTAAACCAAAATTCACAATTGGAGATTTGCCCACCATTTTCTTCGACATTCAATACAAATGTTACATCAACCCAGATCGATTCGACTAGATTCGGTTCGGATCTACAAAAAAAGCTCAAAATGACAGCAGTTGGGCACAAGGTTGTTTTGCTGCACATATGGGTACGCCAGTTCTAAAACAAACTAGCTTTAATTCAGATATCTGTCCAAAACTACCTATGCAAGAAACGCATTACAATATACCTTCTAGTATAAATGAGATTTCAAGAGGCAACACAGTGACTTCCTTTCATGATCTTATGCAATGCGGAAACCAGAGTGCTGTCTCAAGTACTACCCAGCGAGTCCGGTGAATAGTCAGCCAGTGCAGCAGAATATTCAATCATATCCAATAGCACTGAACCGGTTAGACATACAGCCAATTCAACAGAATCAACCTCGTATTCAACTGTCACATTACACACATAATCAGCCAATTAGGCCTATACTACCGAAGCCACTGCAATCGGAAAATGCAAATAAAACCCAAAGACTGCAGTCGACACCTAAACACAGTCCTGTTCCAAGAGACAAGCGTGCCCCCTCAACACGAAGTGTTGGCAAAAGTGAGTAAAGTTTGGTTATCTTTTATCTTAAATACGTGTTAACGTTATGCTGTCAAGCACCCATCCAGATCCAAATTGTCATTATCAGCATTCGACATTGTGTCCAAAATACATTTCAAATTAAGCATTCTCAGTTTTTTTAAAGTAATATTGTGTGACTTAGATCTGTGTGAACTTGATTTATGTATAAATACAAACATGAATGACCTTATGCATGTGTAAGAATGACATGTTGTATATATGAAATAAACCTATGTGCATGTAAATGTATGAAAAAAGTAAAGTAAATATAGTGGTATGTTGTTATCAATGTGAATAATGTAAAAGTCAGCCTCAGCATTAATTGGGTATGTAGTCAAGAACTAAAGGCGTATCCGTTCTTTCAGATGTACAGAAAGAGGCGAAGGCTAGGCGCGATGTCAGCAAACTCACTACAGGAGATTTAGAGTATGAGGTCCCAGAGAAAGGAGACACCATTGTTCATGGATACGCCTGCCTAAACCCACCCAATCATTATCTTCTAAAAGCTTTGCTAAAGCGGCTTAAACAGGAGCATATGATCGACATCATCAATAGAAAAAACAAGAAGAATCAAACTGCATTGTATTGCGCTGTACGACTGGACTATGACAAGGTTGTAAAAACTTTGATCGAATTCGGTGCTGACCCAAATATCAAAGCCCAGGTGAGTGATTAAAATTGTAGTAAAAATGAACTGATACAGATCATGTTGCCATTTCTTTCCTCCCAACATATCGATGTTTTGTATTGTTATACTTCAGGTTTAAGAATACTTGGTACAAATGACGTTGTTTTTACTGTATATTAGACATATGTCAGGGACCGTATTTAATATAACTTATATAAGTATTATATTTATCCTTAGACATGCCTCAGTGATTTAATTCAGTTTATTGGCCAAATATTTTTATTACAAATCAAAACACTCAGATTATACTATATTTTAACCTCCTCTAAAGTAAGATTATTGAATACGGCTCCAGATGCCAACATGTACTCAAAATCTTGAATTGCATTCAACTCAGAATGGCGATGAGCAGTCTGCGGCCATACACCATGCGGCCATGTCTGGGACTACAAAAACCCTTCTAGCACTTCTAGAAGCTGATAAAATCTTTATAGATTTAGACAATGGTCTCGGTAAGTCTTATTAGAACTTAGAATATGTGTTGTAATGATTCAATAATCGTCAATAGGCACCCAATATCTGCGATAACCGATTATGACCGGCCATGATGATTTTTTTTCTGTATATATATATAGCAACATTTGTTGAGATATAACATCACATATTAAAGTTGGTGGCATGAATGTACCAAGAGTTATAAACTGTCATTCAGTTTTTAAAATATTTACTTAATAGAATATGCTAAAGTAAACAATAATATTTTCATATTGAAAAAAACATTTTGATTATTTCCGATCCGATGATCGATTACGATTTTTTTCGATTAACCAACACTTCTGATTTGTCAGTTTACATAACTGCACAGTTTAACGAGAAAGTACTGCACTATAGCCATTTTTTCAGATCTGTGTTTTAATGTTCATTACATGTTAACTGGCTTTTATAACAGTAAGACCCCTAAAATAGCAATGAACTATTGGCATTTTCTTTGTAGGACAAACAGCACTTCATTGTGCCATTATAGCCCAAAAAGAAAAGGGCATTCCTAGAAGGGATGTAATGGAAAAACTACTGCAAAAGGGAGCTAATTATCAATCGCAGGTATGTGTAACACAGTTAGGGAATTTCAAGATTTGTGCAAACTTGTTCACTAGCAGTTCAGTTGCTGAGCTTTGTTTATCACGTCTGTCTTTCAGACACAGTGGGCCTTTTTATCAAGAAACATAGGTGCAATTTTGTTCCAAGGAGGGATTTACAACAGTAGTACAGCACTGTTGAAAATCTATCCTAGAGAAAATGCTACATGTATTAAGATTCATGAAACGGTCTTTGGTTTTAATTCAATGTCTGTTTCCGTTTTATTTAACTGCTGCATTTGCTAACATAATAACTTATGTACTTAACTTAACTACTGTGTGTTTGTTTTCTTCAGGACAAATTTGGAAGGACCCCGCTTATCTACTGTGTCCTTAAAAAACAAATGGATCTATTGAAAATTCTCCTTAACCACATTGAACCAGACAGGCAAATAGCAGCTAAAAATATGAAAGATCATTTTGACAAGTCAGCAAAAGACTATGCCGAAGAAATGAAAGACAGTGATGATATGGATTATTCAAATGTTTTATTACATAGTCCGAGGTGATTCTTAGTAAAGTTTAGTATGTTCATGTATTGATGTGCAATAAAGACTTGATCATTTCAACTGTTTTAAGCCTTTTAAACTACTAGCGGATCCAGGGGGGCTCACCCGGCACCCCCGCCCCTCAAAGAAAAAAAATTCTATGTAGGAAAAAATATAACAAAATACGCCAAAAATGCACCATATCAAACTATAAATTGTTAAATATTAAAAACGGGAGTACAAAAACCAAAACCCCCTACTATAAATTTAAAACAAATAAATTTCGGTTCTGAGCAATGGGCGCAAGTCAAAAGGTTACGCACCAAAGTAACTCCCCCTCTAACGTCGAATTCTGGATCCGCCCATGTTAACTTTAGTGTAAATATTGTTTTGCTTATCAGAGTACATCTTGATGGTGATAGAGAAGAAGTAGTTCCCCCACGACGACCCATGTTTATTATTTCGGTTGGATGCTACATATGAGCTACAATATCAGTGAAGTTGTAATAGTCAGGAGGTGTGGCGATATGCAGCCTCTATTTGTAAACAGTGTCACTGCCTAGAGATTGTAATAGACAGGGGCTATGGCAATATCTAGCCACTTTGTGTAAACAGTGTTACTGCCTAGAGGTTGTAATAGTCAGGAGGTATGGCAATATCTAGCCACTATATGTAAACATTGTCATTGCCTTGATGTTGTAATAGACAGGAGGAATGGCCATATCTAGTCATTATATATAAACAGTGTCACTGCCTAGAGATTGTAATAGACGAGGTAATGGCCATATATAGCCACTATATGTAAACAGCGTCACTGCCAAGAGGCTGTAATAGCCAGGAGGTATGCCAATATCTAGCCACTATATGTAAACCGTGTCACTGCCAAGAGGCTTTAACAGACAGAGGTATGGCAACATCTAGCAACTATATGTAAACAGTGTCACTGCCTAGAAGTTGTAACTGAGAGGAGGTATGACAATATCTAGCCACTATATGTAAACAGTGTCACTGCCTAGAAGTTGTAACTGAGAGGAGGTATGACAATATCTAGCCACTATATGTAAACAGTGTCACTGCCTAGAAGTTGTAACTGAGAGGAGGTATTGCAATATCTAACCACTATATGTAAACAGTGTCACTGCCTAGAGGTTGTAATAGACAGGAGGTATGGCCATATCTAGCCAATTTATGTTAACAGTGTCACTGCTTAGAGACTGTAAAAGACAGGAGTTGTGGCAATATCAAGCCACTATATGTAAACAGTGTCACTGCCTAGAAGTTGTAACTGAGAGGAGGTATGACAATATCTAGTCACTTTAAGTAAACCGTGACACTGACTAGAGTTTGTAATAGACAGGAGGTATGGCCATAAATAGCCATTATATGTAAACATTGTCACTGTCTAGTGGTTGTAATAGACAGGAGGAATGGCAAAATATAGCCACTATATGTAAACAGTGTCACTGCCTTGAGTTTGTAATAGACAGGAGGTCTTACAATATCCAGCCTCTATATGTAAACAGTGTCACTGCCTAGAGGTTGTAATAGACAGGAGGTATGGCCATATGTAGCCACTATATGTAAACAGTGTCACTGCCTAGAGGTTGTAATAGAGAGGAGGTATGGCAAGAATTAGGCACTATATGTAAACAGTGTCACTGCCACGGGGTTGTAATAGACAGGAGGTATGGCAATATCTAGCCGATATGTAAACAGTGTCACTGCCTAGAGGTTGTAATAGACAGGAGGTATGGCAATATCTACCCACTATATGTAAACAGTGTCACTGCCTTGAGTTTGTAATAGACAGGAGGTATTACAATATCCAGCCTCTATATGTAAACAGTGTCACTGCCTAGAGGTTGTAATAGACAGGAGGTATGGCCATATGTAGCCACTATATGTAAACAGTGTCACTGCCTAGAGGTTGTAATAGAGAGGAGGTATGGCAAGAATTAGGCACTATATGTAAACAGTGTCACTGCCACGGGGTTGTAATAGACAGGAGGTATGGCAATATCTAGCCGATATGTAAACAGTGTCACTGCCTAGAGGTTGTAATAGACAATAGGTATGGCAATATCTAGCCACTATATGTAAACAGTGTCACTGCCTAGAGGTTGTAATAGACAGGAGGTATGGCCATATGTAGCCACTATATGTAAACAGTGTCACTGCCTAGAGGTTGTAATAGACAGGAGGTATGGCAATATCTAGCCACTATAATATAACGACGCCTGTAGAAAGGGGTACAAAGTCGGCAATTTCAATTTCGAGAAAAACGTGTTTAAAGTGTTGTTGATTTATTTCACTGACTTTAATTGGTATAAGTGACCATTTCTTTGTTAGATTTATAAATTTTAACGTACAACAATTGTTTAAATTGCATCCATAAAATATACATATTCTCCGACAACGATATTACCGATAGCGACGAGTATAATAACAACAAGGTTATCTCCCTTATGCATATACGTAATTTCCGGTTAGTAATTGACAAACAAGAAATTTTCAAACATATACGTTTTTTGTCTTCATTTGCTGCTTTTCGAGGATGCTTCTGTCGAGTTTTGACAGGTAAATATCATTGCAGTTGTATACATTTAATATTAAATTTTATTATGTTAAAATGATATAGAAAAAGGCGAAATATTCGTCAATTGTCATAAACCCGGAAGTAAACAAACGGCTTGAACTGGCGGTTTTATTTAATTTCCATACCACATTGTCCATAATAATGAATGAACTTGTATAATTATATAAATTTCTCATCATACCGAGTCATATGCTTTTGTAGTCATGGGAGTAAAGTGTTCCCGATGTACATGTCAACGACACTGATGACATTTTAATAAGGATTTGTGTAACTTATGAATGACCTTCATTTACTAGAAAAACTCAACCTGTCCACGATAAGATTGTAGATAATTGAAATCTGTTTATGAGTTTTTATAACAACAATAATGAATTGACGAGAGATCACAGTGCTCTACATAACATCATATTGCTATCTTATTTCAGGACAGTATCCATGTTACCTGCCCGGCCCCCTCCATTACAGTTGGGACATTGCCTGCCAGTCTTCTTCCCCAATCATGCCCAACCGATTGGTCCAATATTGTTCAAAACTTGATGGAAATGCGGTGTCATCGTAGTTTGGAGTATGTGCAGAGCACTCGAGTATATTTTAGTTATTTATAACTTTAGTTCACAAATTAATAAACGGTTGTTAATTGACAGCTTTTTCCAAGCAAGGAGAAGATTTTTGGTTGCACACATGACAACCTTGTTATACGTAATCAGAAGACATATTGTGTTATACCGAATATCTAACTGGTTTCCATATTTTATTTTGAAATCATGCAATATTTTAGATAAACAAAATAGCATGTATAAAATAAAGATGTGTATCAAATGTTGCAGGACAACAAGCAGTTTATTTCTTCGATGAGACTGAATTAAAAGGGAGCAGACACTGTTGTGAGCATGATGATCACTACTTCAAGTCCATGGCTTGGAAAAGAAAAGCCGAAATTGGCACTTTGTCTTAGCAGGTAGATAATAAATTTTTCATATTAAGCCCTAAAGTAAAATGCTTAATTTTGAAAATACTTACCTAACAGAATTGAGCACTAGATTTTTAAGAGTATTCATCTCAGCGTTAGCCTTCTAATTGTTGTCAATTACATGTAAACAAATTAACCTTGACCATAACTCAATAACTGTTGAAATTGATAAAATACATCTTTGCATACCTGTTGCCAGAGGAAGAATGTATATGTGAAATTTCATAAGTATGTTATTTTTGTATTACATTTTAAATTTTCAACAATGTTAAACAAAAATAAACACTGTTTTAACTAGCCAAGTAACTCCTCCCATTGTCAAAACACTGGCATGATATCTTGATCTCTATATAAGTTTGTTTTTTGGTGTGTTTTATTGTGATGTCAAAATATGACTGAACTAGACATAATTTCTATCAATCCATACTTTCAGCAAACATGCCTGGCTTTGTGCAGTGCAGGTTTGCTGCATCGGTGAGGGTGTAGTTTACCTTGATGAAAACCAGAGCAGTTGTGTACCCTGAACTCCTTTCCAAAATCTGCATCAAGGGGATGGATCTTGAATGGCAGTGGTATTAACATGACAAGATCAGAGAGTACAGCAGATTAGACATTGAAAAAGACAGAGTGCCATAGACAGTCTCAACCAAAGCATTGAACAAACTGTACAACCTGTTAATTAACTTTTTAGAGCTGTTTGTTTGGACTAGTGTTTGACATTCAGAAATAAGTAATAACATTATTTCTCAGTATAAGAAATCTGTAGAAATTAGAAGCTGACATTTACTGTTACTATATAAACAAACCTCTTAGAGGTTTAGCCAGGTTAAAGAAAGACAGGGAGCCACAGAAAAGATACAGGTTTCCATGTGTCACTAGGACACCCTTCATTTAGCTGTGAAGAATTTTAACATTTTGAATGCTACAGAAAATGTTAGGAATATTGTATAATGTTTAATTGAAGTACTATTAGGTTTCAAGTGCCAAATATTTAAAGCCTGTGTGTATTTATAATCTTGTGAATATAAAGTTGTTATCAAAACAAAATCAATATTTGACAGTCTTAAGCTTTTAATTCTATGAAGGCAGGAGGTTGCCAATCTTACTCTTCATGACGGGTGCTTCCAAAAAAGAACAGGGTGCAGAAACCTTCCATAACTCTTGCTAGAACCCTAATATCCTTTTTCATCAAATAACAGTAATATTGACAATTAACAAATGATGCAGTGATATTTTTTTATGCTAATATCATCAATTTTTATTGTCATTAAGTTTTCTTATAGAATTGATTTGTACATGTAATGTATTGAAAATTGATACTTGTGGTTGCCATGGTTACAACTTGTTTCTTAGTGTAGTAATATGTTTTATACATATAAATACAATATTGCATTATGTAAACTTATAATATTTTAAGAAATAATGATTCAAACACATGTACAGAGACAATAAATACACTACTTTGTATTTTTGTTGCCATGGCAATGTTTCTGTGTATATTTGTTACATTTATTGTTTTTTATTACAGGATTGTCCATTAGTGAGATTATAATGTGTATAATAAGCATAGCTATAAAATGCATAGATACATGAAAATACCTATTTATGGATGTACATTTTCTTCATATTTCGATAATAGAATATATTTTGTACACTGACCCCCTTTGGACTTAAATCACCATAGCAACAAAAGTCTTAAACATTTTGAATATTTTTTTTTTAAATATATTTGTAAAGTGTCTGCCAATGCTTGGGTCATTTGAGTACTTTTTAAGAGCGGCGTGTGTGATCCCTTTTACGTTTAATATTGAATTGCATTGTATTGTGGTTGTCATGGTAACATTTTGATTGCCATTTAAAACTTCAATCATAATTTTACAAGAATTTTGTCACCAGTTCAATAATATGTTATTTTGTGTAAGATATATAACTACAAATTATATAAAGACATAAAAATACATGAGTTGTTTCATTTCTTTATCTAAAAAAATATGCCACTTTTTGACACTTTCATCAATAAATTGATCGACTCCTGTGCTTCTTTAAATCGTCATAACAACAAAAGTACTTAAGATTTTGACCTCAAATTTTCGCCAAATTGTTTCTAATGATGTACTCTATAAATAACTACCAAAAAGAGCAAATGTCATTTTTGCACCTTTGTACCCCTTTTTACAGGCATTGACACATATGTAAACAGTGTTATTGCCTAGAGTTTGTAATAAAGGAGGTATAGACATATCCAGCCACTATATGTAAACAGTGTCACTGTCTAGAGGTTGTAATAGACAGGAGGTATGACAATATCCAGTCATTATATGTAAACAGTGTTATTGCCTAGAGTTTATAATAGAGGAGATATGAACATATCTAGCCACGTTATGTAAACTGTGTCACTGCCTAGAAGTTGTAATAGACAGGAGGTTTGACCATATCTAGCCATTATATGTAAACACGGTCACTTCTTAGCGGTTGTAATAGACAGGAGGTACGCAATATCTAGTCAATATATTTTATCCGTGTCACTGCCTCGAGGTTTTAACAGACAGGAGGAATGAACTTATGGAAGATTTTGTGTATACTCTTAAAGTTCACATATCAAGGTGTTTTTTATCCAAATCCGTATTTTTTATTTTGAGACCCACAGTTTTATTCACAATGGTGGTGATTCTGAGCTTAAATCTGAATTGATAACCTGCATATCAATTTCCATGACTTATATCTAGTAGTTGTTTGCAATGTGGTCCTTGTATCAAGGGTTTTGTAAGTTATATATTGCCATACCGAACAAGAGCGTCAGCTACAACAAAATTGCCCGACCTCGTTTTAAGACACCAAGTTTTGCGATAATTGGTTGTAAGTTAGCCAAATTTAGAGAGCGGACAATGTAAAGAGTTTTTGCTAATCCGTGGGTCATAGCTCTGGAAGGACTGAGGCGGCATGACTGGTTATCTTATCGAACCTGACGGTAGTATTCTGCTTTTACACATTCTGACCAAATTTTGTGAGTATTTGCCAAATGCTTTTAAAGCTAATGATTTGACAATTTTAAAAAAAATCTATAATTAAAGGGTAATAACTCTCGAATGATTCAAGCGATACGACTGGTTATCGAAATTGTCCGAAATAGTATGGGTTTTTTTCCCATTCTGACCATTTGTGGTGATGATTGGAGAAAGGGTTCTAAATTCATTAATAAGACCGATTTTAGGCAATTTCTATTATTAAAGGTCTACAAATCCCGAGTGATTCTAACAATATGGCTGGTGATCGAACATGTCCGAGATATTATGCCTTTTCTACGATGGCACAGAGGTTATACCTGCTACCGCTCCATTCACTAATCCATTTCTTATATTTTTTATTACCACATTGGGGGAATCACCATCATATTTTGTATTTTCAAATATTGACTTGGACTAGTTACTTGCACAGATACGAATTAAAACATTCAGACCTGAAATAACAGTAATAACTTACGTTTGTATTGATTAAATCTAACACTCTGTTTTAAAAATAGCATTATTTTCCAAGTTTTCAAGTTTTATTGATGAAATTTTATGCAAACAAAATTATTTGTGGAATTGTTCAAACATTAATTTAGTTTTATTTAACCATGTCAGCATCCTGCATAAATTATTGCCTCAGCCAATCACCTTCACCTTTGAGTTTTATCTCATGTGGCTCTGAACAGCCAATCACGATACGTTGTAGCCATTACTGATATATTTTTAGCGTGGGCGAAAGCCTCGGCATCTTATTTTAGTTTTTATATAATACTTAGTACCTTGACGTTAAACAATACATAAATACTCGTGGCCCACATCGACAAGAGAGATAACAACAAAAATAAAATATTGGGATCTGTTGTGAACAGCAAAACAAACAAAGATGGATATGCTACATAAGAAATCTTAATTTTAGAATGTGTGTAATGAAGTTGACTCAATTAACATTCAACATTATTGATTTTGCAAACAGAGCTATCTTCATCAACGTGTTTTATCGGTAAACAATCTAAAGTTCCAAATGTTTGGATAGCGATAAAGATTATGATGAACATAGTTACATCTTTCATTCATGAAATGATTACAATTAAAAAGTTAAAGAAACTCTTTGCCTTTTTCTCCTCAACACAGTTAATATGTGTATTAAGTTCCACATTGTAAAATAAAATACTTTAAACTATTTAATTAGTCCTACTAATAGTACTATTATTACAATATAGAACAAAGTCATCAGGTATATCAATTTATCGTGAAATGGTCACGATTTTTTTATTCCAATTACCAAATTGTTTCAAGTACTGGTCATAAATAAAACCGATGTATGAACATAGCATTTTATTTATCTTTAAAGATGTAGTGTAGCATTTTACCGATTTGACTAAATACGGTCCTTAAATAGTAACATTAATCAGGTGGGAATTCCATAAGACCTACTTTCGATTTAGGACAGCCCGTGTAAGTAGTATACATACTTTTTACGTATTTTATTTAACTATTTTATTCAATAACTTTTTCATCCATATTTGTACCATGCTTACATTGTAAAGATAAGGTCGGTAGCCACAATAATGGGCATTCATATTACATCAGTGTACCAAGTATATACCTTTAGCATTTCTTATCTTAGCGTATCCATGTAACACGAGTCTGCCAAGTATATAATTTAAGCATTTTTCAGCCTTTTCATATGTATGTATATCCCTGTTACACGGTAAAATCTCCGCCCAGCGGCGACAAACTGCTGGTAAAATCCCCGCCAAATGCCCCCGTGCCCACAGGACATACTATGTAGGGTATTCCCCGCTATTTTCGGCGCGAAAACAAAACCACTGCATTCACTGGGCCCTGCGGGGCCACCTGGAAGGTAAAAACACAGCCCATTTCCCCCCTATCCCCGGTATACACCCGGACGGGGAGTTGGCGTGGTTACAATCGACTGGTGTATAACATTTAACTTAACCCAGTTGAATATTGACCCGAGGGGTCATTTTTCAACGAATGATGGATCAATTTTTGACGCGGAAATCTGACACCGACCGTCAATTAATGACCACTTCGTTGCGTGGTAAAACGTTGTCCTTCGTTGAGAACTGTGTAAGGGTGCTATTTAATATTAAATCCGATAGTCATTTTTCATTGCATATGTTGGGTATTTATACCACGCAATCCATCCAATCAGTAACATCAGTATTACCAGTCTTTAGTGATGAAACGATTATCGAGTACAATCGATTAATCGTCGCTGACGATGCTTTGTCGGCGAAAATCGATAGTGGTTGTCCAAAATCGATGTCTCTAATGTTACTTCCGGTAACTACGTATTTTTTTTTGTTTTGTGGTAAAAGTCGAGTAAATGTCAATTTTTCTTTCAGGTAAATTATCGTTGAGTTCATTTTAAGGGAGGTCACGCTACACAAATGCGGTCAATGTAAACACTTTTGCTTAAAAACTTACAAACTCTCCCGAAAATACAAAATTGTTTTTAATTGTTTATATATTTCATAAAACCTTCTTCAATAACCTGTCGCTATGGTGTAGTGGGTCCGATCTTACCCGCGATGCATTTTGTTTTTGAAACCTTTTTTGGTATTGTTTGTAATTAACTTATTTACTTTTTTGTGAAAGTTTTTTGAAATTTAGGTATTCTAATGATATGTTTAATATAACAGGTTATTGAATGTTAAGCTGGTTCAAAAATATTTAATATGCTTTAACATTGATAAAATGCTAAGATAACTTACTTGATGCGCTGTGCAACATTTTGCACATTAATGTGCAATTATTAAGTATGTGTTTTGTTATTATGTTTTTTTTTCGTTAAGATATTAAAGACAGGAAATGGTTATGGATATTAACTTACTGTTGCAAAAAGCATGACTATAGCATCACACGTACTGATTCCATGATTAACCATCTAAATGATCGTATTGATACTATGTATAAAGAATGTATTCCTTACTGATATTATGAACTTTCGATTATTGTCCGATAGTAAATCGAAAAGCTTGGTCCGATTCGATTCGATTATCGATAGCAAATGGAGTCCGATTTTCAAACACTACCAGTCTTATATTGTATACCACCCCGACTGTACTCAGGTTATATTGTATACCACCCCGACTGTACTCAGGTTATATTGTATACCACCCCGACTGTACTCAGGTTATATTGTATTCCACCCCGACTGTACTCAGGTTATATTGTATACCACCCCGACTGTACTCAGGTTATATTGTATACCACCCCGACTGTACTCGAGTTATATTGTATACCACCCCGACTGTACTCAGGTCAATTTACAACGTTGAAAGCATATATAAATTGTCTCAAACTGAGGTCGCCATTGTATTATACGTAAAAAGAGTGATGTTTCTTCTGTAAATCCTAGGTCGGTGGATTCTTAGTCATCTAACATTCAAAATTCAAACCCGGTCGGTTCCAACTTGGGCTCGGTAATGCGTGTATAGAAGCTAGCCAGTAAGATTGCAGATGTCGCATGTCTTATGTGTTTTTCTTCTACGGACATAATATATCTGACGTTTATTTTACATTTTATGAGTCCGATTACTGATTTAAGTTAAACACTGATAGTTTTCAACAACTGCGTTTTTATCAAAATTGAATGTGGAAATACTGTCGGGGTCAATTTTCATAGGATTCAAAAGTTATGTTACAGCACTAGTCGTGATAATCATGGCAATAATTTCTTTTAAATGGCCTCGCTGAAAGATTGTACATTGGCAACATTTGTTAATATTGGGTTACTTTTTTATTTAAATGAACAAAGACTTAACAGCACTGCCAGATACTCATTTGAACAGAATGAGTCTAAAATGATTGAATTTTCGATAGCTTTACTAAAGCTTTTCGGCAAAAAAGAGCATATTCTGTCACATTTCCAGTAATTATTAAAAAAATATAGCTAATTTGAACTTTTGTAGATGTTTTATCATTGCTTCAATCATTTTGTTCACATTTCACACGATAAAGAAATCGATGTCTGACCCCATGAAACTTGAATGAGTCCCTTGAAATGTCACGAAAGAGGACGTCAGAATACATACACACATATATACCATATTTACTAACTGTACATAGCCTAAACTGCGGAAAAGTATGTTTTGAAAAACTGTACCACCTTTTCAGAAGATAGTCAACCAAACGAAAATGTATCAGTGTCCATTCAATCATAACAATGGCCGAGGAGCTCCGAATGGCCATTTTCAAGCACATTTAGTGTCAAATAAACTCTCTTTCGACTTGACTTTTGCCCATTCAAAACAAAGCAATGGCAAGCTATGCCATTTCTGGGTTCTTGAAGCACACCAAGCGCCAAATCAAATCGGGAACATGGCCATATCCATCAATGGCCAATAAAACCATGTATATTCTTACAATGTTATTCCAAACCAGTCATATAGTTTTATATCAGTCATGCCAATCGAGGAGCCATCAAGCAAATTGCAACTAAACCCAAAACCTATTGATGCTTTACAAAATCAAATGTGACCAATTGAACAACAACCCCTAATGTGTACCTAGACATAAATGGCAAACTAATCACCAGCAATACAAAACACATTTCATGGTAAGGTTCCTCTGGTAACGGATAGTTCATGCTTTGTTTTATTTGATACCTAACGACAATGTATTATAATATGAAACACATGTTTACATCATTATCAGCTTGAAATAAGACATATATTATGAAAATCCCCACTTATATTTCAAAATAGATATATGCTTCTAATAATAGATAGGTAATGGACATTACTGCCTGTTATTTATTACAGCGCAATAGCCAAAAGGCAGAACACAGGAAATGATAGGGTATGAAGTGTAGTTTCATAAAATCATACCGTACAAAGATCTCCATTGGTAAGTGGAGGAAGGGGTGGAGGTGGAGGCAGTATTTGGGGCCCACAGTCTGACATTCATTATCATTTGAGTTTCATATTTCTTTGATAAAAGTAGGAAATGAATATTGAACCCATTCCACTCTATAATTTTCATTATTAGTCATTCGTCTAGTCTAGTAAACAAAGTCATTATTAAATTTTACAGTAATAGTTTACTTTACTTTATGTGGCGCCGAGTATATTGTCGATATATTTATTAGAAACAAAACATTCTTGACAAACTCTAAAAATGTGTTTATCAATTTTCAGTTCAAAATAATGGCATCTAAAACTGACGTTCATGATATTTCAAAGCAAATAGAGAAGCTTGAAATTGAGCCCCAATTCGACGTATCTTCTGATCTGGAGTCGGCCCTATCGTTCGATGGAAGGAAAGATTCTTTGTCAGACAGCAACCTCATACCGCGTGGTGCAATCAGGACAACTAAACCGAGTAAACTGACTGAACCATATCAAACACGCCAACTTAGATCGGATGAACCATATGGCAACCAGTTTCCAAATAGACAGTCTGGTGGACAATGGAATCATATGTCGCAACAAGCACATCAGACAGGCAACGATACTGTAATTGAAAACCGGAATGCATCTTTTTCTGCCGAATTTGCAGTGCCAACACCTATGAATCAGGATACCAGTTATCTTTCAACACGTCAAGTGTCCAATCAAGACCTTCCTTCCTATAATGAAAATGACTTGGACCTTGTTCTGGACACTATTCAAAGAGATACCACGTCACAAGCTGGGTTCACAACACCAGTAGATAGAACAATGGATCCGCGTTTCAACGAATTGTTACATAGTCTAATGGAATACGACAATGGGTCACAACAGTCTACCTCGGCCAGCACGAGTCAATTCTTTCAAAAAGAGCCATTTTATCAAAAAACAGAAAACAGTCGCGTATTGCCATCATCAAATGCAACACCGGTTCATCGAAATAAACATGCTGGAAAAAGATCGTCCCGAAATCTGCAGTCGGAGTCTTTTCAACCGTTTTCATCGAACTTAACTGCAAACGTTTCCGATTCGACAGTAGAAAATTGTCCACCCCAAAATGCAGATTCATTTGGCAGCGGTTGGCCACAAACTTATAATGCAGAAACTTGTCAAGCTGTTTCACATTTTAATGTTTCTTCAAGTAATAACATACTTCCAATAATCAGTGAGATTTCAAGTAGCATCCCAGTGACTCCAATTCATATTATTTTACAAGGGGGTAACCAGAATATTGCCCCAAGTGCTACTCAGCTTACCATTCAATCACTGAGCCAGCAGACGGCAGAACCATTAAACCCAACTTTTCTAGATACATTGAATCAGCAGACTAGTTCGCCATTTAATCAGCCGGCAACACGAACAGTACAGCTACCATTGAACCAGACAACTACTCAGCCATTTATTCAGCCGGTAACACAACAAGTACAGCAAACATTGAACCAGACATCTAGTCCACCTTTTTATCAGCCGGGAACACACCCAGTACAGCTACCATTGAACCAGACAACTAGTCCGCCATTTAATCAGCCGGGAACACAACCAGTACAGCTACCATGGAACCAGACAATTAGTCAGCCATTTAATCAACCATTAAATCAACCGGGAACACAACCAATACACCAAACACTGACAACGTCGATATCTCAATATTGTACACAATCGTTGCAGCAAGGATTCCGGAGTCCGGTGAAAAGTCAGACAGTGCAGCAGAGTATTCAAACATTACCAGTAACACTGAACCCGTTATATATAACGCCATTTCACCAGAGTCAACCTCGTATTCAACTCTCACATCAGACGTCTAACCAGCCGAATAGACCAATACTTCCGAAGCCAACGCAATCAGTAAATGCAATTCAAACCCCTAGACTGAAGTCGACACCAACACACAGCGCTGTTGAAAGAGACAAGCATGTTGCCCCAACACGAAACGTTGGCAAAAGTAAGTACATGTATGGTTTGGTTATCTCTTAGCTTTAATTAATTATGTGTTATTTTTACACTGCCATGCATCCATTCCTTTCAACATTGACATTAAAACATGTTGTGATAATTTCTTACAGAGCTATTAACAAAGGAAACATATGGTTGAATTAACCATACCAAGTCTTTAGCTCATCTGAGCACAATATGCTCAAGGTGAGCTGTTGTGATTGGTCTATGTCCAGCATCCGGTGCCCGTCGTCCGGCGTCTACAATTGCTTATTAACATCATCTCCCCCTAAACCGCCTTGACTTAACTTCACAGGGATGTTCCTTGGGTGGTGCTCTTTCAAAATTGTTGAAAGGAATGAATTACATGCAGAACTCTGGTCACCATGGTAACCTAAAGGAAAAATTACAAAACATTTTATCGACAATTTTTTTTTTGCCTAGAGCTTAGATATTTTGTTTGTAACATTGTGAATCATTGTGTAGGGGTCGTCTACCAAGTTTGTTCAAATTATTCCCCTGGGGTTTAAACTGGCCCCGCCCCGGGGATCACAAATTATTACATTCTTATATAGTGAAATCTTTGCCTGAAACCGTAATGCGTAGACCCTTGATATTTTGTGTGTGTATCTCTATCAAGCTTGTTCAAATCGTGGCGCTCACCCAGGGGTCAAAACTGGCACCACTCCGAGAGTTACAAGTTTCCTATTATAAACACATTTTGTTAAAATCTGATAGTTATGTAAAGTTTGTTCTTGCTATATTGTCTCCCCTGCTGTTGAAGCTTAACCTTTGGAATTGTTGTCCATTTTTAGAAACAAGAGAATAGATTTGATAGGTTATTTATTCTTCAAAGTAGGAACGTCTAGAATGTAATCATTGTTCTTCTTATAGGTTTATATGTTAAAGTAAGTGTATTTATTATTTTGTAGAAGAGTTTTTTTTAATTCAATAATGAATTAAATAATCAGACTTTTCCATTGAACTAGACAATTGTTCTGAATTCAACAATGTTATATTTTGCTTGGATAGTTAATACATTTTATATAAACATGAATTTATTTCATGTATAATGAAGGAAAACTATGCTGTGTATGTTGGAGGTAGAGTAACTGAAATCTGTTTTGGTAAATCTTAAGTATCTTAGTTCTTATTTATTTTGAATAGCTGGAATGCTTTTAAAGCTGCACTCTCACAGATTTACCATTTTTACAACTTTTTTTTATTTTTTGTCTTGGAAAGAGCAAATTTTTGCGTAAATATCTGCAAAACAGTGATATAAGACTGCTGACAAAAGATCAGATAGTAGATTTTCATATTTCCGTTCGAAAAGTAATGTTTTATGGCCTAAACCGTTAATAACGGTTTAAGTAAAATGCATAACACAATAATTTTTGAACTTAAATATAAAAATCTGCTATCTGATTTTTTGTCAGCAGTCTTATATAACTGGTTTCCATGGATATTCGCAAAAATTGGCTCGTTCCGAGGCAAACAATAAAAAAGTTGTCAAAACGTCCAATATGTGAGAGTGCAGATTTAACTTCTTTAAGGATGTTGATTCATAAGAATTTTACTGTTGTATTATATACAATTGTTTTTTTATACATAATCAATTTATAAATGGTTGAGATAGGAAAAATATTCTTGTCTGATCAGTGTGCAGGCAACTGTTTCAAGTCTGTCAGTGTGCAGGCAACTGTTTCAAGTCCTGTAAGTTGAAGAGGTTTGGTTGATTGATTTAGCTCTACTGGAAATAGGTCAGGAGAGTTTAAGGATGGCGCACTGTCCGTCGTGTGTGTGTCTGTTTGTACACATTTGCTTGTTAACATCAAATCATGCCCCTGGTGTTAAAACTGGCCAAGCCACAAGGTTCACAATTTTCCGATAGACGTATAAAGGGAATTCTGGAAATTTTCTTGTCTGAAACCGCTAGGCCAAGACCTTTAAAGATGCACTCTTATTCCAAAATAAGATTTACCACAATTAATACAAGAAAGACCATTGATGTAAAGCATCAAAGGGCGCCGTTTAATAGTTTATGCATTTGTTATATGTTGAAAAACAAGGCATGTCAAGGCCAACAAGCACATTACAATGCATCGAACCGCATCCATGAAATTCTCAAAATATTTGTAGTATTCTGCTTAACAACATAGGCTAAAGCATTGAAATTGAAGAGTTTCAAGTTGAACATTTCATTAGGGTTGTGGTACATTAATGAACACGACAGAATTAGGGTGCTTATGCACTGTACTTTTTGTCATTGTCACCTATTCATATACCAAGTTTTATTTCAATACCATGAGTATTTTGAAAGTAATGCTCTGGTCAAGAAAAAGAGGCAAAGGGCAATAATTCTGTAATTAGCTGAAATACAGCTATAGTCATTGTGCACTGCACTTCCTCTTGTTGTGCTTTACCATTGAATGATGTTTAATGAAATTCCAAAAAGTAGTTTTCTTGTTATGCTACGGACAGGAAAAGGAACAAAGGGAATAACTCTTGCAATTCGCTGAAATAGAGTTATTGTTCTTGTAAACTGCATTTCTAATCATAGGGGGAGGTGGCAGTCACCATGCTGGAATGACAACTTGAAGGGAAGAATAAGTTTCCTGATTATATGGGGAATTCATCATGAAGAAGTGACATGAAATAACAATTTTTGTAGTACTTTAATAAACATTATCATTTCGTATGAAAGCTACAAACACTTATATATATAAATAGAACATATTTTTTGCACTGTTATATAAAAAGAGAACATTGTTTACTAGATGAAATGCATTTATAACATAACATGCCTTGTTTTTAGCTGTTTAATAATACTAAAATGTATGTTATAATGTTAACTTCTCCATTTATATGGTAAAGAAGAGTTGAAAATGGACGTTTTTAGTTGATAGTGATATTAACACAAAAATAGCATGTGTCTTATAGGACAATGGCAAATTTTTCAAATATGATAAAAATAATGCATACAAACTGAATATGTATCAGATTATGCATGAAAGAAATAATACTGTATCTATTTTTCACAAAGGTTTTGAAATACAACAATGCACATATAAGCATAAATGGGCCAAATATGCACAAAATAATAGTAAACAATGTGTGAAAGTGATACTGAACACTTAAAATAATTTCTTTGTGCATTAAATGAATATATACCAGAAAAGCAATACTAAATCAAGTCCAAAATGTATAATAACATGAAGAACACCCCATTATGAATATCTTCATAACAAATCAGAGTACATGTAAACAATAATCATTTATATAATTAGTATCAAATGTGTCTACTTTAAAGTGTGTTTTCATTTGCATTTAATTAATATATTCCAGAAAAGCAATTATAAAAATCCTTAAATGTATAAGAAACTGCGAAGACAACAAAGAATAACACCCATTTATGAATATCTCCAAAACAAATCAGAGGTCACCTAAACAATAATCATTCATACAATTAGTATCAAATGTGTCTAGTTTTTGTGTGTCTGTTCATTATCTTTAAATGAGCATCTTTAAAGTGAAACTCTTATTTGAAATCAATACATATAACAGGGCTTCCATTAAGAATTTGAAACTGGAAGTATAAGCTTCCTGTCCATCAATTTTGGAAGTTTTACACTGAAATTTGGAAGTTAAAATCTCCCGAATACAATATCTTTTTCCACTATTTTTCAATAAGAATGTTAAAAATCAAGTAATTTGTACTTTAACTTGCCAAATTCAAAGACTTATATTATAATAAATCATTTTATCTTAAGACTGATTGAAATTGTGACCATAAAAGTAATCTTGACACAAGGTTTGAATATTTTGAACTTCCAAGCTTTCTACTTTGGTGGTTTTCTTCAAAATTATGGAAGTTTTTGTACTTCCTAGAAATCAATTTTGAAAGTTTTAACCCATTTCTAAGGAGTAATATACTTCCAAACACACATCAAATTGACTGATAAAACAATAACTACTTACTAAATAATGCATTTACTGAAATATTGTTTGCTGATTTATAACAAGCTTGTGACCCTGTTTATAATAGCAGAAAGCATGACAAATATTAAATGATTGGTGATTGCTAAAAGATTTACTGTGGTCTACTATAGTATCACAAGGCAGAAATACCATGTTTTATGTTCATTCTTATTAGCAAATTGAACTCAAAATCCTTCATTAGAAACATTGTTGTTGACATCTATCAACCCATTTTGAAAAATCAAAACAATAATATTAATTGTGATAAGTCTTGTTTGGGAGTAAGAGTGCATCTTTAAAAATAGTGTGTGTTTTTTTCACTTTATATGAAATATGTACCAATTCAATTTGACAAATGAGACAACAAATTTAAGTTAGGAAATAGAAGTAGTAATTGTACATAATACAAAACAACAACAAAATTGACAAAGCTCAATATAACAGGAAATCTATATTAAAACAAAAATCATTAAAGGCCGTAATTATTAAAACTGAATTAAGGTATTTAAGTAATACACACTTTAATAAAAGCTTTCACCGACAACATAGTTATTATCAAGGTACACTATGGGACTTTTATCCAAATTTTGAAGATAAAAAAGTTATTTAAGTTTCATTTCACCCAACCCCAAACTCCAAGGGCTACAAAGAGCGACAAGTAAATATTTTGTCTATATTTGATTTTTGTTTCACATTATCAAAGCTTATGAAATAAACACAACAGTTTCTGGTGAAATAAACTTCAGTTAACAGAAAACATAAGTTCAACCGAACAGCATTATTGATACACATGCAAAAAAAAACATTTTGATTGATCTTGTGAGTCTTGTGAACAGAGCAGTATTTCGATGTTTGAAAATAGATGCATAAAGAAACATTTTGCGATTAATTTTCCCACATGTGACCTTTAAAACCATACATATAGACATAATCTGAATCCCCAACTACTGACTGGTTTGCAGTTGAACATTCGCGAATAATCGACTGGAAATGGACGAATATCCGACTGGCGAATATACGAATAAAAGTAAATAAAAACAGTGTTTGTCGCAAAGATACATATTAGTACATGCATACATAAACATTTGCGATTAATTTTCCCATATGTGACCTTTAAAACCATACATAAAGACATAAACTGAATCCCCAACTACTGACTGGTTTGCAGTTGAACATTCGCGAATAATCGACTGGAAATGGTCGAATATCCGACTGGCGAATATACGAATAAAAGTGAATTAAAACAGTGTTTATCGAATCCCCAACTGGCAACTAGCAGGTAGTTGAATATTTGAATACCCAACTGGCAACTGGTAAGTAGTTGATTATTCGAATCCCCAACTACCGACTACCAACTACCTTCCAACTTTACCGTCATAGAAACAAGAACACTATGTACATGTAGGGCTAGGCGGTAATGCCCCTCCAAAAATGTCAGAGTGAAAGTTCTCAACTAATTTGTCTTTTTAATATTATAACATGTAAACAGTCTCTGTAGGTAATCGATGTCTATTTGTTTTATTTTGTCAATGGTATTCTTACATTTAGAATTTTTCACAATAAGTCTTCACTCTTCAACATTTGAAGTTTGGTCTGTTCCCATGCGTTTGTACTTGTAGTGTGTGCACAGATGATAATTACTCAATGCTGAGTCAATGCTGATTTGGTTTTTATGCCCCTTCAGGTTCTTTACCCATCTAGAATGTTTAGTGCTGTAAAGGAAAAAAATGTACTTTAAAAGCCTTTCTAACTTATTAGTATAGATAATAATATTGCCATACATATACAAAATAAAATATAAACAGTTTAATATTTCTCGACATTATTTAAAAAAACAAAAACAAGCTGATACATACATGTAGATAATATATAAAAAAAAAACTTACTAAATTTATCAATAAAATTCATCATCATCATCATCATCATCATCATCATCATCATCATCATCATCATCATCACCACCACCACCACCACCACCACTTGATTATTGAATACAGTGAGTTTATAAAACAACAAACACCAACTCAAATATGTTATAAATGAAATACTCACATCATCTCTATCAGATGTGACTGCCTTGTGGATGACATGGATGTCAAATCTGTCTCAATGATCCAACATAGTATTTAATGCAGGCTGGAATTCTTCATAACCCAAATTTGTTGACTTAGTAAAATTCAGTCATTTTCCTACCTGAAATAAATTAGACTTCTGATTATCAACCGGCAGAAACTACAACTGTGAAAGACAAATGCACATGTATCAATTATACATTCTGCACTGATATCCGTTTTAGCCAAGAGTAAGTTGGTAAGCACAAATGTGTAGTTGTTGTGCATATGGTTGATAATGATTCACAACAGTACTGGGTTTTAACGAGACCTACACCAAGCAAATGAATGTCCCTAGTGTCAAAGCTGTCGTGGCTTCCAGCCCGAAACCATGTTCGTCTTTTCTTACAGGTTTATTTTGAAAATATGCAGTTTGTAAACAAATAATGGGTATGTTCATGTATTATGGTATGTTAAAAATAGGTCACATACCAAAACACATCATTTTTAAACAAAATTTTAAGTCTAATATTTTTCTAATATAAAAACAATCAAATAAAAGATTACATACTCATATCATATACATAAATAATGTGCATAAGTACATTAAAAAATATGAAACATGTACATAATGCACCAGTCAATTGTAACCATGCCCCCCCCCCCCCAGGTCCGGGGTTATTCCGGGGATAGCCGGGGAAACGGGCTGTGTTTTTACCTTTCAGGTGGCCCTGCAGGATTTTACCTGGGGTTGGCTGGACCGAAAGTCAAAGTCCCGGCTATTCCCCTGACCGGGGGGGCGTGGTTACAATTGACTGGTGCATAAATGCACCTGTCAATTGTAACCACGCCCCACCACTGCATTCACCCGGCACTGCGGGGACACCTCGAAGGTAAAAACACGGTCCTTTTCCCCCGCTTTCCCCGGTATACCCCGACCTGGGGGGGAGTGGTTCCAATTGACTGGTGCATAAGTAGATGTAACATGTATATTTATGTCTCCCCCTCTCTGGGGGAGACATATTGTTTTTGCCCTGTCCGTCAGTCCGATAGTCCGTCATTCCGTCAGTCCGTCCGTACGTCACACTCGTTTCCGATCGATAACTGGAAAACCGCATGACCTAGGTTCACCAAACTTGGTAGGGAGGTTGGTCATGAGGTGTAGAAGATCCCTATTGTTTTTTGGGGGTCACTAGGTCAAAGGTCAAGGTCGCGGCGACCCCCCAATGTAAAAAACATTTCCGCTCAATATCTTGAGAACGGTTTGACCTAGGTTCACCAAACTTGGTAGGGAGGTTGGTCATGAGGTGTAGAAGATCCCTATTGTTTTTGGGGTCACTAGGTCAAAGGTCAAGGTCGCGCCGACCCCCAATGTAAAAAACATTTCCGCTCAATATCTTGAGAACGGTTTGACCTAGGTTCACCAAACTTGGTAGGGAGGTTGGTCATGAGGTGTAGAAAATCCCTATTGTTTTTGGGGTCACTAGGTCAAAGGTCAAGGTCGCGGCGACCCCCAATGTAAAAAACATTTCCGCTCAATATCTTGAGAACGGTTTGACCTAGGTTCACCAAACTTGGTAGGGAGGTTGGTCATGAGGTGTAGAAGATCCCTATTGTTTTTGGGGTCACTAGGTCAAAGGTCAAGGTCGCGGCGACCCCCAATGTAAAAAACATTTCCGCTCAATATCTTGAGAACGGTTTGACCTAGGTTCACCAAACTTGGTAGGGAGGTTGGTCATGAGGTGTAGAAGATCTCTATTGTTTTTTGGGGTCACTAGGTCAAAGGTCAAGGTCGCGGCGACCCCCAATGTAAAAAACATTTCCGCTCAATATCTTGAGAACGGTTTGACCTAGGTTCACCAAACTTGGTAGGGAGGTTGGTCATGAGGTGTAGAAAGATCCCTATTGTTTTTGGGGTCACTAGGTCAAAGGTCAAGGTCGCGGCGACCCCCAATGTAAAAAACATTTCCGCTCAATATCTTGAGAACGGTTTGACCTAGGTTCACCAAACTTGGTAGGGAGGTTGGTCATGAGGTGTAGAAGACATGTATTGTTTTTCGGGTCACTAGGTCAAAGGTCACGGCGACCCCCAAAGTTAAAACCAATGCCGCTCAATATCTTGAGAACGGTTTTGACCTAGGTTCACCAAACTTGGTAGGAAGGTTGGTCATGAGGTGTAGAAGATCCCTATTGATTTTGGGGTCACATGTCAAGGTCAAGTGCTTGAAAGATGAAAAATAGTTTTCAGATCATTAACTAGGGCTTATTGTGTGGAAATCCCTATTGAATTCTCACACCCTGCTTTCCAGCCAGATGTATCAGTACTTTACACCTCTAAGTCTTACTAAGCCTTCGGGGGAGACATGCGCTTTTCTCAAAAGCCCATTCTAGTTATAATAATGTATAATTATAGTATATGTATGTAAAAATATTAAAACGCTGTCTTAACGTTTAGCAAATAAAAATAATTTAAGAATTCCAAACATAAATTAAAAAACAAACATTTTTGAACACATCAACGTACAAAACTACTCAAAGATACTTACATACATAGCCCTTTGATACGAATATCCCAGTTCCATGCCGATTGTTGACATTCGATTTTTCGACAGAAAATCTTCTCTAACGCGTATAATTCACTTAAAATCCATGTTTTACTGTAATGACTCAAATTGTTAGGTGTATCGTAATCAACTGTCAGTGTGCACTTTTAGTGTTTACTTATTTTAAACGTATATTCATGAAAAAATCATCACCCGAGTTTCCAACTACTACGATGTAGAAATTCCATTATTGACCTGTGAATGGCGGGGAAATACCTTCTGGTTCTAAAAATAGCAACATCCGGTATGTGTTACAACTCGGGGACAATCGTAATAAAATTTTACTAATGTCACCTTCAACACATTAACAAATAGAGTTAGGTGAATATTTAATTCCAATATCGATTAGATTAAAGAAAAAGATTACCTCATGGTTTATCAATGCAGTAAACATAACAAAACAACATAAAACATAATTATTCCCAATTCACATAATTACCGGTCCACACATTTTACATTTCCGGCACATGATATTTCAGATATTTCAGGTAACCAATCGGAAAACGTAAACGAATCGGGAACAGTTATTAAACTTATTTGTCGTTCGTCCGAAATAATGTTTTGAAGATAAATTGAAGACTATCTATTCAACCATAAACAATCATTTTAAACCCATGCAATCGCCACCCATTTGCATTTTTAATCATTATAAAATAACAGTAAAACCCAACTGTGAACCAACTTAAAAACCGCTCCTACCACTAACTAAAATATATTCCCATTCCATAATAGGCGCGCACTTCAGTGCGGCGCCAATAATTGTTTTGATATACCAAAAAGGATAGATAAATGTCGAAAACAATGGATTTTATGACGGATTATGAGTTCAATTGGAAAGAAGGTGCAGAAAACATGGTATTTCTACCTTAAGAGACGATAGTAGATCGCAGTAAATCTTTGAGCACTCACCAATCATTTAATATTTTTCCGTTTTCAGCTATTAAATGCACAGCTACAATCTTGTTAGAATTAGTAATTAATATTTTCCATAAATGCATTATTGAAGATGTAGTTAAAGGTTTATCACACAAAATGTATGTTTGTTATACATGTGTATGTATTGATTTTGAATAAGAGTGTCATTTTAATAACTTCAAATATCAATGATGTCCTCGGATGACATCCACCGTGACATTTTTACCTAAATTCTTACTTTTTAAGCGACAGCAAAGAAATTTGGACCGTGTGTATATTTTTGAAAACAAATTTCAATCTTGTCCTCAGAAGACCTTGACTGTGACTTTTTGAACTATTTTCTTATTTTTAAAGCTACAGCAATGCAAAATCGATCATATACACGTGTAGTTTGAAAACAAATACCAATGCTATGCTTAGCTGACCTTGATTCTAGCCTTTTGACCTTCTTTCTTCTTTTTGAACCTACTGTAATGGACGTTCGACCATGTATACAGTTTTGCAACAAATATCAATATTAACATTGTCAGGTGACCCTTTCATTACTATGTGCGTGAAGTTAGCAGCACAGCTGCATAGCAGCAAGCTGCTAGCAGCAAGTTGATATGATGCTGGCAGCTAGCTGCTACGCTGCTGGCAGCTAGCTGCTACATGTTTTCACTGTAAATATAATGATTTAGGTTTACTATATACTACTTTAGTAAACCATTGTATGCTTTCCAGCTGTTTATAGGAATATAAAAAAGGGGTAAGAAAAAAATGAGATTTTACTGTTTTAGGTCATTTGGTAAAATTTTGATTGCGACGGGTTTATTAAATAAGTAGACCACCAAAATAATATTTTTTTCTGAAATACCAATTTCTCATCTTAAAATACAGGAAGGGGCAACGGGACCATACCAACTTAAGGTAATCTTTATTCATCGTATGAAAACGACAATGCCTCAGTTTTTGCATTGTCATACGGATTACCATTATTAATGTGTATGATAAATGTTAAAAATCCCTTTTGACCGAAAATCGAAATTTGCTGCTGTAAAAGCCATTTTGGGTACGAACTGACCAGAAATTTCGACTAAGGGGACCATAACGAAAAGTGGGGGGATGAACTAGGCCACGAGCCCTACAATATGAGCTATTTAGATCGCTGGAGCTTTTGTCCTGAGTAGCCGAAAATAGAGCTCGAAAATCGAAATTTGCTGCTGTAAAAGCCATTTTGGGTACGAACTGACCAGAAATTTCGACTAAGGGGACCATAACGAAAAGTGGGGGGGATGAACTAGGCCACGAGCCCTACAATATGAGCTATTTAGATCGCTGGAGCTTTTGTCCTGAGTAGCCGAAAATAGAGCTCGAAAATCGAAATTTGCTGCTGTAAAAGCCATTTTGGGTACGAACTGACCAGAAATTTCGACCTAAGGGGACCATAACGAAAAGTGGGGGATGAACTAGGCCACGAGCCCTACAATATGAGCTATTTAGATCGCTGGAGCTTTTGTCCTGAGTAGCCGAAAATAGAGCTCGAAAATCGAAATTTGCTGCTGTAAAAGCCATTTTGGGTACGAACTGACCAGAAATTTCGACTAAGGGGACCATAACGAAAAGTGGGGGGATGAACTAGGCCACGAGCCCTACAATATGAGCTATTTAGATCGCTGGAGCTTTTGTCCTGAGTAGCCGAAAATAGAGCTCGAAAATCGAAATTTGCTGCTGTAAAAGCCATTTTGGGTACGAACTGACCAGAAATTTCGACTAAGGGGACCATAACGAAAAGTGGGGGGATGAACTAGGCCACGAGCCCTACAATATGAGCTATTTAGATCGCTGGAGCTTTTGTCCTGAGTAGCCGAAAATAGAGCTCGAAAATCGAAATTTGCTGCTGTAAAAGCCATTTTGGGTACGAACTGACCAGAAATTTCGACTAAGGGGACCATAACGAAAAGTGGGGGGATGAACTAGGCCACGAGCCCTACAATATGAGCTATTTAGATCGCTGGAGCTTTTGTCCTGAGTAGCCGAAAATAGAGCTCGAAAATCGAAATTTGCTGCTGTAAAAGCCATTTTGGGTACGAACTGACCAGAAATTTCGACTAAGGGGACCATAACGAAAAGTGGGGGGATGAACTAGGCCACGAGCCCTACAATATGAGCTATTTAGATCGCTGGAGCTTTTGTCCTGAGTAGCCGAAAATAGAGCTCGAAAATCGAAATTTGCTGCTGTAAAAGCCATTTTGGGTACGAACTGACCAGAAATTTCGACTAAGGGGACCATAACGAAAAGTGGGGGGATGAACTAGGCCACGAGCCCTACAATATGAGCTATTTAGATCGCTGGAGCTTTTGTCCTGAGTAGCCGAAAATAGAGCTCGAAAATCGAAATTTGCTGCTGTAAAAGCCATTTTGGGTACGAACTGACCAGAAATTTCGACTAAGGGGACCATAACGAAAAGTGGGGGGATGAACTAGGCCACGAGCCCTACAATATGAGCTATTTAGATCGCTGGAGCTTTTGTCCTGAGTAGCCGAAAATAGAGCTCGAAAATCGAAATTTGCTGCTGTAAAAGCCATTTTGGGTACGAACTGACCAGAAATTTCGACTAAGGGGACCATAACGAAAAGTGGGGGGATGAACTAGGCCACGAGCCCTACAATATGAGCTATTTAGATCGCTGGAGCTTTTGTCCTGAGTAGCCGAAAATAGAGCTCGAAAATCGAAATTTGCTGCTGTAAAAGCCATTTTGGGTACGAACTGACCAGAAATTTCGACTAAGGGGACCATAACGAAAAGTGGGGGGATGAACTAGGCCACGAGCCCTACAATATGAGCTATTTAGATCGCTGGAGCTTTTGTCCTGAGTAGCCGAAAATAGAGCTCGAAAATCGAAATTTGCTGCTGTAAAAGCCATTTTGGGTACGAACTGACCAGAAATTTCGACTAAGGGGACCATAACGAAAAGTGGGGGGATGAACTAGGCCACGAGCCCTACAATATGAGCTATTTAGATCGCTGGAGCTTTTGTCCTGAGTAGCCGAAAATAGAGCTCGAAAATCGAAATTTGCTGCTGTAAAAGCCATTTTGGGTACGAACTGACCAGAAATTTCGACTAAGGGGACCATAACGAAAAGTGGGGGGATGAACTAGGCCACGAGCCCTACAATATGAGCTATTTAGATCGCTGGAGCTTTTGTCCTGAGTAGCCGAAAATAGAGCTCGAAAATCGAAATTTGCTGCTGTAAAAGCCATTTTGGGTACGAACTGACCAGAAATTTCGACTAAGGGGACCATAACGAAAAGTGGGGGGATGAACTAGGCCACGAGCCCTACAATATGAGCTATTTAGATCGCTGGAGCTTTTGTCCTGAGTAGCCGAAAATAGAGCTCGAAAATCGAAATTTGCTGCTGTAAAAGCCATTTTGGGTACGAACTGACCAGAAATTTCGACTAAGGGGACCATAACGAAAAGTGGGGGGATGAACTAGGCCACGAGCCCTACAATATGAGCTATTTAGATCGCTGGAGCTTTTGTCCTGAGTAGCCGAAAATAGAGCTCGAAAATCGAAATTTGCTGCTGTAAAAGCCATTTTGGGTACGAACTGACCAGAAATTTCGACTAAGGGGACCATAACGAAAAGTGGGGGGATGAACTAGGCCACGAGCCCTACAATATGAGCTATTTAGATCGCTGGAGCTTTTGTCCTGAGTAGCCGAAAATAGAGCTCGAAAATCGAAATTTGCTGCTGTAAAAGCCATTTTGGGTACGAACTGACCAGAAATTTCGACTAAGGGGACCATAACGAAAAGTGGGGGGATGAACTAGGCCACGAGCCCTACAATATGAGCTATTTAGATCGCTGGAGCTTTTGTCCTGAGTAGCCGAAAATAGAGCTCGAAAATCGAAATTTGCTGCTGTAAAAGCCATTTTGGGTACGAACTGACCAGAAATTTCGACTAAGGGGACCATAACGAAAAGTGGGGGGATGAACTAGGCCACGAGCCCTACAATATGAGCTATTTAGATCGCTGGAGCTTTTGTCCTGAGTAGCCGAAAATAGAGCTCGAAAATCGAAATTTGCTGCTGTAAAAGCCATTTTGGGTACGAACTGACCAGAAATTTCGACTAAGGGGACCATAACGAAAAGTGGGGGGATGAACTAGGCCACGAGCCCTACAATATGAGCTATTTAGATCGCTGGAGCTTTTGTCCTGAGTAGCCGAAAATAGAGCTCGAAAATCGAAATTTGCTGCTGTAAAAGCCATTTTGGGTACGAACTGACCAGAAATTTCGACTAAGGGGACCATAACGAAAAGTGGGGGGATGAACTAGGCCACGAGCCCTACAATATGAGCTATTTAGATCGCTGGAGCTTTTGTCCTGAGTAGCCGAAAATAGAGCTCGAAAATCGAAATTTGCTGCTGTAAAAGCCATTTTGGGTACGAACTGACCAGAAATTTCGACTAAGGGGACCATAACGAAAAGTGGGGGGATGAACTAGGCCACGAGCCCTACAATATGAGCTATTTAGATCGCTGGAGCTTTTGTCCTGAGTAGCCGAAAATAGAACCCGAAAATTCGACTGAGGGAACTTTAGCGAAAAGTGTAATGTTGAACATTCTTCGCTTAACGCTCCTTTGGCTCATGTTCAGCTAGGCATTGTCAGGTTCATTCGAAACAATCATGGTTATTTAAAACTCATTAAAAAGTATATGTAACTGAATTCCATGCAGGGATCTATTCTGCATGTCAATTGAGATTTATTAACGCCGGCTAGTAGACAATAGGTTTGAATCCTTGGCGCTGATTTGCAATTGAAGTTGGTCCGTCTCGCGCAGGTTCGAATTAAAATTGCCGAAAATAAAACAAACAATAGGCGAATAACACCTGCTCAACAAAAACAATAGCTTTATATCTTTAGAGACAGATATTGCCAAAAATTTACATTTAATGCTTTATATAAAGAAATTTGCAATCCCCAGTTCGCATCTAACGACAAACATTATAATGGCGGGCAAACTATTGACTAGTACCGTACATACGTATCAACGGAGGGTACACAGAGGTAACATTTTGGATGGTATAGGAGGTACGGAGTGTAAACAGTGTTTAAGTAGAGGGGGACAGAGGGGGTTTCATTAAGCAAATTCTGTGTCACAGATTTGCACCAAAAAGTTTTTTTTCTGTAACGAATCTCAGGACATTAATCTAATAGAATTTGTTACGCTTTGATGTCATAATTGTAAAAAAGTACCAAAATGTAAAAAAAAGATTGTGTCCGAGACTGGGTTCGAACCGCGTCGCCAAAATTGAAATTCGGCGTCTTCCTTACTGAGCTACCATGACTATGGGACTATACATATATATATAGCTATCTCGGTAGTATCACGTGAAAACACCAACTAGCCAATCACACATAAGGAATGAATTCTACCTGGTAGACATACCCAGTAATCTTTTTTTAATGGTAAAATACAATATAACTGCTAAACTTAAATAAGTTGTAAACTATGTGGTACTTCAATTAGTAAGTTTCAATGCATTGTACACATCGATGCCAAGTGTATGTCATTATTCGACAATTTTATTTTTTTTCCCGCTATTTTATTATCTGTGAGACAGTCCCTTTAAAAGGGTTGCAACAAAGTATACGCTGAATTATTTAAACAACATATTAGACATTGAAACACTGATTTTAAATCCTCATCATCCTGTCATTGGAATGTTAAGATAACAGTGACTTTGATTGTTAAGAAATACTGCAGATCACAAGTGTTTCCATTAAACTTCTAGAGCAGTAAAGCTTCTGAAGTTCTGAACTATTGGCTCAGTATGTACTTGTACAAAATAATAAATGGCTGTGTACGGCTGTGTCATGTCAAGTAATTTATTTCTCTATATTTATTTCCGTACATACTAAAACCATTTAACGATTTAGTACATGAAAATGATCGACTTCTTTCATTTCAATTATTAAATATATATATATATATATATATATATATATATATATATATATAAAGATTAATGAAAAGTGAAACATTTCCTCTCTTGATCTGTGGTTATAGTGTAGCCCTTTGTTGAGTCATTTTAGTTGCTATTAGCAGCCACCCGCTGTGCTTTTATTTCTGCTCCCATTATCTGGAGTTCCTTTGATGATGCTTAATTAATATACTATAAACTGTCAGCAGCGGGTGTTTCTTATGTAATCAACTTATTTCTGACCTATTTATAACTTTTCTCAGCAGGGGTCGTTCAGTGCGTTTGTTTGATCAAAAATTTGATGGTCAGTAACACTTACTGGCAATGACATCATACCATTTATGTATTGCTCAACGTCAAGGTACTAAGTGACAGGCCGGGTCGAACTCGTATGGATGAAGGGAAAACGTAACACAAGCTTTAAATGAAAATAGGGCATTTATTAATGCCATAAAATTGTTTTTACGAAATATCGTAAAATAAAACATAAACTTGTGTCAATAGCATGTGTATAATAACATTTCCCGAAATACATATCTGGGTGGAAAAAAAAATTCATTTATAACTTGAGAAACAGGTACTGTAATTTAACATTAAAGATTTATAAAGCAAAGCGACTCATTTAATATTTATTTAAATTGTTGTACTGTTATAATAATTTATTTGTGTTAAGAACTATAAGGCAAAACAAAGATTTGGTTAGGGTTAAAACAGGCATTTTTTATAAGGCTTGATTTAAGAATATTGATATAAGAACGTTATTTTTTATTGGCGAATAGCGTTTAAGAATTCCTGTATAAAACGTAAAAATGTTTAAACTACATATTAAAAAAGATGCACTCTTATTCCCAAAGAAGATGTACCACAAGTATTAATACAATTGTTTTAATATTTTTTAAACCAATCGGTAGGGTCGCGCCTATATGTAGGTAGGGTTTGTAAGATTTGATTGAGTTTTTTTATGTGTCATTCTTTCTCTTCAATATTTAAAATATGAAAAAAGCAAACCGTTGCTTTCAATAATAATAAAAAGTAAATGTTGTGCTTAGTTTGTTATTTATAGGGTGCAGGGGACAGAGCCTTGAATCCAAATTTCGAAATTATATTTGCAACTTTTAAGTGTCCAAAAAAACAACTTGCTGAAATCCTTAAAAGATGCAGAGATCAGCTTCGTTTAAAAATTAAATTTGAACTCACTGACAGTATAAAATGACCAGATTATATAGAAAAATGTGCTTTCTATAAGCCATACATGAAAAGTTTAAAACCCATCATGTTAACCTTTCTCGATCACCAGAATGTTGATGATATGTGACTATACTCTGGATCAATCGCCAAGATTCGGAGAGCAAACAGAGACAATTTCAGCCAATCAGAGGCGTTTCACTGTATTCTATTAATAGATTATCTTGCAGTCGGTAAACCTTGGCGATTGCCTATAGCCAATGAAAAAGAGCCTAACATAACACAAATAAAATTAGAACACCTGAAGGCAAGCGTGGCATGAGACGGCTTATCATACTTCATGAATGATGATTCACAACATGTGTACCGCTTTTTGTACTAACACTGCGGAAAATGGTTGAATTTACGGGAAAGAACGGTCCCGTACATGGGTAGGTATAAAAGAGTGGCCGGACCCCCCGGACCAAATGCGGACCAACTGAAATCTCCGAACTGTTACGGAAGTCGTTCGGAAGTTGACCTAATTTCCCGACCAAATTAAAATACGCATTGCTATGTTTCATAGATATTTTATTATGTCAGGTTAAAATAATAATAATAATAATAATAATAATAATAATAATAATAATAATAATAATAATAATAATAATAATAATAATAATAATTATTATTATTATTATTATTATTATTATTATTATTATTATTATTATTATTATTTTAATAATAATAATAATAATAATAATAATAATAATAATAATAATAATAATAATAATAATAATAATAATAATAATAATATATAATTATAATAAAAACAATAATTAACAGATTATTACATAGTAATTTTAAAAAAAAATACATAAGTTAATGTAATCTTTGAAAATGATTCCGTGTGAACAATATAGTCACATACATACATACATACATACATGCATGCATGCATGCATGCATGCATGCATGCATGCATACATACATGCATGCATGCATGCATGCATGCATGCATGCATGCATGCATGCATGCATACATACATACATACATACATACATACATACATACATACATACATACATACATACATACATACATACATACATACATACATACATACATACATACATACATACATACATACATACATACATACATACATACATACATGAAACAGACGTTCATGCATATAGACGCACAGACAGTCGCACAGCCACACAGACATACATACAGACAGACATTCCTACAGACGCACGTACAGCCGCACATACAGATGCACGTACAGGCTCACAGACAGACATAATAAAACTTTAATAAATATAATATCTATAAAACATAGCAATGATTATGTTTATTTTGTCCGGTCCGGCCACTCCAACACAAAATTAGAAAAAAACGAACGAATTCCGTAACAGTTCGGAGATTTCCGTTCGTCCGGATTTGGTCCGGTCCGGCCAGTCTTTTAAACCCAACCCCATACATCTTTAATATACGGGCGTATTCGACCCAGTACACCCAACGTGTACGGGACCCGTACACGAATACGTATACGGAACACCACGTGTACGGACTTCCGGTTATCCATTCCCACACCCGTGGATATACGGAGTTATCAATGAATATAAAAAAAAAATGTTTTGTTTTTTATATTTCTTTTACGTGCTTTTGAAGAAAAACATATTTTATGCATAGCATTTTTGGCAAAAATATATATATGTTTGTACGGAGCCCGTACACTCGCATGTTCGGGATGGATATAATAATAATAATAATAATAATAATAATAATAATAATAATAATAATAATAATAATAATAATAATAATAATAAATAAATAATCATGATAATAATAATAATAATAATAATGATTTAGTTGTTAGATTGTGTTTTATTTTTCCTTAAATAAATTTTCTTCTATTTGTCTTAAAGCGTTACTATAATACTAACGCTTTAAGAAAAATAGAATTTTCGGCAGATTGCCAAATAGTTGAGATCATTATTGTGAGATATCTTAATGACAGAAATGAAGACATTGATGCCAAATTTAGCTGATTCTGACTTAAATAAGTTAAAATTGTCAAACATGTAAGAGTGCAACTTGAAAGATAAGGCATCTTTATTGCAACTCCCTCATACCAATGGGTGGGTTAGGGTCAACCGCTATCAATGAAAATAAAGTTAGTAATGGGTAACAAATTATGAGAAAAGTAAGCTTACAATTAGAGCCGTTTTAAATACATTTAGGAATAAAAAAATCTGGTTTGCTGCTTCTTAAAGTGGACGGACGGACGGAATGACAGGCGGGCGGGCGGTCGGACGGGCGGGCGGTCTTAAGGATGGACGGACGACCAGACATGTTTTTGTCGTAAACATGTTATTTAACGGTTTCTTGCCAAAAAATAAAAGAAAATATAAACACACATATAAATATTCAATATGGTCACAACGATTCATGGCCTATATACAAATAAAAGACAATAGTATAAGTAAGTTAAATTAAAGAACAAAAAAAGTTTCAATAAATGGAAAAAGATTCGTTTCAAATGCAAACTGAGATATATATTATATTAACTAATGAAGTATTAAGGGAGGCTATTTATAAATGACATAATACTTGAAAGATCTAAACGTTGTTATTTAGTAAGGAATTTCTTAACATAAATGCTTGATTTATTAATTTACTTAAGCTACTTAGTATGCTTACGTTTTTTGATAACAATAGTTTCGATAAACTTATACATACCTGGGTTTCTAATGTAATATATTTTTATCATTTTTTTCTGAAGTCATTATTTACAGGACATGTTATGATTAAATGATATTCATCTTCTAAATCATTAGAGTTACAAATAGTACAATAACGTTGGGCTCTATCTATTCTATTTCGGCCATATTGGCCGGTTTCAATATGCAGTTTATGAGATGATCAATAAGTTTTAATTCAGAACTTTCAATAACATGCAAACTTGAAATTAATATTTTTGTTCTTGATTTAAATAAATAATCAGTCTCTTTTCTTTTAAAACAGTAGCCTCTTATTTTAGATATGATCTCGGAAAGGATTTTATCATCATTCTTCAAAACAGTTGTCACAATTGTTTAAATTAGGTAGTTTAAATACTAGAATTAGTGAGATAAGGAAGCTGCCTTTTTATAGATTTATTTATATGTCATTACTTCAATTGATTTATAATTCGGTCATTAAAATTTCCACAGTCTGTCGAATTAATTAATAAAATTTAGAATGTGTGTGTTTTAGTTGTATTTCGTATAGTTTTATGACCCACTGGCCATGTGTTTTTATAAGCAAATGATCATGTCACTAATTGACATAACGCGTGCTGTCAGTCAAATTAGCCGGCCAATACCAGACTGACCAATCAGCGTCCAAATAAGGCGTGGCTTATCAGTTGCCCTTTGTTATCCGCCATGGTTATGGCGCTTGGCATTTAAAGGGTAGTGCTTGGAAAAGTGGTGTACTCAGTACAGGTTCAACCCAGGAAAGTTGTATCCCGTGTAAGGGTGCTTTACACCGAGCACGTTAAAGAACCAAGAGGTCTCTTCGCAAAGAGCTAGGGTAGCACACCTGGATCTCTTGTATCTCACTCTGTTTCTTCAAGTCTTCCAAAGTCTGGATTTGACTGCGAATTGCTGTCATTCTATCTCATATCACTTATGGCATTAAAACACAATTTAACTCGTGATGGCGTCACGGCGGGGTCAAGCCATAATGCAGCCAATGGGCGCGGGCAGACTTTGATAAACTCAAATAAACAAACGACCTCCGACTATCTGCACTAGTGAGTGTGGCGGATCCGTGGTCTTGAGATAACACACTTGACTATCAATCCAGGGGTCACAGGTTCGATCCCCCGTCGCATCACTGACAAAAACTAATCGTCTTCCGGAAGGGACGTTAAATGGGGGTTCCGTGTGACAGTGCTATACACTAGTGCACGTTAAAGAACCAGTGTAGCTCTAACATTCAGGGTTACATTCTGTCTTTGCACAATGCTCCAAAAACCTAAAATGACTAACAATCTTAATGGAGCACTCGCCGAACGGGCAAGGCTCGAGTGCGAATATAAATAAGCTTACACACCCACTCAGTAATGAGTATGTCCGCCCTGTTAGCTCAATCGGTAGAGTGTAAAACTCTGAATCGGACAACCCGGGTTCGATTCCCGGGCGGACCAGGTCACTACTGTTGTGAATTGTTATGAAATCCTTTCGACGACAATTCGCACTGTACCACTGCCCCTGGCATGTACAGAAGTTGTCAGTTCCTTGCAGAGGTGAAGGCACCTAGTACTGGTTCTGCCCAGGAGTGTTGTGCGGTGGTTGAACTGTCTCTCTGGGACCCTTAAATGTGCTCACGCCAGGACCCGGAGTATAAACTACTAACACCATCACCACCTTCAGTATTGAGTGAGCTCAATCGATAGAGCGTTGGTAAAAATATAATATAAAGATAAATATCAGATAAAAACAAATCTGGCTTCTTAAAAATAATAACATCCAATTAGAAAACTTGAAATTAATTTCGATTTCAATAATCTGTTTTTAATTAGCAATCGGTCTCTAATCTTAGATATGATTGTATTTTATCAGCATTCATCAAAGCAGGTGTTACAATTTATATAATAATGTTTGAATATATTATTTGTTCATTCATACATTAATTCATTCATACATTAATTCATGCATACATCAATTCATGCATACATCAATTCATGCATACATCAATTCATGCATACATCAATTCTCACTCACTCACTCACTCACTCACTCACTCACTCACTCACTCACTCACTCACTCACTCACTCACTCACTCACTCACTCACTCACTCACTCACTCACTCACTCACTCACTCACTCACTCACTCACTCACTCACTCACTCACTCACTCACTCACTCACTCACTCACTCACTCACTCACTCACTCACTCACTCACTCACTCACTCACTCACTCACTCACTCACTCACTCACTCACTCACTCACTCACTCACTCACTCACTCACTCACTCACTCACTCACTCACTCACTCACTCACTCACTCACTCACTCACTCACTCACTCACTCACTCACTCACTCACTCACTCACTCACTCACTCACTCACTCACTCACTCACTCACTCACTCACTCACTCACTCACTCACTCACTCACTCACTCACTCACTCACTCACTCACTCACTCACTCACTCACTCACTCACTCACTCACTCACTCACTCACTCACTCACTCACTCACTCACTCACTCACTCACTCACTCACTCACTCACTCACTCACTCACTCACTCACTCACTCACTCACTCACTCACTCACTCACTCACTCACTCACTCACTCACTCACTCACTCACTCACTCACTCACTCACTCACTCACTCACTCACTCACTCACTCACTCACTCACTCACTCACTCACTCACTCACTCACTCACTCACTCACTCACTCACTCACTCACTCACTCACTCACTCACTCACTCACTCACTCACTCACTCACTCACTCACTCACTCACTCACTCTAATAAATGCAGATCATATCATATATGTTGTCCAATGTAACACCACAGTAACAGCCAAGTCTTATTTTTTTATCATAAAGATGTCGCTTTAATTTCATCATAGGCTGTTAAAACCCCAAAAATCATTTACAATTTCTATAAAACGTGACTCTTACTTACGCATTCCTGTTTGTCGGCGTAACACGGAAAAATGTATACTAGTCAATGGTATAAAATTTGTTCATGTCATAAATGCTGTCAAATGAAACAAGAATTAACCTTACTTGATTACAAAATTCAAAACTTTTTTATAACATGGGCGTACGGGAAAGAGTGCATTTCCGTATATCCATAGGGTACGGGAATTGTAACTTTTCCGTACACTCAGCGTGTACGGGAACTTGTATATGTCCGTACATCCGTAATATACGGGAAATGTACACGCCCGTATATTTTTCGTGTACAGGAATGGTATAAACCCGTACGCTCAACGTGTACGGAAGATCATAAATTCCCGTACACTCAACATGCACGGAGACCATACATGTCCATCCGCTCAAGATATACCGAGATGTATGGTGCCGTACATTCATCAAAATTTTGTTAGTACCAGTCGTACATCAACCCTACCAGCATTGTCGATTTTTATAATTCATTATTATAAACATGTCGCTTTAATTTCATCAAAGGTTGTTAAAACCCACCAAAAGCATAACATTTCCTACACAACGGGACCCTTACTAACACATTGCGGTTTCCCTGCGTAACACGGAACAATGTATACCAGTGTATGATTTAAATTTTGTTCATATCATGTATGCTGTCAAATATAACACCAAATTACCAGACTTTATTACAAAATTCAAAACCTTTATAACATGTGTGTACGGGAAAGGGTACATTACCGTATACCCATAATGTACAGGAAGTGTTACTATTCCGTACACTCAGTGTGCACGGGAACTGGTTTATTTCCGAACATCGTATATTCATCGTGTACGGGAAGAGTGTAATCTCATACTCTCAAAGTGTACGGAATAGCATAAATTCCCGTATTTTCAACATGTATGGAGACCGTTCATGCCCGTACACTCAAGATATACGGAGATGTACCGATTCATCCATCAAAATAGTATAAGTACTATCCCATTAAAGCATTAAATTTTCTACAAAGGTAATTTTTACTGACACCATCCTGTTTTTTTACGAAACAGTGATATGTTTAAGTCAATGGTATAAATGACTTTCATATTATATGTGCTTTCAAATCAAACCCCCAAAGACCTAAATTGGCTACAGAATTCATTGTTTTTTGTTACAAAACGAATGTACGGGTTAGTACACGCCCGTACATCGAATCCCGTATACTCAAGATGTGCGAGTTTTATGAATATACGAATCCGAACACTCCCGTATACTCAACATCCCGTACACTTACCGTACAAATTGAATGTACGGGTTTCAGTACATTCTCGTATATTAAACCATTTTCCGCAGTGTAACATCTTCAATCCGTTAAAGTTAGTCCAATATAGCCAAGAGACATTCGGAGCTCCTCGGCCATTTTTATCGAAAAAGATTTACGTTATTCTGCTCAATCGTTTAAGACATTCGAGAGGACAATGAGAGGGAAATACTTATGATTAACACCTTTATTGTTTAAGGGATTTTCATAAGTAACTAAGCTTGATTGGTTATAATTTGGCGATTATCTCGTAATTACTTTTTAATATCAAATATGTATTTCTAGAAATGGAACTTGATTTTGATATTTTAAATATTTATTTTTAATAACTCCGTCAGAGTGAATGTAAACAGTTAATTGTGTCAAAGTCAATTTAAAGAACACCCGCACAATATTGTCCCGTATAGTTCCGAAAAAAATACAATAATATTGACCTTGAGTGTTCATTGTATTGACTTCTGCCTAGTTTAAGGAATATTTGCCATGATAATCCACTGCCGTGCATCTTCTCAATATTACACTGGTGTCACAGTAGGGGCCATTTCCTGTGTATTTGTTAATTGGCTCAGGGCCTTTTAGGTTGACACTTTTCGAGTAGATTATCCTACTAATACATATAAACAATATACATAGCTATAAATGAATTAATTGAATAAACCAAAATAAATATGACTGATAGGCTTTTAAACAGTGATATAGCATTTATATTTAAACCCATTTTAAATGCATGATCACCATTGTTATATCCAAATTGTGAAGCATCCTTTGTTAAAATATATTGGTGGGCTATTATATATAACATCACTCTTGTTCTTATTCAAAGGCATTGTATAAATACTGTTATTATCGTTTGAAAGCAACAACAACAAAAGATGAAAAGTCCAATTCTATAATAAAACCTTTATAACTGCACGGCTGGATTCCCAGATCGGAGAACTGCTAAGCAGCACAAGGCCATTAAGATAACTTTCGTTATGACTTTGTATTAATATTTTCGTGTATATGCTTATGGGTGTGTGCGTGTGCGCGCGCGTGCGTGCGTGCATGTAAGTGTGTTTGCGTTTATTCATCGGTTCTGTATAGTGTGACTTTTTGAATTGCTATTCGTAAATATGGTTGGTATTATTTTACTTTGTACTGTGATGATAAGAAATGTTACTGTGTCTCAAGCATTTAATGATTTTTGCCTATCAATTATATAGTTAATATGTTTTCATGAACAAGTTTAAAAATTATAAAAGGGTCATACAAGAATAAATTAAATCAGTAGGGTACTTATTTAATAAAACAAGAAAGGATTTTTTTCAAGAAGGACATTTGCAGATACAAAGTCACACGGTGCAAGATTTCTCCTCGTATGCGACCGCGCACCCCGGTTGAGTAGTGCAGCTTCACCGAGCCCGAGCCACACTGTCTTAGCGGCACGTGCATTTGACCAGCTTGTGGTATTAGCTGACATAACTGCGAGTCGCTGTTGAAGTGCAGACAAAGTGTTATCGTTCAAATGACTCAAGTCAAATTAAGATGTTAAAAGTTGGTTCTTTATTAATTCCACCTTTACGTTTAATTGTCACGTTCGGCTATTGATATAATATACCAATATTATTTAATAGAAGAAGAAGTACAAAGATCCTAGTTAATTCTCTAAGTGTTTCCATTACAAAGGGTCTTTTCCTGTATATGTCAAATTTGGGAGTAGTCGGTCCCTGCTAAAATTAAAATGAAATATGGAATCATTGTTGTGACTCGGAGACCTATGCATATCCCTGATTAGAAATAAGAGATGTCTAGTTGGTTTGGTTTTGGCTATTTTAAATGCAAAACAGGCATTGCCTTTTGAAGCACACACTAGTTAACTATAAATGTCAATATATGAGCATACTTTCTTAACATGCACTAGTTCACAAAGCCAAAAGTAACGCCGAATCATTGATATCCTCATTAACATTGTTATTATTTATGGCCTTTCTCAACAAAATGTTTGCATTGGTGGGCCGCTCATGAAAAAAAAACCTGCCGTAATCAAAATTTTACCAAATCAGCTAAATCAGTAAAATCTTTTTTTTTTCTTACTCCTATTTGTATTCCTATAAACAGCTGAAATAAAAAAAACACAATTATATACTATTGTATTATAGTAAATATATATTATTATATTCATAGTAAAAACGCAGCAGCTAGCTGCCAGCAGCACAGCAGCTAGCTGCTGTTGCTGCTAGCAGCTTGCTGCTATGCTGCTGTGCTGCTAACTTCACTCACATCATTTAATGTATCCATTTAAAGCTATCTGCACTCTGACTTTCAAACCATTTCATATGTGTGAACAGGCTCGATAAAATATCATCAGGTTCAAAGTCACCTCGTACACATGTGTTCCGTGAAGAGAATTTGTTAACTACCTTAAAAAGAACTCATCTGACATTCCCTGTACTCCACGAAAATGTACTAATTACATGAGAATCTTTCCGCGACGTTTGTTGCCTTCGATACTACGTATGATACTGCTTTTTGATTGTTTGCTTATGTAAAAGCCTAAAAGGTAGTCTACTTAAAAGGTTCATTTTGTACTAGCAATTAGTTTACCAAACCAACTTAACGTTGATCACCCAAAAAACGTCAGATGTCTATTTTAAAAACAAGAGATGCCCTTCAGAGAACGAAGAGTGGTACTACAACAGCAATTTATTATCCGTTGAAATTGTGTCGTTCTTTTTAGTGTTTTATCTATCACTCGCACATACCCGCATTGCAAAAGATACCAGTGTTAATGGCAAAAAAATAATAACGAAGATGGCGCTGTTTGATTCAAAGGTATTTCCAATTCTACTATACGTATGTCAATTATTATAGAGAAAACACCAATCGAATACAACAATATGATACTAAAATGTTTATGAGCATAAATGAAAGAACTGCTGTCACACTGCAAGACTGTTGGAGGTATTCTATTAATAAAATCATACCTGTAATGTATCAACTATTGGTTTAACATTTTACAGGAAATATGGTGTTAAGATGTACAACAATCAATAAAAATCATCGTCATGACAAATGTTGGAGTATGATGGAACTCTGGACAGATCTACTCACAGCGAAACCTTTATTGGGATTTGGCTGAGCACACAAAAACACACAATTTATAACAGTTTAGGCAAAAAAAATAAATACCTGTGCTTCCGGTAACATGGCGAAACAAAATAGGGTCGGTCGGGTTTTGTTTTTTTTAACACTTTCCATATCATGCAATTTTCTGTTGCATCAGATCAATTATGTTATATCTACGCGTTTCCTTATTTACAAAATGTCTGATAAAACAGTATTGTTTACTGTCTGAAATCAATTCCTTACCTTCGACAAAAGTATTTTCCCGCCAATTTTGCCCATGAAATCTGGTGTTTTTTGTTTTCGTTTATAAGTCGTGATCGGTTTTTAGGAAAATCCAGCACTTCAATTTTAACACATCTGTGATAATCTTCTAGCCAAACAGTCAATTATCAACTAAATTCTTGATTTGCTTGAGGAAGATCGCCGATTTCCTTGTCAACTGTGAGCTCCTTAAACTACGCCTTCAAGTGGAGGTAGGTTAATAAAAGAACAAGTAAACGCGGATATGGATTTATTTTACGTATCTTATTTTCGTACATTACTACAATTAAAGTTTCATTCATATTTATTGTGAATTCAAACATTTCGTTCATTGTTTTAAGATTCCCAGACGACGATTATTGATAAATTAATATAACGATTAATGAAATGTGTATTGGAACCTGGCAGTTAGCCTGCATCAATTCGCAAAGCCTAATCGTAAGAAGCCTGCATGATATACGCAAAGCCTAATCGTAAAAAAAGTAAGTTTTATTTTAGACATGGATATGGATATTATAATAACACCGCGAACTATAATTCAAAATATTTTCATTATAAAGACAGAAACATATGTCTCCGGGGATCACCACGTGTTTGGACCGTAAACATGCGTTTGCCAATTTTAAGATATCGGACAGGGTTCGCCGCCCTCCGACATTTTGTTTTCCCGTCTCGGTAATACATAATCAGGAATAAAAGTATATTCTCCGGGGACATTGAAAGACAAACAACGAAAACAATAACGATATATTTAAAGAAATATATTTTTTTAGGATAGAATGTAAAACATATTTTTTTTTTTACTTTTATGTCTAAAAAAAGATTAGGGTCGGCGAGGAAAAAATAGGGTCGGTCGGGTTACCGGAATCACAGGTATTTGTTTTGGCCTTATATGCATTGTTTTTTGTTTTTTTTATCTCTTTTTGAACCATGAAGCTTTCCTGTCTCTGGAAAGGGATACAACAGAAAACAAGTTGTTCCACCCGCTGTTCTTATGTGTGTATGCTTCAGTACTAAGTGTGCGTTGATTACTTGAACTTATGTCTGTCCACGTTATGCAAATACATCTTGTCAGATCATTACGAGGTGAAGTTACGCTGGTTAGGGGTGGATTAATGTCGATTTGAGATGATTAAAAAGACCAGGTGTAATACAATTATTAAAGTATTTGAGGAATTGAAAGTTTTATTATATTTGCAAGATGACCTCCAAGTATTATATTATTGTTGATTCTTAGTTGAAATGCGTATGAGAAAATCAATGCTGTCATGGCCAGAAATGGCTGTGAGCTTTGGAACATCTTTTGAGCCAACATGCGATTTCGGTCCGTAAAGTAAGGCGCACATTTGCTTTTATTATTTATTGGGTTTATTTATTGTGCTTGTCTCTACTAAATGTCATTTCAGGAAGTAATTCTTAAAATGTGTCATGAAATTATCGTTAAAATTTCGATTAAACTTGACGCAACACGTAGATAGGTATGTTATAACAAGAACTGTCTATATACCAAGTTTCATCACTAAGGATCGCTTCTAACTCAGGATATTACGGTCCATTTAAACCATTTCTTTAACATCAACATTGACCTCTAGTTTAAACACAATGAGACAGTACTCCAGGTTGCATTACTTATCATTATTCCTTAATAAGGTTATTCAGCAAAACCTTGACCATGACCCAACAGACTTCAAATGCAACCACGAAATATGTCTTCACATGAACTTGTTCATACAAAGTTTCATCAAGTCAAGTTTTATTAGCTTTTTCAATTAGAACATTGTCATTACACAAATAACATAATAGATGGCCGTCGTTGACAATATAAATTTCGTATAATATAAACATGAAATAAATATGAAATCATTTCAGAACATTTTATTGTAGGGGAAAAGTATGTTCCACTCGCACTAGGCATCTATTTGATCATTATCAAAATACACAATTCCTTTCTGAAGTTAGGGAGCAAAACCCGTTTTTGTATTTTCAGGAATAGCGAACTTCATTCGAACCATCACTTATACAAGGCGCATACCATTGTCAATCGCTATTTAACATGTCATTAACAGCAACCTTCACCTTGATCACATCGCCCGAACAATTGTTTGTGATGTACCAAGTTTTATCAATATTTATTATGTGTAACTGAAATTATAGAGACAAAACGTTCCTGTATTTTAAGCACCTGCGACCTTTTGAACTAAACAAACGTTAATATAACCCACAGTTTCGTCCCCACATGAGATTGCTAAAAACCAAGTTTCGATGCTTTGAACTCCGAGGTTATTGAGCAAAACAATTAGTCTGGCGCCTGTGCAATCACCCGACACTATGTCATTCTGAAAACACGTGACAAACAACAACAAAAACAAAAGTTGCAAATTATATATTTCAAATAGTAAATGCGATAACAAGGACAATATAGGACAATATAGCGTGGACACACAATTTACAATGCAGCAAAAAGAATGAGAAGTAGGATAAGAACCAATATTCACATTTGGTACATGCGTCAGTCGTGTTAAGTTCAGCAGTCTACGTCATTATGGTCCACTACTCTGGTTTCGTAGATAGATTCCCATTCATGGCGGTAGCGTCTGTATACTTGAGTACTGCGGACGAACACTCTCTCGGTAGTAGGGGGTAATCTGTCAAAAAGAATATCGACTTGTTCAATAAGACTCAATTAATCGATCACGCATGCTCCTAGTACGAGTGTATTTTCATCACACAGGCATATTAATAACTTATTCATACGAGGGGCATTCAGAAAGTGATGAGACTGAAGTGATACTATTTTGCTGTAGAGCAGTGTTGATTTATTCAATAAAGCTGCATGTAAGTCACAATCAATTTCAACAATTTAACAAGAAATAATAATATGACGGATCCATTTATTTACCTCGGTAAAATCGCTAAGACATGTTTTCCGAGGTACAAACTTAAAATTGTACTCGGTAAAATATAACCGCGCCTAATACGTCTAAACACGTTATTCTTTTTTTGTGTCTACAGCTCTTTAACAGCATATAACGTACACTATGGTTTGACATGTGTTTCGACAATGCTTCAAGTTCAATGCTAGCAAGCGGAAATCGGCGTCAATTGTATAAACATATCTCCATACACATATTCTTATGAAAAAATAGTGACGACAAGTTTCAAAATATTATTGAGATACATTTCAGATTGAGCCTGATTTGATTTTCACTAGTGCATCTAACCAAATGTCATTAGCTTACATGTCAGAGAATCTTTCCATGACTATAATTATGCATGGCTTCAACAATAAAATGGGTTTTTACTGTTAAAGATAACAATACAAATGTCACGGTTGCAGTGTCTTTGTCGGATGGGTAAAGATCAGCAAATCCCCTATTTTTTAAGAGTTGTGTGTGTAATTTAAAAATATATAAGTATCTATCATATAGAAATTTGAGGTCAAAACCTTAATAATAAATCAAATGCGACTTTCAGTCTAATATCGTTCTGAATGCTCCTAGTACTAAATTTACTTCTCCACTCAAATAAAGAAACTTTGTTTTGACCCAGGTTAATTAAGATAAGTTAACAGAGGCCTTATATTTCTGTCAAAATTAATGCAATTCAAATTAATATTTATAAGGTTGTACTTCTGACCCTAACTGATTAACCAAATCTTAATGGTTTGAAACATTGCACAATGTTTTTTTTAATCACTTACATTTCTTACCCTGCATGGAAGCAGACAAAGTTCATCTTCTCAGAACATGAGGCAATCACCCATTTGAAGTCATTTTCCAGCGACATGTAGACGCAGTTCTTGGTGTTGTCCTCATTTGTGTGGCTGCTGGAGGCCCAGTTGTTGTAAACAAGCGCTTGCTTGTTTTCCATTCACTCGGATTCAGAAGGTCGGTGATGTCAAGCCAGTACTTGCCAGGATGAATCGCATCTGCGCATCGAAAATATTGATAAACATGAATATCAACATGCAAAGCTTGAACTAAATTGAATAACATGCTAGTCAAAACAGGTCAATATTTATTCAAGACATAGCGCCATAGAACATAACACCAAGATTGATTTTTGTGTGAAAATTGGTACTTAAAAGTAGGTTTGAAAAAATACCATACTAGTATTAATATCAACTGTTTTAAGAGCAGACATAATATGCCAAAATATATAATTGCATCCATAAAAATGGGCCATATCTCTACTCTGAAAACAAGATCTGCATGGACAGCAGTTATGTCCCTTGGAAATACCTAAATTTTGTCAACTGTTGAAATATGTATAAAACGTCGACTTCGACTTCTACAGTGTTTTTTATTATAATCATTCCCACAGTCAAGGCATTTTGTTTTATTAATTTGAAACATGATCTAATGCACCAGTCCATTGTAACCACGTCCCCCAGGTCTGGGGAATAGCATTGACTTTGACTTTCGGTCCAGCCAATCCCGGGAAAAATCCCCGCCTTGACGGGAAAAACTGCTGATAAAAATCCCGCCAAATGCCCCCACAACCCGGGGACATCCTAGGTAAGGTCCATTCATGCTGTTTTCGGCGCGACCCCCCCCCCCCCCCCCCCCCCAGCATATTCACTCGGCACTGCGGGGCCACCTGGAAGGTAAAAACACGGCCCATTTTTCCCGCTATCCCCGGTATACCCGTGGACATGGGGGCCGTGGTTACAACTGACTGGTGCATAACGAAAATCAACCAAACTGGGTGTAAACTACCTTTCGACCTCCTGAGAGCGCCCTCTGCCGTCGCCTGACTTGCACTCGATGTTGGAGACAAAAGAACGCCCCCAAGCACGGTGCAGTAAGCCTGGACGCAAAAGGAAATCAGAATTGTCTACAAAGCTATATAACATGAAAAGCTTCAACCAATAGAAATAAGCATGAACGCTGCAAGTGACTGCCAACTCTCTGTTGTTTGTTCAGACTTAAATGGAGAAGCCGATAAGAGTTACGATCAGAGTTACGAGCCTTGCTTAACCAGAGTTACGGGCTTTGCTAAACCAGAGCTACGGACCTTGCTAAACCAGAGTTACGGGCCTTGCTTAACCAGAGTAACGGGGCTTCCTAAACAAGAGTTACGGGTCTTGCTTTACCAGAGATACGGGCCTTGCTTAACCAGACTTACAGGTCTTACTAAACCAGAGTTAAAAGTCTTTGCTAAACCAGAGTTACGGGCCTTGATTAACCAGAGTTACGGGCCGTGCTAAACCAGAGTTACAGGCCTTACTAAACCAGAATTACGAGCCTTACTAAACCAGAGTTACAGGCTTTGCTAAACCAGAGTTATGGGCTTTGCTAAACCAGAGTTACGGGCCTTACTAAACCAGAGTTACGAGCCTTTGCTTAACCAGAGTAACAGGCTTTACTAAACCAGAGTTACGAGCTTTGCTAAACCAGTGTTACGGACTTTGCTCAGCCAGAGTTACGCGCCTTACTAAACCAGAGTTACGGGCCTTACTAAACCAGAGTTACGGGCTTTGCTAAACCGGAGTTACGGGCCTTACTAAACCAGAGTTACGAGCTTTGCTAAACCTGAGTTACGAGCTTTGCAAGACCAGAGTAACGAGCTTTGCTAAACCAGAGTTACGAGCTTTGCTAAACCAGAGTTACGGGCCTTACTAAACCAGAGTTACGAGCTTTGCTAAACCAGTGTTACGGACTTTGCTAAGCCAGAGTTACGCGCTTTACTAAACCAGAGTTACGGGCCTTACTAAACCAGAGTTACGGGCTTTGCTAAACCAGAGTTACGGGCCTTACTAAACCAGAGTTACGGGCTTTGCTAAACCAGAGTTACGGGCTTTGCTAAACCAGAGTTACGAGCTTTGCTAAACCAGTGTTACGGACTTTGCTAAGCCAGAGTTACGCGCCTTACTAAACCAGAGTTACGGGCCTTACTAAACCAGAGTTACGGGCTTTGCTAAACCAGAGTTACAGGCCTTACTAAACCAGAGTTACGGGCTTTGCTAAACCAGAGTTACGGGCCTTACTAAACCAGAGTTACGAGCTTTGCAAGACCAGAGTAACGAGCTTTGCTAAACCAGAGTTACGAGCCTTTGCTAAACCAGAGTTACGGGCCTTACTAAACCAGAGTAACGAGCTTTGCTTAACCAGAGTAACGGGCTTTCTAAACCAGAGTTAAATGGCCTTACTAAATCAGAGTAACGAGCTTTGCTAAACCAGAGTTACGAGCTTTGCTAAACCAGAGTTACGGGCTTTGCTAAGCCAGAGTTACGAGCCTTTGCTAAACCAGACTTACGGGCCTTGCTAAACCAGAGTAACGAGCTTTGCTAAACCAGAGTTACGTGCTTTGCTAAGCCAGAGTTACGGCCTTTGCTAAACCAGACTTACGGGCCTTGCTAAACCAGAGTTACGGGCCATACTAAACCAGAGTTACAGCCTTTGCTAAACCAGAGTTATGGGCTTTGCTAAACCAGAGTTACAGCCTTTGCTCAACCAGAGTTACGGGCATTGCTAAACCAGAGTTACGGGCCCTACTAAACCAGAGTTTCGAGCCTTTGGTTAACCAGAGTTACGGGCTTTACTAAACCAGAGTTACGAGCTTTGCTTAACCAGTGTTACGGGATTTGCTAAACCTGAGTTACAAGCTTTGCTAAACCAGAGTTACGGGCTTAGCTAAACCTGAATTACGAGCTTTGCAAAACCAGAGTTACGGGCTTTTTTTAATCAGCGTTACGAGCCTTTGCTAAAACCAGAGTTACGGGCTTAGCTAAACCTGAGTAACGAGCTTTGCTAAACCAGAATTACGGCCTTTGCTAAACCAGCGTTACGAGCCTTTGCTAAAACCAGAGATACGGTCTTTGCTAAACCAGAATTACGGGCTTTGCTAAACCAGAGTTACGGGCCTTACTAAACCAAAGTTACGGGCTTTGCTAAACCAGAGTTACGGGCCTTACTAAACCAGAGTTACAGGCCTTACTTAACCAGAGTAACGGGCTTTGCTAAACCAGAGTAACGGGCCTTACTGAACGAGAGTTACGGGCTTTGCTAAACTAGAGTTACGGGCCTTACTAAACCAGAGTTACGGGCCTTGCTAAACCAGAGCTACAGGCTTTGCTAAACCAGAGTTACGAGTCTTTGCTAAACCAGAGTTACGGGCTTTCCTAAACCAGAGTTACGGGCCTTACTAAACCAGAGTTACGAGCTTTGCTAAACCAGAGTTACGGGCTTTGCTAAACCAAAGTTACAGCCTTTGCTAAACCAGAGTTTCGGACCTTGCTTAACCAGAGTTACGGGCCTTACTTAACCAGAGTTACGAGCCTTTGCTAATCCAGAGTTACGGGCTTTGCTAAACCAGAGTTACGGGCTTTGCTAAACCAGAGTTACGAGTTTTGCTAAACCAGAGTTACGAGCCTTTGCTAACCAGAGTAACGGGCTTTGCTAAACCAGCGTTACGAGCCTTTTCTAAACCAGAGTTACGGGCTTTGCTAAACCAGAGTCACATGCTTTGCTAACCCAGAATAACGGGCCTTGCTACATGTGAGCGCAATGTATCTTGTAATATATGCTCCAAGTTTCAGGAAAATATTTAGAACGAAATTTAGTTATGGCAATGGTTTAAGTATTGGCACGACGCCGACGTCGACGACACAAAGGCCATCACAATACATTTATTTTTTGGTTTCTTAAAAAAAAATAGACAAGCTGAAAAGCTACTGAAAATTACAGAAAAACTGTATGTGAAAACGAGAATGATTTGAAGACTTACAGAATATTCATGAAATTATTATATTTTACATGTTACCTTGGCATCAATCCACGAGACGTTGAGGCCAACGGTTCTGAAGCAGCCGTCCGAGTGGCGGCAGTAACCGTCCGGACATACGCTCTCACCTGGCAGGAAAACAGTTTAACACATGCATTAACATTTAAAATAGTGTTGTTCTACCTTCACAAACATTTAAATTACACTTAGATAAACAAATGAAACATAAGAACTTAGCATTTTGAGATCGACTGATGTAAAATCGAAAAAAAAGAAAACATGTATCAAAAAGGCACAGACTTGTGTCTTTGTTTATATATTTACAAAACAACAAAACATTTAGTACACGTTGCACTGTGCACTTTGAACACTTCTTAATTACCCTCTGACTTATAGCGAAACTAGTCGACAAAAAGTAAAACTTTAGTTATAAGTATTCCCAAAATTACTAATTCTGCTTAGCCGTTTCAGAAATCCTTATGTTGTCATCTGTAACATATGGTCCCGCCTGTTGTTTCTACATGTATTTTTAAATCATTTCTTTTTACAGCATACCCTATTGATGTTTTTTTCAAAATGTTCAATTATATTTCATATTTACTGGTTACATCAAAATTGCAGCTTAGGGTCCTTAAATGTTGATATATATATAAAAATATTGATAGGGCCTATTGTTCAAAACGTCTTTAACGTTAACAACATGAATAACCTGATCGTTGTTAATTTTTAACCATGACATATTTGATGATGTGGTCATATTTTTAAACAAAGGAAGTACAGCTGAAACATTTGTCTCAAATCATCTGTGTTAGAAATACTGCAGATTTTTACTGTTTCCATTTAACTTCCAGAGCATTAAAGATTCGAAAGTTGGCAACGATGACAGTAAAAACGTTGTTAACTTTATCAATGTCCACTGTCTTATCAAGTCTACGTACCTGAAGCAATAAATACTCCTAAGAAAATAACGAAGAAACGTTGCAACATTTTCCTTTCGTCTGATTTGTAAATCAAACTATGTTGGTAATTTACAACTAGCTTCTCCGAGTTTCTCCTCGTAAGTCAAATTTCAGAGGAAGGGTTGATAAAAACAAGTGACACGTTACTTATTTACACGCAGACATGTGGGCAATGCAGATTACAAACTATTAAACTACATGCAGCATCTTATCGATCTCCACCATCTGCCATTATAGCTGCGATTATATAGTAATAAAACCTAAAAAGTTATTTGAAGGCATATAATGTAAGTTGATGCCAAAAAACATTCTTCCAAATGCATAATTGTGATTTACTCATTTAAATTTAATGATGAAAACATATTAAAACATATGATTTGCGTAGAGATAAAAAAAATATTAGCGATAGTTTGGCGCTTTTTTAACTGGGGAATGTGTGGCCACGTTGCTATTAATTGAAAAAAAAACACATATTTAATGGCTTATATTTGTGGTTTTATGATCATTAACATCAACTGAAAAAACCGTGCAATGCATTAATCATTTCTTTGATATTTCTATGGGTTTACGTCAAGGACAAAATAAGTCACCGGTATTGTCTGCATTATTCCTGGAAGACCTAAAACTGTTTCTACAACAGAACGTTGACTGTGGTATTAGGCTATGCGATTTATGTATTATGATATTGCTTTTTTGCAGACGATATGGTAATAATTGGAAACTCAGTAGAAGATTTACATAAAAGTTGAGACCATCTTTACGAGTATTGCCAAACGTGGGGCTTAGAAGTTCATATAGCCAAAACTAAGGTTGTAGTATTCCGTAAAAAAGGACCGGTTAGGGTTAATGAAACTTGGGTCTATAGTGGCGTGACACTTGAAGTAATTGACAACTTTAACCATCTAGTATAGTATTTAACTATACGCGCACTTTCGTTTAAAATAATCAATATGTAGTCGGTAAGACTCTAAAGGCTATGAACGTATTAACCAAAAATATTAACAAATATGACGTACCTCCGAAAATTGCACTTCAATTGTTTGACACATTTGTAGGTTCGATCCTTAATTATTCGAGCTTTGTCTGGAGGGTTTCAAAATCGAAAACATATAGAAAGGATCCACCTAAAATTTTGCAAATCGCTTCTATGAGTAAAACAAAGTACATGTACAGCGGCTGTTTACGGAGAATTAGGACGTTATCCAATATTTATTAACAGATACGTGCTAATTATTAAATATTGGTTCGAAGTACAACAGTCTAATAATATTTTATTATTTTTATACCGTAGATCAGTTGATTTAAGCGAGGAAGGCCTCCCAACTTGGGCATCTAACGGTTAATGTTTACTTGAGGAGAATGGTTTTTCAAACGTCTTGGTTAATCCGGGGAATTATAATGCCAAACTCTTTGCTCCAGTCTTTTAACAACGTTTAATCGATAGACTTCTATAAAAGTGGCGTGCTGATATTGCCAACAGTGCGAAACTTAATATTCTATACTTGCATCTGCAGAGTACGTTTGGTATAGCTGAATATCTTAATTAATTATATTACAAAACTAATAGAAAATACCTTACTCAATTACGTGTATCAGCACACAGGTTACGTATTGAAACTGGTAGGTACGGACAAAACAGACTGCCAAGAAATAAAATATTATGCTTATTATGTCATATACAGAAAATTGAACTTGAATTTCATTTTGTCATAATATGTAAAAATGTATTTTATGAAAACTTAGCATGTTTAAATTTACCCAACAAGTAAGTAGTAATAACAAAACAACTAGTGTAAACATATGCAAATTTTTGTTACAGGCATTTCCATAATGTATCTAATTAACTAGACAAACAGCTTCTCATATCTAATATTATTCACAATATTGTTATACTTGAACATTCTCCATATTTCTTAAGCTATTCTTTGAATTGTTATAGGTATTAGCTACCTTGTAACAATGATCACATGCATGAAAATTGTGTTCACTTGTATATATTTGTTTGACGATATGCGTTGCTGCATAAGAAACACCGAAGCATTGTACTATTCGCGCCGCCACTAAAAAGTTATTGTTAAATTAAACTCTAATGTCGGTAGCCGGGCAAAATTCGGCTTATGTCGACCAAATGGGTCTAGTTAAGCACAACTTAACAATATCTTTTATTTGAGTGAAGGCCCGTCAATCTTAATCTTAAAATGCCTTTTTTTCTATCATTTATACTTTTTGTTAATTTGTTCTGAAACTAAATAATCCAATTGTATGTACATGTTTGTGGAATATTAATACTATGATGTGTCTGATGATTGATTTTGTAAACTGCGATCATCAAGATGTATATTTTGCTTAACTGATAAAATATGTTCCGAAAAAAAGGGAGAAAACTTGTCAGCCAAACTCGAGAAAATGCGAAAGTGAAACAGGCGGTATGAAATACGGTATGTATCAGTGAATACCCAATATATGAAGGGTTTGAGCCTCAGTTAGTGCACTATTATCTGACTGTAGTGAAGTGACTGGGGCTTAGTTGATATACATATCTATTAGTTACCATGCAACAGTTGCCTTTTGTAAATGTTATCATAAAATGTGAATATGGTTCAAAAGGCAACGACACAAATATATATGCTATTATATCAGATAGTTCAAGCCTTTCCATGTCTACCTTTTCAGGGGCGTAGCTTGACGAAAATATATGTGTAGGCCACGTTTTAGGGGGCCCGGGTTCATGCTCCCAACCCCTGGAAATTTTGCTTAGCTATGTGATTGTAGGTGCGTTTTGGCGTATATTTCGTAACATTAAAGAGAGCAACAAAATCATTATGCTTTACATAAAATTAATTTTGTACGTATTTTAGCTAAAGAAGACAGGCCATAGAAGTAAAACATTGTACATTTTATTAATTAAATTTCACTCAATATTAATGCATTTTGTTGCCAAAATCAAAATTAATCATATGCGTATTTGCACAAACAATGCCATATATATATATATATATATATATATATATATATATATATATATATATATATATATATATATATATGCAAACACATTGATGACGCGGTCAACATCTATAATCATGTTCTTGTGGCTGTGGATTAGGGTCAAGGATGACAACCTGTCGCTTTTCATTGTCGTTTGCAGGAAGTTTTTTATTCGTTTCATTCCATTAAACGACCTTTCACAAGAGGCTGATGTAGGTGGCATGGTAAGAAGAACCTCGAATATTGTAAATATGCTAGGATACAGGTCCTTGTTGGTCTGCTTCGTGGTCTCTTGTAGTCTAGATAAACTTGCGGCTGCGATGCTCCATCTCACATTCCATTCTGTTTTAAATGTGTCAAATGTTTCGTGGCGATCAGGGGCCTTAACAGCATAAATTGATGGCAGCATGTCGTCCTGCATAATTTCCAGTTTTGAAGGCAATAAATGTTGTGCACTGTATCTGTCTTTGAAGACATTGTACAAAGGTTAATCTGAAGTAGTCAGATGGTGTTTGCACCTCAATTTGCCCTGTTTTGCTGTCGACCAACTCTTCTTGGCATTGATGGTTAAATGTCGGAGCCTGAGCTTATATCCGTTGCTTTCATGTACAGTCCATTCTACACATCAGGTCAGCCCTCCAGTCATTGCACAATTTGACAATGACGTTTGTTTCTTCAACAGCATGTAGTAGATCATTGCCTTCGCTCTGAAGAAGATTTGTCAGGTTCACGGTAGTACCCAATGTCTTGCGTCACTACAAGTCAGATAATGAATTCAAAGCGCAGTACAGTGGACAAATACTGGCCGCCCTTCTCGTCTCTGTCTTCATTAATAGTTTCAAGTGCGTGGACCACTACGAGGAACGCTTTTTGGAACGTTTCGAGTGCGTCCGCACGACTGATTCATCGTGTCTTACATAACGAGCGAAGCTTAGTGCGCCGGTTCATTTCCTCTTTCGTTGCGACTTCTCTAGAAAGCTCGTCCTGAAACGCTGCTAGACGATTTGCTAAACAATTGAACAAGAATCCAATGTCATGAACTGTGTCCATCATAGTTCGGACACTCGGTGGAAACTGTTACTGAAGGCATGATTGCCAAGTTCCTTCTATCAGTTGTTGTTTGATATCTTTATCTATTGAAGTCAAAGTGAGATTATCGAAATCAGGATACGTAGGACTATGTTCGGCAATATTGTTACCAGACCGTTTACAATTTCAAATGATAAAGCGACCGCAAACTTATACCAAGCCGATTGGAAATGTTTAATGTACGGCGTAAACGCGCAGACTCCTGGTATGCAACTTTCGATAAATTATATACGGAACATTAATGTCGTGTGAAAATGTACTTTAGAGCAAAGGAAAACGATATATTTGAATACCAGGTTTCCGATATATTTAAGCGCATTTATCGGAATTTCATATTTTAGCCCCTCACCCTTCTATGCCTTCAGTTTTTATTGCAGATTTGGCATTTTTATTTTTTCGGTTTTTTTGAAAAATGTGTAGATCGCGGCCTACACGGCCTATAGGAAGCTAAAAAACTAAACTCAGTGGAATGCATTTTGTAAATGCGTTATATCCGAGCTGTACTGTAACTGTGTGTAGATCTTTTATGTAACTGCTTGCACACTTATAGGTATAATGATATAAAGGCACCACCCATTTCAAACACATTTTTTGAACAATCCAACACCAGGGAAAACATGCAACTGGTTTAATCCCCCAGTAAATTTACATTTTACTGACCGTTCCAAGGCGGTACCTAACAATTCTTGATAAACATACCAATTATATATATATATATATAGTATTTATGCACTGTGCTGTTTGTAGAGTTGTGTGCTGTTCTATGTGTCTTGTCTGTGAATTTGTGTTCTATGTCTTTGGCGTTGCCCATTGCCACAAAACCGGGTTTATGTTTAAACTTTTTTGCTACTGAGCATGTTTCTGTAGCTTTTTGCATATATATTGAAATTAGTACAATGTTATAAATTGCATCTTATATTCATTTTGGATTAGACAAAACAATGGAATATATCAGTAAATGATGGATACACTTTCGTAAAAACTCGCAATATGAATATTACTATTTACTGCAACAAATGTTGTGAATACACAATTGTATTTAAACTGTGCACCCATAGTTTTGTGTCAGGGGCGGAGATCTATGTCGCAATAATCCGTTGTCTCGTCGGTAAACACTTAATAATTTCAATGTTTGGTTGCTGTTGCGTGTCTTCTATGAAACACAATATGTGTTTTTTAATCATGCTAATATAATATTTAAATGATTGTATGTATATTCTTATCTACAAATTCCATGCCTCAGACCAAAATGTATGGCGGGGTAGGGGTAGGGTGCAAAAGAGGAGTTTCACTGATAAAACTTTGAAACCCTTTCCTCTTTACACACTTTCATGTTCTATCCGGATCCTGCATAACAAATAATTCTTAACTGTTTCAACAGTTCCAGATTTCAAGATTCTGCGAAATCTGTATAATGTCATTCAGTAATGGTTAATTGTTCTTAATCACGTGTGCATAGCGAACTTGTGCATGGCATACACATGTATGTTCTTATAAGATACCTAAGAGCTTTCGACGAGGGAGATTTCCCTGAGATAGGCTTTCCTGTTAATTCTAATAAAAACATCGATATTGTTTTTTTCGGCACACTCATAGTAAGGGGATATGGTCTTAAGATTTATACCAATCAATACAAATCATCGTCATGACAAATGTTGGAGTATGATCGAACTCTAGACAGATCCAGCCATATGTCTTGAGGAACCATGAAAGCTTTTCTGTTTGTGAAAAGGGATACAACACAAAACAAGACGTTTCACCAGCGTTTCTCATGTTGGCATGCTTCAGTACTAATTGTGCATTGATAAATTGAGCTTATGTATGTCCACGTTATGCAAATGCATCGTGTCCAATCGTGACGAGGTGAAGTTACGTTGGTTAGGAGTGGATTTATGTCGATTATTTGCTGATAAAAAAGACCAGAGGTAATAAAATTATTAAAGTAATCGTGAAATTGAAAGTTTTATCATAGTTGCCAGATGACCTCAAAACTTCATATGATTCTTGATTCTTCATTGAAATGTGTACGAGTTTTATTATTGCCTTTATCACAATAAAATGTCATTTCAGGAAGTTATCCTTAAATTATGGCATGACATTATCATTCAAATTGATCATACATTGCATACATACAAGAACTTGCTACACAACAAGTTTTATCACTAAGCAATGTTCCCAACTAAGGATATGAAGGTCCATTTGAGCCATTTCTCTTTTTCTGGTAACAGCAACATTGAACTCTAGTTTAAACACAAGGAGACAGTACTCCAAGTTTCATTACTTATCATCATTCCTTAATAAAGTTATTTAGCGAAAACCTTGACCATGACCCAACAGCCTTCAAATGCAACCACGAAGTCTTCACATGAACTTGTTCATACAACGTTTTATCAAGTCAAGTCAAGTCAGGTAAAAGCTTAATTAGCATATCCAATTAGAATATTGCCATTACACAAATAACATTTTAGATGACCGTCGTTGAAAATATAAATTTCGTATGATATAAACATGCAATAAATATGAAATCATTTCACAACATTTAATTGTAGGGGAAAAGTATTTACCACTCGCACTAGGCATCTATTTGATCATTATCAAAATACACAATTCCTTTCTGAAGTTATGGAGCAAAAACCGTTTTTCTATTTTCAGGAATGGCGACCTTGACACGAACCATCTCTTATACAATCGCTACATACCAATGTCAATCGCTATATAACATGTCATTAACAGCAACCTTCACCTTGATCACATCGACCTACAATTGCAACTCAAAGAACAATTGTTTGTAATGTACCAAGTTTTATCAATATTTAGTATGTGTAACTGAAAATATAGAGAGGAAACACACCTGTATTTCAAGCACCTGCGACCTTTTGAACTAAACAAACGTTAATATAACCCAAACTTTCGTCCCCACATGAGCTTGCCAAAAACCAAGTTTCGATTTCTAAACTCCAAAGTTATTGAGCAAATGTCAGTTATGTCATTCTGATAACCTGTTTTTCGTTGAAAACACGTGAAAAACAACAACAACAAAAGTTTCAAATTATATTTTGCAAATAGTAAATGCGATAACAAGGACAATATAGCGTGGATACACAATTTACATATACAGCAAATAGAATGTTGAGTAGGATGCGACCCAATATTAATATTTGTTACATGCGTCAGTCGTTTTAAGTTCAGCAGTCTACGTCATTATGGTCCACTACTCTGGTTTCGTAGATAGATTCCCATTCATGACGGTAGCCTCTGTATACTCGAGTACTGCGGACGAACACTCTCTCGGTAGTAGGGGGTAATCTGTCAAAAAGAATCTCGATTTGTTCAATAAGACTCAATTAATCGATCACGCATGCTTCTAGTACGAGTGTTTTTTTATCACACAAGCATTTTTAATGACTTATTCATACGAGGGGCATTCAGAAAGTGATGAGACTGAAGTGATACTATTTTGCTGTAGAGAAGTGTTGATTTATTCAATAAAGCTGCATTTAAGTAACAATCAATTTAAACAATTAAACAAGAAATAATAATATGACGGAGACGTTTTTTTTACCTGGGTAAAATCGCTAAATGACTTGTATTCCATTGTAAAAACTTTGCGTGTTTTACTTCCTTAAAATTGTACTCGGTAAAATATAATTAGTCTCAATACATTTAAACACGTTATTCTATTTTTTCAGAGTGTCTTCATCTCTATAATAGCCTGTAGCGTACATTTTGGTTTGACATGTATTTGGACAATGCTTGAAGTTCAAGTGAAAAGGGCGTCAATTGGTTTAAACAATATTTATTCTATATAAGTACATTTAGCAAATACATACATTACATACATGATAATTAAGGATTGAGGAGATAGCTTAGAGCTAATATTTATACCTCTGTCCTCATATTCTTATGAAGAAATAATGACGACAAGTTTCAAAATACTATTGAGATATATTGGAGATTTAACGTGATTAGATGTTCACTAATACACCTAACCAAATATCATTAACATTCCAATAACTTATAGCATGCCAAATATATGTCAGTAGGTAATAGCATACATGTCAGAGAATATTTCTCTGACTATATGGATTTTTCAACAAATAAATGGAGTTTTACTGTTCAAGATAACAATACAAATGTCACAATTGCAGTGTCATTTCCGGATGGGTAAAGATCAGCAAACGCCCTCAAATTGGAAAATTTGAATTTGATTTTTTATTAGCTGTGTATGTAATATTAAAACATTAGTATCTACCATATAGATATATGAGGTCGTTAACAGAAGTATTAATCTTATGCGAGCTTTAGTCTCATTTCTTTCTGAATGCCCCTCGTACTTAATTTATTTCTTCATATTTCTGTCCACTCAAATAAGGAAACTTTGTTTTATCCCAGCTTAATTAAGATAATTTCACAGAGTCCTTATATTTCTTTCAAATTTAATGCAATTCAAATTAACATTTTTAAAGTTGTACTTATGACCTTAACTTGTCAACCCTATCCAGATGGTTTGAAGCACAATGTTGTTGTTTTTTCTAAGCACTTACATTTCTTACCCTGCATGGAAGCAGACAAAGTTCATCTTCTCAGAGCATGCGGCAATCGCCCATTCGAAGTCATTTTCCAGCGACATGTAGACGCAGTTTTTGGTGTTGTCCTCATTTGCGTGACTGCTGGAAGCCCAGTTGCTGTAAACAAGCGCTTGTGTGTCGCTCATTGTTTTCCATTCAGTCGGATTCAGGAGGTCGGTGATGTCAAGCCAATACTTGCCGGGGTGAATTGCATCTGCGCATCAAACATATTGATAAACATGAATATCAAAATACAATGCTTGAACAAAATTAAATACTATGCTAGCCATAGAACATAACACCAAGTTGTTTTTTTTGTGCATATTGGTACTTAAACTTGAGTTTGAAAGAATACCATGTTTAATATCAACTGTTTTAAGAGCAGACATTATACGCCAAATATATAATTGCATCATGACACTATGGGCCATATCAGTTTCTCTACTTTGAAAACAAGATCTGCATGGACAGCAGTTACGTCCCTTGGTAATACCTAAATTTTGTCCTCTGTTGAAATATGTTTAAAACGTCGACTTCGACTTCTACAGTGTTTTTTTATTATAATCATTCCCACAGTCAAGGCATTTTGTTTTATTAATTTGAAACATGATCTAATGCACCAGTCCATTGTAACCATGTCCCCCCCCAGGTCCGGGGAATAGCATTGACTTTGACTTTCGGTCCAGCCAATCCCGGGGGAAATCCCCGCCCTGACGGGAAAAACTGCTGGTAAAAACCCCGCCAAATGCCCCCACAACCCGGGGACATCCTAGGTTAGGTGCATTCCTGCTATTTTTAGCGCGAAAAACCCACCAGCATATTCACTCGGCACTGCGGGTCCACCTTGAAGGTAAAAACACGGCTTATTTTCCCCGCTATCCCCGGTATACCCGTGGACATGGGGGCCGTGGTTACAATTGACTGGTGCATAACTAAAATCAACCAAACTGCGTGTAAACTACCTTTCGACCTCCTGAGAGCGCCCTCTGCCGTCGCCTGACTTGCACTCGATGTTGGAGACAAAAGAACACCCCCAAGCACGGTGCAGTACGACTGGACGTAAAAGGAAATCAGAATTGTCTACAAAGTTATATAACATGAAATGCTTCAACCAATAGAAATAAGCATGAACGCTGCAAGTGACTGCCAACTCTCTGTTGTTTTTTCAGACTTAAATGGGAAAGCCGATCAGAGTTACAATCAGAGTTACGGGTCTTGCTAAATCAGAGTTATGGACCTTGCTTAACCAGAGTTATGGGCCTTGCTTAACCAGATTTATGGGACTTGCTTAACCAGAGTTACGGGACTTGCTTAACCAGAGTTACGGGCCTTGCTAAACCAGAGTTACGCGCCTTGCTAAACCAGAGTTACGGGCCTTGCTAAACCAGTGTTACAGGCCTTGCTAAACCAGAGTTACGGGTCTTGCTTAACCAGAGATACGGGCCTTGCTTAACCAGACTTACGGGCTTTACTAAACCAGAGTTAATAGTCTTTGCTAAACCATAGTTACGGGCCTTGCTAAACCAGAGTTACGGGCCTTGCTAAACCAGAGTTTCGAGCTTTTGCTTAACCAGAGTTACGGACCTTGCTAAACCAGAGTTAAGGGCCTTACTAAACCAGAGTTACGGGCCTTGCTTAACCAGAGTAACGAGCCTTTGCTAAACCAGAGTTACGGGCCTATGCTAAACCAGAGTTACGGGCTTTGCTAAACCAGAGTTACGGGCCTTACTAATCCAGAGTTACGAGCTTTGCTAAACCAGAGTTACGAGCTTTGCTAAACCAGAGTTACGGGCCTTACTAAACCAGAGTTACAGGCTTTGCTAAACCAGAGTTATGAGCTTTGCTAAATCAGAGATACAGACTTTGCTAAACCAGAGTTACGGGCTTTGGTAAACCAGAGTTACGGGCCTTACTAAACCAGAGTTACAGGCCTTGCTAAACCAGAGATACGAGCCTTTGCTTAACCAGAGTTACGGGCTTTTCTAAACCAGAGTTACGAGCTTTGCTAAACCAGTGTTACGGGCTTTGCTAAACCTGAGTGACAAGCTTTGCTAAACCAGAGTTACGGGCTTAGCTAAACTTGAGTTACGAGCTTTGCTAAACCAGATTTACGGGCTTTGCTAAACCAGCGTTACGAACCTTTGCTAAAACCAGAGTTACGGGCTTTGCTAAACCAGCGTTACGAACTTTTGCTAAAACCAGAGTTACGGGCTTTGCTAAACCAGAGTTACGGGCTTTGCTAAACCAGAGTTACGGGCCTTACTAAACCAGAGTTACAGGCCTTACTAAACCAGAGTTACAGGCCTTGCTAAACCAGAGTTACGGGCCTTACTAATCCAGAGTTACGGGCTTTACTAAACCAGAGTTCCGGGCCTTACTAAACCAGAGTTACGGGTTTGCTAAACTAGAGTTACTGGCCTTACTAAACCAGAGGTACAGGCCTTGCAAAACCAGAGTTACGGGCCTTGCTAAACCAGAGTTACGGGCCTTACTAATCCAGAGTTACGGGCTTTACTAAACCAGAGTTCCGGGCCTTACTAAACCAGAGTTACGGGTTTGCTAAACTAGAGTTACTGGCCTTACTAAACCAGAGGTACAGGCCTTGCAAAACCAGAGTTACGGGCCTTGCTAAACCAGAGATACAGGCTTTGCTAAACCAGAGTTACGAGTCTTTGCTAAACCAGAGTTACGGGCTTTGCTAAACCAGAGTTACGGGCCTTACTAAACCAGAGTTACAGGCTTTGCTAAATCAGAGTTACTTGGCTTTGCTAAATCAAAGTTACAGCCTTTGCTAAACCAGAGTTACGGGCCATGCTAAACCAGAGTTACGGGCCTTACTAAACCAGAGTAACGAGCCTTTGCTAAACCAGAGTTACGGGCTTTGCTAAACCAGAGTTACGGGCTTTGCTAAACCAGAGTTACGAGCCTTTGCTAAACCAGAGTTACGAGCCTTTGCTAAACCAGAGTTACGACCCTTTGCTAATCCAGAGTTACGGGCTTTGCTAAACCAGAGTTACGGGCTTTGCTAAACCAGAGTTACAGGCTTTGCTAAACCAGAATTACGGGCCTTGCTACATGTGCGCGCAATGTATCTTGCGATATATGCTCCCAGTTTCAGGAAAATATTTAGAACGAAATTTAGTTATGGCAATGGTTTAAGTATTGGCACGACGCAGACGTCGACGACACAAAGGCCATCACAATACATTTATTTTTTGGTTTCTTAAAAAAAACAGACAAGCTGAAAAGCTACTGAAAAATGCAGAAAAACTGTATGTGAAAACAAGAATGATTTGAAGACTTACAAAATATTCATTAAATTATTATATTTTACATGTTACCTTGGCGTCAATCCAAGTGACGTTGAGGCCAACGGTTCTGAAGCAGCCGTCCGAGTGGCGGCAGTAACCGTCCGGACATACGCTCTCAACTGGCAGGAAAACAGTTTAACACATGCATTAACATTTAAAATAGTGTTGTTCTATCTTCACAAACATTTAAATTACACTTAGATAAACAAATGAAACATAAGAACCTAGCATTTTGAGATCGACTGATGTAAAATAGAAAAAAGAGAACATGTATCAAAAAGGCACAGACTTGTGTCTTTGTTTATATATTTACAAAACAACAAAACATTTAGTACACGTTGCACTGGGCACTTTGAACACTTCATAATAACCATCTGACTTATAGCGAAACTAGTCGACAAAAAGTAGAAGTATTCCCAAAATTACTAATTCTGCTTAGCCGTTTCAGAAATCCTTATGTTGTCATCTGTCACATATTGTCCCGCCTGTTGTTTCCTGTTGTTGTTTTTAATGAATATTTTATTTTAATTTTATTTTATTTATTCATATTTTGCGGAGTGGATGGGGGAGCTACATGTATTTTTAAATCATTTCTTTTTACAACATACCCTATTGATGTTTTTTTCAAAATGTTCAATTATATTTCATATTTACTGGTTACATCAAAATTGCAGCTTTGGGTCCTTAAATGTTGATATATATATAAAAATATTGATAGGGCCTATTGTTCAAAACGTCTTTAACGTTAACAACATGAATAACCTGATCGTTGTTAATTTTTAACCATGACATATTTGATGATGTGGTCATATTTTTAAACAAAGGAAGTACAGCTGAAACATTTGTCTCAAATCATCTGTGTTTGAAATACTGCAGATTTTGACTGTTTCCATTTAACTTCCAGAGCAGTAAAAAATCGAAAGTTGACAACGATGACGGTAAAAACGTTGTTAACTTTATCAAAGTCCACTGTCTTATCAAGTCTACGTACCTGAAGCAATAAATACTCCTAAGAAAATAACGAAGAAACGTTGCAACATTTTCCTTTCGTCTGATTTGTAAATCAAACTATGTTGGTAATTTACAACTAGCTTCTCCGAGTTTCTCCTCGTAAGTCAAATTTCAGAGGAAGGGTTGATAAAAACAAGTGACACGTTACTTATAAACACGTAGACATGTGGGCAATGCAGATTACAAACTATTAAACTACATGCAGCATCTTATCGATCTCCACCATCTGCCATTATAGCTGCGATTATATAGCAATAAAACCTAAAAAGTTATTTGAAGGCATATAATGTAAGTTGATGCCAAAAAACATTCTTCCAAATGCATAATTGTGATTTACTCATTTAAATTTAATGATGAAAACATATTAAAACATATGATTTGCGTAGAGATAAAAAAATATTAGCGATAGTTTGGCGCTTTTTTAACTGGGGAATGTGTGGCCACGTTGCTATTAATTGAAAAAACACATATTTAATGGCTTATATTTGTGGTTTTATGATCATTAACGTCAACTGAAAAAACCGTGCAATGCATTAATCATTTCTTTGATATTTCTATGGGTTTACGTCAAGGACAAAATAAGTCACCGGTATTGTCTGCATTATTCCTGGAAGACCTAAAACTGTTTCTACAACAGAACGTTGACTGTGGTATTAGGCTATGCGATTTATGTATTATGATATTGCTTTTTGCAGACGATATGGTAATAATCGGAAACTCAGTAGAAGATTTACATAAAAGATGAGACCATCTTTACGAGTATTGCCAAACGTGGGGCTTAGAAGTTCATATAGCCAAAACTAAGGTTGTAGTATTCCGTAAAAAAGGACCGGTTAGGGTTAATGAAACTTGGATCTATAGTGGCGTGACACTTGAAGTAATTGACAACTTTAACCATCTAGTATAGTATTTAACTATACGCGCACTTTCGTTTAAAATAACCAATATGTAGTCGGTAAGACTCTAAAGGCTATGAACGTATTAACCAAAAATATTAACAAATATGACGTACCTCCGAAAATTGCACTTCAATTGTTTGACACATTTGTAGGTTCGATCCTTAATTATTCGAGTTTTGTCTGGAGGGTTTCAAAATCGAAAACATATAGAAAGGATCCACCTAAAATTTTGCAAATCGCTTCTAGGAGTAAAACAAAGTACATGTACAGCGGCTGTTTACGGAGAATTAGGACGTTATCCAATATTTATTAACAGATACGTGCTAATTATTAAATATTGGTTCGAAGTACAACAGTCTAATAATATTTTATTATTTTATACCGTAGATCAGTTGATTTAAGCGAGGAAGGCCTCCCAACTTGGGCATCTAACGGTTAATGTTTACTTGAGGAGAATGGTTTTTCAAACGTCTTGGTTAATCCGGGGAATTATAATGTCAAACTCTTTGCTCCAGTCTTTAAACAACGTTTAATCGATAGTTTTCTATAAAAGTGGCGTGCTGATATTGCCAACAGTGCGAAACTTAATATTCTATACTTGCATCTGCAGAGTACGTTTGGTATGGCTGAATATCTTAATTTATTATATTACAAAACTAATAGAAAATACCTTACTTTATAACATGTATCAGCACACAGGTTACGTATTGAAACTGGTAGGTACGGACAAAACAGACTGCCAAGAAATAAAATATTATGCTTATTATGTCATATACAGAACATTGAGCATGAATTTCATTTTGTCATAATATGTAAAAATGTATTTTATGAAAACTTAGCATGTTTAAATTTACCCAACAAGTAAGTAGTAATAACAAAACAACTAGTGTAAACATATGCAAATTTTTGTTACAGGCATTTCCATAATGTATCTAATTAACTAGACAAACAGCTTCTCATATCTAATATTATTCACAATATTGTTATACTTGAACATTCTCCATCTTTCTTAAGCTATTCTTTGAATTGTTATAGGTATTAGCTACCTTGTAACAATGATCACATGCATGAAAATTGTGTTCACTTGTATATATTTGTTTGACGATATGCTTTGCTTTGTCGAAAAACTTTTGTTCTGTTCTGTTTATTAAAAAAACAACACCGAAGCAGTGTACTATTCGCGCCGCCACTAAAAAGTTATTGTTAAATTAAACTCTAATGTCGGCAGCCGGGCAATATTCGGCTTATGTCGACCAAATGGGTCTAGTTAAGCAAAACTTAACAATATCTTTTATTTGAGGGGAGGCCCGTCAATCTTAATATTAAAATGCTTTTTTATCATTTATACTTTTCGTTAATATGTTCTGAAACTAAATAGAAAACTACCATTCCCATGTGCAATTGTATGTACAGGTTTGTGGAATATTAATGATACGATGTGTAAGATGATTGATTTTGTAAACTGTGATCATCAAGATGTATATTTTTGCTTAACTGGTAAAAATATGTTCCGTAAAATACTGCATGGAAGAAAACTTGTCAGCCACTTTTTCATTTTTGGTGTTCACAGGTTTTTTAAATCGATCTCTTTACTCGAGAAAATGCGAATGTGAAACAGGCGGTATGAAATACGGTATGTATCAGTGAATGCCCAATATCTGAAGGGTATGAGCCTCAGCTAGAGCACTATTATCTGAATCTAGTGAAGTGACTGGGTCTTAGTTGTTATACATATCTATTAGTTACCATGCAACAGTTGCCTTTTGTAAATTTTATCATAAATGGTGAATATGGTTCGAAAGGCAACGACACAAATATGCTTCTCTTTCAGATAGTTCAAGCCTTTCTATGTCTACCTTTTTTGCGACAATGTGTGTCACGTATCAAGAAAAACAACTAAACTCTGTGGAAGGCATTTTGTAAATGCGTTATATCCGAGCTGTACTGTAACTGTGGGTAGATCTTTTATGTAACTGCTTGCACACTTATATGTACAATGAATAAAGGCACCACTCATTTTCACACACAATTTTTTAACAATCCAACACCATTATATTAATTTTGGATTAGACAGAACAAAGGAATATATCAGTAAATGATGGATACACTTTCGTAAAAACTCATAATATGAATATTACTTTTACTGCAACGAATGTTGTGAATACACAATTGTATTTAAACTGTGCATCCATAGTTTTGTGTCAGGGGCGGGGACATATCTCGCAATAATCCGTTGTCTCGTCGGTAAACACTTAATAATTTCAATGTTTGGTTGCGGTTGCGTGTCTTCTATGAAACACAATATGTGTGTTTTAATCATGCTAAGATAATATTTAAATGAATGTATGTATATTCTTATCTACAAACTCCATGCCTCAGACCAAAATGTATGGCGGGGTAGGGGGTGGGTGCAAAAGAGGAGTTTCACTGATAAAACTTTGAAACCCTTTCGTCTTTAGACACTTTCATGTTCTACCTGGATCCTGCGTAACAAATAATTCTTATCTGTTTTAACATTCCAGATTTCAAGATTCTGCGAAATCTGTACAATGTCATTCAGTATTGGTTAATTGTTCTTAATCACATGTGTATAGCGAACTAGTACATGTCATACACATGTATGTTCTTATAAGATACCTTTCGACGAGGGAGATTTCCATGAGAAAAGCTTCCCTGTTAATTCTAATAAAAACACAAATATTGTTATTTTCGGCACACTCATAGTTTGGAATATGGTCTAAAGATTGATAACAATCAATATAAATCATCGTCATGACAAATGTTGGAGTATTACCGAACTCTAGACAGATCTGGCCATAGCGAAACCTTTATAGGGATTTGGCTGATCACACAAAGTCACACAATTTGTACCAGTTTATATAAATTGTGTTTATGGTTTGAGGAACCATGACAACTTTTCTGTTTGTAAAAAGGGATACAACAGAAAACAACAGTTTCTTATGTTGGCATGCTTCAGTACTAATTGTGCGTTGATAAATTGAGCTTATGTATGTCCACGTTATGCAAATGCATCGTGTCCAATTGTGACGAGGTGAAGTCACGTTGGTTAGGAGTGGATTTATGTCGATTTTTTGTTGATAAAAAAGACCAGAGGTAATAAAATTATTAAAGTAGTCGTGAATTTGAAAGTTTTATCATAGTTGCCAGATGACCTCAAAATTTAATATGATTCTTGATTCTTCATTGAAATGTGTACGAGAAAGTCGATTTAATCATGGCCAGTAATGGATGACAGCTTTGAAACAAATTATGTGCCAACATGCGATTTTGGTCAGTAAAGTAAAACGTACATTTTTTTGTTTTTGTTTATTGAGTGTTTGGTTGACTTTATCACAATTAAATTTCATTTTAGGAAGTTATCCTTAAAATATGGCATGACATTATCATTAAAATTGACCAAACATTGCATACATACAAGAACTTGCTACATACCAAGTTTCATCACTAAGCAACGTTCCCAACTAAGGATATAAAGGTCCATTTAAACCATTTTTCTTTTTCTAGTAACAACAACATTGACCTCTTGTTTAAACACAATGAGACCAGAGGTAATAAAATTATTAAAGTAGTCGTGAATTTGAAAGTTTTATCATAGTTGCCAGATGACCTCAAAATTTAATATGATTCTTGATTCTTCATTGAAATGTGTACGAGAAAGTCGATTTAATCATGGCCAGTAATGGATGACAGCTTTGAAACAAATTATGTGCCAACATGCGATTTTGGTCAGTAAAGTAAAACGTACATTTTTTTGTTTTTGTTTATTGAGTGTTTGGTTGACTTTATCACAATTAAATTTCATTTTAGGAAGTTATCCTTAAAATATGGCATGACATTATCATTAAAATTGACCAAACATTGCATACATACAAGAACTTGCTACATACCAAGTTTCATCACTAAGCAACGTTCCCAACTAAGGATATAAAGGTCCATTTAAACCATTTTTCTTTTTCTAGTAACAACAACATTGACCTCTTGTTTAAACACAATGAGACAGTACTCCAGGTTTCATTACTTATCATTATTCTTAGAACAAGTTAAATAGCGAAAACCATGACCATGGCCCAACATACTTCAAATGCAACCACGAAATACGTCAACATATGAACCTGTTTATACAAAGTTTCATCAAGTCAAAGTTTTATAAGCATATCCAATAAGAACATTGCCAATACACAAGCAACATACCCGATTACCTTCATTCATGGCAATATAAATTGCGTATAAAATGAATATGAACTCATTTCACAACATTTAAATTTAAGGAAAAAGAATGAACTGTACGAGGCTTTTTATCATTATCATAATACACAATTCCTTTCTCCAGTTACTGAGCAAAAACCGTTTTTCTATTTTCAGGAATAGCGACCTTGAACCCTAAACAACACTTACACAATCGCTGCATACCAATGTCAGTCGCTATTTAACATGTCATTAAAAGCAGCCTTGACCTTGATCACGTCGACCGACAATTGCAACTCAAGGAACAATCGTTTGTTATGTACCAAGTTTCATCAATATACATTGTGTAATTGAAGTTATAGAGAGGAAACGTTCTTGTATTTTAAGCACCTGCGAATTAACGTACACAAAAAAACATTTATGTAACCCCACATTTCGTACCCACACGAGCTTGCTACAAACCAAGTTTCGTTGCGTTAAACTCCAAAGTTAATGAGCAAAACAATTAGTATGACGCCTGTGCGATAGCCCGCATTTAAAACAATATCATCATTACCTGGTTTCGTTAAATGTCACCTGACAAACAACAATAACAACAAGAAATGCCAATTATATATTTCAAATAGTAAATGCGATAACAAGGATAATATAGCGTGGATACATATACAGCAAATAGAACGAGAAGTAGGATGGGAACCAATATTCATATTTGGTACATGCGTCAGTCGTTTTAAGTTCAGCAGTCTACGTCATTATGGTCCACTTCTCTGGTTTCGTAGATAGATTCCCATTCATGACCGTAGACCGTAGCGTCTGTATACTTGAGTACTGCGGACGAACACTCTTTCGGTAGTAGGGGTAATCTGTCAAAAAGAATCTCGATTTGTTCAAGACTCAATTAATCGATCACGCATGCTCCTAGTACGAGTGTATTTTAATCACACAATCATTTTTAATAACTTATTCATGCGAGGGGCATTTCAAAAGTGATGAGACTGAAGTGATACTATTTTGCTGTAGAGAAGTGTTGATTTATTCAATAAAGCTGCATTTAAGTAACAATCAATTTCAACAATTTAACAAGAAATAATAATATGACGCAGACATTTATATACCTGGGTAAAATCGCTACACGACTTGTATTACGTGTTTAAAACTTTGCGTTTTCCACTTTCTTAAAATTGTACTCGGTAAAATATAGTCAGTCCTTATACGTCTAAACACGTTATTCTTATTTTTTCAGAGTGCCTTCATCTCTTTAATAGCCTGTAACGTACACTATGGTTTGACATGTATTTGGACAATGCTTCAAGTTCAATGCTTGCAAGCGGAAAAGGGCGTCAATTGTATAAACATATCTTAATACACATAATCTTATGAAGAAATAATGACGACACGTTTCAAAATACCATTGAGATACATTGGAGATTGAACCTGATTAGATTTGCACTAATGCACCTAACTAAATATCCTTAACATTCCAATAACTTATAGCATGCCAAATGTATGTATGTAGGTAATAGCATACATATCAGAGAATCTTTCCATGACTATAATTATGCATGGTTTCAACAATAAAATGGGTTTTTTCTGTTAAAGATAACAATATAAATGTCACGGTTGCAGTGTCTTTGCCGGATGGGTAAAGAACAGCAAAACCCTTTAAATTGGAAAATGGAATTTGATTTTTTAAGAGTTGTGTATTTAATATAAATAATATAAAAAAATATAAGTATCTACCATATAGAAATTTGAGATCATTACCTTAAAAATTAATAAAATGCGAGCTTCAGACTAATATCTTTCTGAAAGCACCTCGTACTAGATTTACTTCTCCACTCAAATAAGGAAACTTTGCTGTGTCTCAGGTTAAATAAGATATTTTCACAGAGACCTAATATTCCATTCAAAAATTTATTCAAGTGTACTGATGCCCCTTACTGATTAACATATCCAAATGGTTTCAAACATTGCACAATGTATTTTTCTAATCACTTACATTTCTTACCCTGCATGGTAGCAGACAAAGTTCATCTTCTCAGAACATGATGCAATCGCCCATTCGAAGTCATTTTCCAACGACATGTAGACGCAGTTCTTGGTGTTGTCTTCATTTGTGTGACTGATGGAGGCACAGTTGCTGTAAACAAGCGCTTCCGAGTCGTTCATTGTTTTCCATTCACTCGGATTCAGGAGGTCGGTGATGTCAAGCCAATACTTGCCAGGATGAATCGCATCTGCGCATCAAACATATTGATATACTAGTACATGTATATTACAGTGCAAAGCTTGAACTAAATGGAACAACATGCTAGTAAAAACAGGCCAAATATTTATTGAAGATATATCGCCATCTGATATAACCCCAAGTTTGAATTTCTGTGCAAATTGGTGCTTAGAGTGAGTTTGAAAGAATACTATATTAACACTGTTTAAAGAGCAGATATAAGACGCCGAACTATGAAATATTACTTTGAACGGTAACATTTGCAATATGTGAATTGCACTCATTTATGTTATACTTACTGCTTTACATATATATATATAATTGCATCTTAACAAAAGGGGCCATATCAGTTTCTCTAAAAACAAACAGCATTTTCAGTGTTCTGGTATATGTCTATAGCTGTAAATGTAATATGATCTGCATGCTCGGAGATGTATACTCCACCTATAGCCATATGTATTCAGTCGCTTTAATAAAACTCAGTACAGAAACATCTTTTTTGTTATACTTCATTAAAGAACCCAAAACAGTCAGCAGTTACGTCCCATGGTAATACCTAATATGGGGCCCCTGCTGCAAAATGTAAATAAAGCCTACTTCGACTTATATATCGTTCTTTTATCATAATCACCCCTATGGTTATTAATGTAATTGTTTTATTATTCTGTACCATTATACAACGAAAATCAACGAAATTGCGTGGTATCTACCTTTTGACCGCCTGAGAGCGCCTTCTGCCGTCGCCGACTTTCAAACTATGTTGGAGACAAAAGAACGCCCCCGAGCACGGCGCAGAACAACTGTACGTAAAAGGAAATCAGATTTGTCTAAAAATGCTATATAACATGTCATGCTTCAACCAATATCTGTTCTAAGTTTCAGGCCCCGATTTCTCGAAACTTCTTAAGTCCCTTATAACAGGATTAAGCTAAGCTCAATACTTTTGCTTTTCAATAATTTGCTTAATATTTACTTCTTCAAAAGTTTTTATACTTTAAACAGAAGCTATCTTTATGGTTATCACAATCAACCATTTTTCATTTATCAAAATTATATTCAAGTATGTATTTTTGCTTATTAAAATAAGCTAGTTAAGCCTGTTAAGCTTAAGAAGTTTCGAGAAATTGGGACCAGGTAATTATTTAGAACGGAATTTAGTTATGGCGATGGTTAAAGTATTGGCACAACGCCGACGCAAACGACGCAGACGATACCAAGGCCATCACAATTCATCATTGTTGTGTCTGTAAAAACAAGCTAGAAAGCTACTGAAAATTGCAGAATATATGTATAAACGACAATGCTTTGAAGATTTATAAAATATTCATGAAATTACTATATTTTACATGTTACCTTGGCGTCAATCCAAGTGACGTTAAGGCCAACGGTTCTGAAGCAGCCATCCGAGTGGCGGCATTAACCGTCCGGACATACGCTTCCACCTGGTGGGAGAACAGTTAAACACATGCATTACTAGTGTTGGTCTTCCTTCACTTTCATTCAAATTACATTTTGGATAAACAAATGAAACATAAGAACTTTGCATTTTGAAATCGACTAATGTAAAATAGAAATAAAGAGAACATGCATTCAAAATGGCACAGACATGTGTATTTGTTTAAATTTACAAACAAATGATTTATTACATGTTGCATTATGCACTTTGAGCACTTCTTATTTACCTTCTGGCTTATAAGAGCCACTTTATTTGGAAGTATGTAGAACATAAACATTTCGTTCAAATGTTAACCAATGCATCCAAAATAACAAACTCTATAAAGCTGTTTTATAATTTCCTATCTTGTCACAGTGTCCCCGCCTGCAGACCGAAATACCCGTTGTTTCCTGTTGCTGTTTTTAATAATTATTTTATTCTAATATTATGTTTTATTTCATTTATTTGATTTTATTATTTTGCGGGGGAGTGGTGTATTTTTAAACAATTCGTGTAATAGGATATCCTTTTGAAGTTTTTTTCAAAACGCTCAGTTATATTTAATATTTTATTGGTTACATCATAATTGCAGCTTATGGTCCTTAAATGTTGATATGCATTGGGCCCATTGTTCAAAACTTCGTAAACGTTATCGAAATCATTAGCGTGATCGTTGTAAACTTTTTACCGTGACATATTTGATGATCTGGTCATGTGTTCAAACAAAACAAAAAACAACTGAAACACTTGTCTCAAATCTGTGTTAGAAATACTGCAGATCATAACTATATCCATTCAACTTCCAGAGCGGTGCAGATTTGATAGGTGACAACGATGACGGTAAAAACGTTGTTAATTTTAACAAAGATCACTGTCTTATTCTACGTACCTTAAGAAATAAACACTCCTAAGAAAAGAACGAAGAAACGATGCAACATTTTCCTTTCGTCTGATTTGTAAATCAAACTATGTATATTATTGCAACTTGCTTCTTCGAGTTCCTCCTCGTCAGTAAAATTTCAGAGAAACGGTTAAACTATGAGGTATTAAAGAGTGAAAAAGATCACTTACTTAAGATACTTATAAACACGTAGACATATGGGCAATTCAGATTACAAACTATTACACTACAGTATCTTATCGATCTGCAGCATCTGAGATCATTCAGTATGTTAAAATAAATACTTATTTAAAAAAGGCGCACCATATAAGTTGATGTAAAAACATTCAAATGAGTGCATAATTGTGTTTAACTCATTTAACTTAATGATTGATTAAAATAATAACATATGATTTGTGTAGAGTTAAAAATATAAAAGATAGCTTTGCTCTTTTTAAACTGGATACGGAGCTATTATATAAAATGGATATGGAGCTATTATATAAAAGCAACATTTATAAAGGCTAATATTTTTTATAACTCTACACAAATCATTTGGGGTTTTATGATCACTAAGAATGGGTTTAGTAAAGCAAAACTAAACAATATATTTCATTTAAAAGTAGGCCCGTCAATCTAAATCTTGAAAATGCTGTCTTCGTATTCTCTAAATAGAAAACTCCCATGCTGAAGTGTACGTACAGGTTGGTGGAATATTATTAATATGATGTGTCAGATGATGAATTATTGAATCAATGAAGGATTTTGTAAACTGTGATTATCAAGATAAATAAGTATTTCTGCTGAACTGGTAAAAATATGCGGATATAAAATTCGCGAGGAAAAAAACTTGTTAGCCACTTTTTCGCTTTTTGGTTTCCAAAGGTTCTCTAAATCGATAGATACACTCGGGAATATGCGTGCTTTAAACAGGCGGTCTGGTTGTATCGGTGTAGTCCAAATATGTGATGGGTTTGAGTCTCAGTTAGAGCACTATAATCTGGCGACGAGTGTAGTGACTGTGACTTACGTGATATACATGTTAATTATAGTTACCAGTGCAAAAGTTGCCTTTTGTAAACTGGATCATATAAGGTGAATATGTTTCGAAAGGCAACGGCACACGTTCCATCACTGATTGGCGATACATGTATGCCCGAAGTGAACGTAAATTGTGTAAGAAAAACTTTGAAACTAAGATTATTCAAGTATTCGATCCACACATATGCTATTCTATCTGTTCAAGCCTCTCCATCACCATATCTATCTTTTTGGCGACGATATGTGTCACGTATCAACCAAAAAAAAATAGACTCTTAGAAACTCCACGTACGCAGTGTTACTTCGCTTACAGTTCATTTATCACTGCCATCTTGTCTTGCACCCAGCGTTTCTGCACATCAAGATTGCTGAAGGGCAGGTAATCCGGCTACACTTCCACCATGCAAATCACTTGACCACATATCATATCGGTAAAGATTGTAGTTGAACGTTAATTTTAAAGAAAAAAGGTATTTTGACCTCAATGTACCTTTAAGGATTGATAAAAACTATCCAAAAATGAGAAGAAAAAAAACACAAAAAAACATTAAGAGACTTTATATAATTTATAAAGCTGAAATCCACTTATACGCACTTATAGTGGCAGAGCTAGTCATGGAGATCACTGCGTAGGAGGTTGACACTCGTATTGTACTCAAAATGTAGTCTACACGAACACGTACCTGCACGAAAAGTTGTCCACACGAACAAGTGCATGATCGAAAAGTAGTTCACACGAACAAGTACATGATCGAAAAGTAGTCCACACGAACAAGTACATGATCGAAAAGTAGTTCACACGAACAAGTGCACTTGCATCTGGTCGTGCTTTTCGCTCATCGTACGATCACATTATTGTAGACGAATATGCTTGACAAAACTTTTTATTCAAAGGCAATATTAAAAAATGAAATACAAGACTATCATAAATAGTGACGTAACAACAAAAGTACAGACCGAATAAACAACAATATATTTCAAATAAAAATTATAGAAACACGTGTACAAAAAAACGTGTACTGACAAAAGAGACGAATTCAATTTCCTTCAGCACTCTATCTCATTAGTGTCTATTTCTCGTGTTTCATACACAGATTCCCATCTTCTCCGGTTATAACTACCGTACGAGTATACGAGCGTGCTGCGGACGAACACCCTCTCGGTTGTTGGGGGTAACCTGTCCAGTGGAAATTAATTCGAAATATACATTACATGTGTAAATGAAGCCTAATGAAATCAATCGAATTACATGAATAATCATTCCATTATTTTGGTTACTGAAATACCTGTCAAAAGAAAAAAAAATATGCGGAACATACAGTCAACCATTTAAATATTTAATAGAAGCTGTATACGGCTAGATGTTTCTACAATACGATATTAAAGATTTTTCGAAAGAGGTACCATGTTTTACCCTGGTCGCCATCATAAATTAAACACGATCGCCGCGGAGAAAAACGCTCGTCCGTTGTAGTTTTTTTCTTGAGTCAAATAAAGGGATAACTCGAGCATTATTAACGCCAGAGTTATGGACCTTGATTCATCCATGTGCGTGATAACACATAATGCACCAAGTTTCCAAGCTAATGTTATAGGATTTTTAACGGCGCCGTGACGAAGACGCCGCATACGAAGATGGCGACAAGTACACAAGGCTATCACAATACCTCGACTTGTTTATCTTCGAAAATAGGAGCTTGAATAGGAAGGCTTAATGCATGACAATCAATGGCTAAATAATTGTACATAGTTGACAACGGGCGGTCATAATATCAGTTTCGGCTAAGGAGGGCTAAAAGCAAACAAAATGTATGTCCGTTATAACTGATTGCTGATCACTTACATTTCTTACCCTGCATGGAAGCAGACAAAGTTCATTTTCTCAGAACATGAGGCGATCGCCCATTCGAAGTCATTTTCCAGCGACATATAGACACAATTCTTGTTGTTATCATCATTAGTGTGGCTGCTGGAAGCCCAGTTGCTGTAAACAAGCGTTCGCTTGTCGCTCATTGTTTTCCACTCCCCGGGGTTAGATAGGTCAGTTATGTCAAGCCAGTACTTGCCGGGTTGAATTGCATCTGGAGGAAAATAACAATCGTGACTACGTTCAGGATCTTATTTTGATTTTGCTATTTTATACTTTCCGTTTTATATCGTTATTTGTATATAGCATTGTTTACTTTAAGCATCTACATTGGTTTGAAATAAATTGTGACACGTTCTTAAAAAGATCGGACCTCACCTTTTGACCTTCGGAGAGCGCCCTCTGCAGTTGTCTGGCTAGCAACTGAGTTTGGAGACAAGAGAACGCCTCCTAGCAACGGGCAGTACGTCTGTAACACAAATAATAATAATAATAATAATAATAATAATAATAATAATTTTATCCCAGCGGCATCTGGGTTTGTCACTAATGGGACACTCATGGGACACTCCTATTTCGGAACGTTACATATATACGAGGGTCATCCGTAAAGCTTGTGGACTTCTCGTATATATATATAAAGAACAAAAGAGCTCAACATTCAAACAAAATTTGATGATATGTTTATGTTGATGTGTTTGCGTTATTAGTAAAACGTGCAACCAATTCTTCTTTATTTCGTTTATTTCTTCTCCCTTCTACTTTCTTTTAATACTTTACAAATGGATAAATGAAAAACAATGTCCTGACTGTTCTATTAAAAATCTCTCTTGCGTTACATTATAATTACGTTAGAAAAAAAGCAGCAAAGGATTTATTATTAATGTGACAAAACACATTATGTCATCTCCTTTCGAACACTTTGAAAAATCTTACCAATCGTGGGGGCCGATTATCTAACGATGTAAAAGTAATATTGTATATGACTTATTATGCAATGTTTGCTGTGTTTGAAGTGTGTTAAATGAAAACTTGATTATATATATATATATATGCTATTAAATACGATATTTGAGTATTGAACAACGTCGAAACTATCTCTTCCAGCTAGTATGATAAAAAAAACTGAGTGTTCAAGATGTTCAAGATGACTAATTCATTTTTTTTTATTTATTCGTAAATATAAACAAATGATAGGCAAAGCCAAGGCTCTCGTAAGGCAAGGAAGAAATAAAACACAATAGTGGAAGTTACGTTCATGTAGTTACATATGATAATTATGTTACCTTGGCGTCAATCCATGTGACGTTAAGGCCAACAGTTCTGAAGCAGCCGTCCGAATGGCGACAGTAACCGTCCGGACACACGCTCGCACCTGGTACAATTATAACCAATGAATATAAGTATTGCTGTATTTGACATTAATATTAACCTTTATACAGTAGTAGTAGTGGTAGTGGTAGTAGTAGTAGTAGCAGTAGTGGTAGTGGTAGTGGTAGTGGTCGTGGTCGTGGTCGTGGTAGTGGTAGTGGTAGCTAGTGGTAGTGGTAGTGGCAGCTAGTGGCAGTGGTAGTAATACTCGGCAATTACAATTGATTTACAATATTTACAATGAAAGCATACTATGTGCGACCAAAAAAAGTCACGGTTGAAGAATATACCCCTTTAAACAAGTTAATGTTCATGAAATACTATTAATTTACTGTCTTTTTAAATTTAAAAATACAATGTCATTCTAACCAATTCAGACATTTTTTTCGCAAATTCTACTAATCCTTAAAGATGCACCCTTACTCCCAAATAAGATTTATCCGGATTTGACAATTAATAATACTGTGTAAATATTCAAAAAAAAGGATGAATAAAATTTCATGTCGAAAACAATGGTTTTTATGAAGGACACCGAGTTAAATTTGAAAGAAATGAGCATAAAACACAGTAGTTCTACCTTATGAGACTATGATAGAGTAGACCACAGTAAATATTTAAGCATTCACCAATCATTTAAAAGTTTTGCACTTTCTGCTATTTAATACACGGTTATAATCTGGTTATCAGTAATTAATATTTTCCGTAAATGCATTATTTCAAAGGTTTAGCACTCAAAATTAATTATTAGTTATACATATGTATGTATTGGTCTTGAATAAGAGTTTCACTTTAAACTGACAGTCCCCACTCGTTCATGTTTTATATAATCAGGCATTGAAGCAAAACTAGTGTAAATTGTGAAGAAACGCTTGTTTCAATGATAAGATTTCATCAAAAGTCAAAATCAGAGTTATATTGTTCCTTTCTCTCTTTTAAATTACATGCTATATTTACCACGGCCCTATTGCCGGTTTACATGTCTGTGATTTTACTGAAAAATGACATTTTTTGGATTTACAAAACTCTTTTGTTGCTGTTGGTGTTCGTAGATAATAGAAAGTTAAATAACTCAATTTCAACAAAGTACAAAAAATGTCTGAGCACATGGAGACGATTATGAAAATATGAAATACCTGATGTTATCATCAATCCGGTAGATGCCATCAACGTAATGAACACAGATTTAATCATATTGAATTACGTTTGTTACGTAGAAGAGGTTATGTACTGAAGTGTCCCGAGTCTTATATTATATTCAAAATTTCCTCCAAGATTTTTTACAAAGCTTTGTTGCAAGCGCAATATTTTTTATACTTGTTCATTTATCACGTGACTTCAAATCTAAATACTGAAATTATGCAATTTGCACAAAATCACATGTTTTACTGATTTGTGAAACAGGAAAAAAACACTTAGCAATCTAAAGTTGTGTATTTTAACCTTTGGGCTTTTCGTGATTTAGAATGCACTGAGTAACCATCCTGCTTTTCAGAGATAGTGATGCGTGTATCTGGAAATTTTATACAAACACTGCGGCAAACAGAGGGTATTGTTACGAATGACCCACAATAGTTGCATTATTTCCGATCATGTTAACCGTGCAAATATCATGGCTTTGTATAGATGATTGCATGCCTCAAAACATAAACCCACTATCATTTTAAAACGCCTATCCCTAATTTTGTCTAATGTAGACTTAATTACCCCAAACTCTAAATTAAGATCCTCTCCCGGTAAGTCTAGGGTAACATATATAAATTAATTATCTAGTTCCTAATATTCATAAAGTGTCGATTTCTATCTAATATCATTTTATGTAAAACGCCAGTACCCTGGAATGTGACGTTTTAATGTTTAAGTCCTAAAATAGGTTCCACATAGGGGAGGTCACTGCGTAAGATATCGGTTTTAGATAAGGAAAATAAATTGGTGGTTCGTGACCTTCGTTGGGTTAAAATATTGTTCAATACGGCAGTATAAATAAGTTTTTTTAGTTATCAAAGTTTACTAATACTAGGACAAGGTAGAATCTATACATTATTTTGATTAATTCTAACATTTATTAGTCAGTGTCACAGGCGATGAAAGGATCTACCCCCCCCACTATATTTTTAAAAAAAAATGTCTATTTTCAACACTACCCACAGCTCCCCCCCCCATTAACACAAATTTTACCACCCTCCCTCAAACCTCCCCAGTGTAGCCTCCATAAATTAAATCTAAATTGACCTTAAAGGGATTACCTTGCAAGAAAAAGGATAGTTGTCAAAATCATTCTATAATGCCGTCGAGGCTTTAACATCATAAAAAAAAAGGACGGCATTTTAGAATGACTAATGTGTCTGTCTAATCACGGGACCTTTACATGCTAAATATACACACTATAAACTTGGAAACCAGTATGCACTATTTTTAAACTAGTAATCTTGGCTGAAACAGCGATAACATTTTATTTTCGTCATGTAAACTAATTAGTCCAAATAATTGTACGTTGACAGATTTTTTTTATGATTTTTGGTATGGCAAATCCTTTGGAAGAATCCCGTTTAATACGCTGGCAAATCCTTTGGAAGAATCCCCTTTAACATGTCTATTATTTTAGACTAGTAGACTAATGTATTTATAATATTGCCCTCATACTAGCTGATATTGATAATATCGTACTAGGCCTCTTTTGAGCAAATACTGTATTTGCCTAATTTTGGACCATCTCGTGTCTAGTCCCTTTACATTCCTGAATGCATTGTGTGTTAATGGTAAATTGCTGAGTAATGATTTTTGCTAAAAAAACAACCTCATATTCTTATGAAAACTGCTACTTTACAGAATTATTACAAAATAAATAAAAAAAACATGGTCAATTCCTCTAAGGTCCAGGTCAAAATAAGTGTTTGTTTACTTTGGTATGCTGTTAAGAAGGAAATAACTCGTATAGGTGGTCATGTACAGGCAATAAGCTTTTTCTTGTGTACATATTTTAAAATAAGTTGCCTCATGTGTACCACATATCAAGATGACATGTTGCCTGCACAACCCTTGTACATGTACATACCTCTAAGGGCAAGGTCACACTTGGTGTTTATTTACTATGGAATGCTGCTTATAAGTACATAGAGTATTGTCCAGAGTCGTGTCCAGGTTTTGCTTTTGTATGGACAGATTTTAAAATATCTTGCCAAATGTGTTTGTGCTTTTTTATATTTGTCATGAATATATTCATATTCATTGTCTTTTACATAAATGTATTCTTTTAGAAATATTTAAACAGTAGTAAACATTTAATGAAATCAAATAAATTCTAGTGAATTTAATATAGATCTCCAAGTACATTGCTGTCATTTTATATTGGTTTATTTGTTCCATTGTTTCATTCAAATTGATAAAAAAAAAATGGAATGTCAAGTCAGAAATATCAAAGAAAATAAGCAAATACCACAAATTAGAACAAATTCACAAAGAATTTCGTACATCTTGAGCAACAACTGCCCTAAGCACTACTAGTATAAGGTGGACAATTTTTCTCGCCTCAATTTTCGCTTGATATAAAAAGCTGTTTATATGTATATTTATGTATTCTTTAACATTTAAAACAAACAAATTGGACTTGTTTATTGTCAAATGTCATATAAGAAAGAATTATGTCAAAAAGTTGTATTTTTAAACAATTTGGGAATTATTTCTATACTGTTGGTTAAAAAAAATTGCAATAACATACAAACTGGCAGAATGGTCTAGCACATCTGTTCTTCCATAAACCAAGTATAAATCATACACTCAGTTGCCATCAGGCCCAAATAAAATCTCAAGCTAAAATCATTTTTCCACATGACAGCATGGCATGATACAAAAATTACTATTAAACGTTTTACTCTTCAAAAGCACATTCTCTGGTGCATTATGTTAGTAAACATTTTAGCTTAATGTTTAAAGAAAATTATTTCTAGAGCACAAAATTTACTTGAGTTATAACTCAAATGATAAATTTCTACTATTATTATTTTTATATAAATTACTGACTTAATATTTTTATCAGCATAGTCTATAATAGGGAATGTACTTTTAAAGAGACTAGAATATGTAACATTTTGAATCCTGCTGTGTGGTTCTGTGGTATAATGAGTTGAGATAGAGACTGAAAACTGACTTTTAAAACTATTTTTGTGTGATAATGGGACCAGGTCTCAACATTGGCGGGAATAAGGTGAACTCGGGTGAATAAAAAGTGGTTTAACCATTTGAATTGTTTTGAAACTCTATTAAGTAGTAGTATAGCAAACTTAACATTTCTAAATTTAAAACCCATATTTTAACAACATTGGAAGAAAAATAACTGCCGAACAGCAAATATTTTGGGAAAAAATGGGCTAAATATCCCCCAAACATGTTATCCACTTGTATATATCAAGTCCATGGTTTTCCATCAGTAAATTTTTACAGACTTGGTCTCATTACTCCTGCAATATCTCTAGTTTTCATTAAGTGTAATATACCAGAGATTAACATGCATGTACTTTCAAATATATCCTCCTATTAAAAGTTATTTATGATACTTATTCCTTGTTTCAATATTTCTGATGAATTAAAAAAATTCTTAAGAAATTTTCATCAATATTTCTATAAAAAACATTTATAAAAATCAATATTTTTGGTATTTACGTTATCAGTTAACACAAATGAATACACGGTCTGTAAAAAAATTAAATGTCTTAACTTTATATTGAAGCAATAAAATATACTAGAATTATTGTGATTTGCATTTTCAAAATACTTTCATACAAAAATTTGTACGCACAACAAGAAAGCACAAAATTAACAACCCAGCAGCTTAGATTTTAAGCTTCATCGTTAACTTTGCTTTATAAAAGAGTATTTAGGAAGTTAGTTTTTTTTATGGGGACCCGTCATCCTTAACCGGACTCGCTTTACGTGCACCACCTTGCTATCTACCCTCTGACAAAGTGGTAGGATGGGGGTAGCTGTCACCTCCAGTGATACATAAATTGGCTTTTGTATGATCAATTATACGCTTTAATCTTAATTGGAGATACAAATGTAACAAGTACTTAAGCTCACTCATGTATAAGCTCACATGAGAAGTCACATGAGATACAAACAAATAGTCCTTGTTTTGTGACTTTCAGTTAACCCATTAATGCAAAAAAAGAGAGAATAATAATTTGCTTTAAGTTGACCATATACACTTTGTATTCACTTGGTTTTTAAATTCACATAGTTGTTTACTTCCTTGTTTAAAAAAATATCTCACTTTTCAAGTGCAAGATGTATTTTATGTTGCCATTATAACTTACTATTTTAATATGTGGTAATGAAATACACAAGTGGCTATTGAATGTTGATGTTATATGCCAAGTGTTGCTAGATCTGTCAAAACAGTGCTGTTGCTTTGGATTATTGTTACACTAATACCCCATTGTTTTCTAACTGTGTTGCAGTTAGGTAGTGTGGATGACTTACTGAAGATTAAAAACAAGCACAGCTTGAGGCATGAAGGAGCATTTAATTGAACCAGAGGTGATACAGACCCGGAGGAGCCGATTTCTGCTGGTTCTGGGCGTGATCTTCCTTATCTTAACGGCCTCTGGGCTTGTCTTCATGGGGGTCTATGTAGCCATCAAGGTGGAATCACAGGCACCAGACCCGAACCAGAAATGCCCTGTACAGCAGCAACCTTGTTTGTATGCTTACATTCTATAATTATGTTGGTTGGTGATAATAAATCTGTTTTTGGCACTGTTTTTCAAGACAAAACTTTTAAAAAATGATGAAAAATGAAAGGTTTGAATTTATGATTGTGCTATGACTTTGATTAAAAAGATATGTAAAATAGTAAGTTATCTTGTGGCAAATGGTTTTTAGCTCTACTGGCCAAAGGCCAGAAGAGCTTATGCGATGGTAATGTGTACGTAGTATGTGCATCCGTGCATTCGTGCGTCTGTAAACAATTGCTTGTGAACACGATACAGTCTTCAGTTTTGATTGTATCTCGATGAAACTTGTACAGTATCTAGATATCCATTAGAGCTTGGTTCCTTTCGAAAACCAACCAGATCCGCCCATGCATGCCTAGATTATGGCCCTTGATAGTATAAAAAAATGCTATTGTGTCAACAATTGGTTTTGAACTCGATACAGTCTTCATTTTTGATTGTATCTCGATGAAACTTGTACAGTATTTAGATATCCATTAGAGCTCGGTTCCCTTCGAAAACCAGCCAGATCTGCCCATGCATGCCTAGATTATGGCCCTTGATAGTATAAAATAATGCTATTGTGTAAACACTAGCTTGTGAACATGATACAGTCTTCAGTTTTGATTGTATCTCATTAAAACTTGTACAGTATCTAGATATCCATTAGAGCTTGGTTCCCTTCGAAAACCAGCCAGATCCGCCCATGCATGCCTAGATTATGGCCCTTGATAGTATAAAATAATGCTATTGTGTAAACACTAGCTTGTGAACATGATACAGTCTTCAGGTTTGATTGTATCTCAATAAAACTTGTACAGTTTTTAGATATCCATTAGAACTCGGTTCCTTTTGAAAACCAGCCAGATCTGCCCATGCATGCCTAGATTATGGGCCTTGATAGTATAAAAAAAATCAGTTTGTCAGTAAACAATTGCTCGTTAACACGATACAGCCTTCAGTATTGATTGTATCTTGATGAAACTTGTACAGTATCTACATATCCATTAGAACTCGGTTCCTTTTGAAAACCAGCCAGATCTGCCCATGCATGCCTGGATTATGGGTCTTGAAAGTATAAAAAATGCTATTTTAAGCTAAGTCTATTTTTAGCCAAGTCTACATGAGCGAAGTCTATTTTTAGCCAAGTTTACATGTAAAGTCACAATCCCCCCCCCCCCCTACAGTAATGAAATTTTGACCATGTGAACAGTTTTGCAAACAAGCATTAATGTTGTCCTCGGATGTCCTTAACTTTGACCTTTGGCCGACTTTTTATTTTTAAAGCTACAGAAATGAAATTTTGACGATGAGTACAGTTTTGAAAGCAAATATTTTTTACCCTCAGATTACCTTTACTTGGCACATATTAAAATAGTTCATGCAACTAATCTGCTTACAACACTTGCTGTCCTCAGATGTTGAATGTGCAGCGTTTTCAGCTAACCCAAACACTAAAAGTGTATATATTTGTTGCCTATTACTCAAACGTACATGCTCTGGATTGAAAATACCCACAAGAGCCATGCCAGTAGAGCATAGGCCCTTTTGGGCCTCTTGTTAAATTTGTGCATTGGATATACTTGAAAAATTTACATAAAATTATATCATAGATTATTAAAAACAAAAGTAAATGCATTTCAAAATACCACCTCCAGATTTCAGCTCGTTGAAAGCATCCCGGAGAACCTGACATACCAATCCGGCCCCACAATCCACCCCTCAACGTATATGGGCATTCAGCAGCTGATTGACATGGCCCAGGACACCATCGAGATTGCAAGCTTCTACTGGACCCTTAGGAACCAGGACCTCCCGGTACAGGACCCCTCATCCTGGCAGGTAAGCTACATACTGGTAGAATGTTACACTGGTAATTCAGTGCCACTTGGCGAGTATATGCACACAAGCCATCAGAAAAATAACTGGATCAGTTGATAGATCATTGAAAAAGGTATTGTATAAAACATACAAAGTCCTTGAATACTATTCTCTTGAAAAAAAGCTTTAAGATAGGCTATGTTAAACTTAAACAAGTTGGCCAGTATTGAACTTGGTCCTGAAAGCTAATCCATTTAGCTTGTACTAATTTGGATTTTTGTCTACTACAAAGATCATTGATTTGTGACACAATCTGCGAAAAACCCAGGTCACAGACTAAAATGACATAATGGGAGAAATCACATGTTTTCAACATACTGATTTCTAAACCGTGGCATTGGTTTTATTTTAATTGTCTCTTTGTTATTTGACAGCTAAAGTAAAACCAAAATCATGCATAAAAATCAGCGTGTTGAACAAATAACGCCTTGATATCTGCATCATTTTAAAGTTTATGCAGATTCGCAGAAAGGTAATCATGTATTAAGACCAACCCAATAGCTCAGTGGTAGAACATCCACTTTAGGTGCTGAAGGTCCAAAGTTTACTCCCTAGCAATTGCTGTCTCATCTATCTCATGTCACTTACTGGTGTTTAAACACATATAAAGTTGTGATTGTGTCACAGCGGGTTCAAGCCCAAATGCAGTCAATGGGCATGGACTTAAAGTTTTAAAACCAATCATGCCTTTAAAACCTGAGAATCTGAATTGCGATAGTTTTGCGATAGTTTTGCAACGAGATACTTGCTCCATCGCTCATGTTAGTGTAATTCTGACAGCACACTCATAAATGTACATGTAATATTTATGAATATGTGCAAAATTGCAAGAAAAGTCTGTACATAAATATTGAACTCTGTTCTGGATTTAAAACCATATCTTCTATGCTAAGGGGGAGAAGATATTTGAGAACCTTGTGTTTGCTGGGAAGGAGAAGGGCATCAAGATCCGGATTGTTCAGAGCCGACCAGACGGAGGAAGTCCTGTCAACGATACCCTGTACCTCACTCAGAATGGTATGCATCAAACCAGTTTACTATTTATTGTACAGCAAAATGTATATTATTTGGTCTTATGATGCATACAAAACTTACATGTTGGCTTTTATTTGGTGTCCTGAATTTTTTCCACCAGCAATTATGTAAATTCACATTCATTTGCCAAAAATGAGTGAGCATATATATAAAGAAGATTATCATACAGTTAGTATGGTGTTTTATTGGGATATAATGTATAAAAATATGATGTATAAAAGCATTGGGTTGATACACCAACCCAGTCTTTTAATCCAATAAATTCCCATACTTAAATGAGTAATGAGATAAGCCAGAAACTGGCTCGGATTGAAATGATTATTTTTAGAAAGGAAGAGGATTTTGATTTAGCCTATATTTCCATCGAACAAAAGTCGAGTATTGTTGTAAGTAACAAATATTTCATTTGATTTATTTTGAGTTCATCAAGATCTGCCCATGCCCTAGAAGTGACAGCAATTTAAAGTCAAATCCAGACATTAAAAGACTTGAAGACAGAGTGAGATACAAGAGATCAGGGTGTGATACTTCCTAGTTCTTTAACATGCTTGGTGTGCTTGATGGAAATCACTGATATACAGGATACAACTTTCCCTGGTTGAACCTGTACTGAGAACACCATTTTCCCAGTACTACCCTTCTGTATGACGTGGCTAGAGTTTGAGCCTCCAACCTTCTGCACCAGAAGGGAACGCTCTACCACTGAGCTTTCAGGGCGGTAAAACAACTATTTTATATGACGCTGAATGTGAGTTATGTTGGCATTTTCAGCTGGGGCAGATGTGCGCACCATAGATTTTAATAGATTGCTAGGCAGTGGGATTCTGCATACAAAGATGTGGCTGATTGACAGGAAACATTTCTACCTTGGAAGTGCAAACCTGGACTGGAGATCATATACACAGGTTTGTTAAATAAGAATAAGTCAGGGTTGACGAAATGCATCCTTAAAAAGTTTAAATGGAAAGTAACAGCGATAAAACATCAAACAGTGCATGAACCATCTGCTATTATTCAAGGTCAAGATCAAACTTGCAGAAAAGTGACAAAAATGAACATGCATTATGCACATTTGTAACATCAACAGACACTTGCAGATTTGTAACATCCACAGACACCTTGCAGATGCGTATCATCAATAGACATTATGCAGATGTCTAACATTAACAGACAATCTGCAGATGTGTTACATAAACATACACGCTGCAGATGGTTAACATTAACAGACACTCTGCAGGTGTGTAACATCAACATACACCTTGCAGATGTGTTACAACAATGGACATTATGCAGATGTGTAGCATTAACAGTCACTTTGCAGATGTGTCACATCCACAGACACTTTGCAGATGTGTAACAACAACAGACACTATGCAGATGTGTAACATAAACAGACACTCTGCTGATCTGTTACATTAGCAGACACTCTGCAGATGTGTTACATCCACAGAAACTTTGCAGATGTGTAACATAAACAGACACTCTGCTGATGTGTTACATTAGCAGACACTCTGCAGATGTGTTACATCCACAGAAACTTTGCAGATGTGTAACATAAACAGACACTCTGCTGATGTGTTACATTAGCAGACACTCTGCAGATGTGTTACATCCACAGACACTTTGCACATGCGTATCATCAAGGGACATTATGCAGATGTCTAACATTAACAGACAATGCAGATGTGTAACATAAACATACAATCTGCAGAAGGTTATCATCAACAGACACTCTGCAGATGTGTAACATCAACAGACACTCTGCAGATGGTTATCATCAACAGACACTCTGCAGATGTGTAACATCAACAGACACTCTGCAGATGTGTAACATCAACAGACACTCTGCAGATGGTTATCATCAACAGACACTCTGCAGATGTGTAACATCAACAGACACTCTGCAGATGTGTAACATCACCATACACTTTGCACATGTGAAGCATCAACAATTTTTGAATTTTGAAATAATTTTAGGTTGTCATGTTAATATTTCCATTTTTGTATCAACAGGTAAAGGAGATGGGAGCGACCGTCCATCAGTGTGATTGCCTGGCTAGGGACCTGGGGAAGATATTTGATGCCTACTGGTACCTTGCCACGCCCGATTCCTCCATCCCGTCCTCCTGGCCTGACAGTTATAATACCCTGTACAATGCAAAAAACCCTATGGTGGTCAACTTCAATGGGACTGAATATAACACCTATCTCTCTGTAAGTAATTCCTAGACAGTTGAAGAAGAAAAATAATCATTTGGCTATTAATTTAAAAAAATATAGACAGCTGCCTGTATTCAGCTTTAATATAATATGTATTGATCCATTTACTGGTTATAAATCAGTACTGATGTCTTATTTGAAAGGCTAATAGAATATGACCCTGGTTAGGCTAATCCCTAATCTCATAAGTGAAAAGAGGACAGAAGTGTCATAAAAACTATTATTAAAAATTTTGTGTTACGGGGTATCAATCAAATATAGAAATATTTGGTTCTTTGCTTTTCAAGTACTTTGTTGAAATGGTGTGTAAGGAAAGATTGTATGTTGACAACTGTAAAAAAGTATTTCAGAAGCATAATAATTGTTTAGAGCTAGTCAAAAGCAGTGAATCTGTTAAAAAATAATAATGTTCCATGTATCCAGAGTTCTCCACCACCCTTATGTGGCCTTGGTCGAGACAAAGATGGCGACGCCATTGTTAACATCATCAACCAGGCTGAAGAATACGTCCACATAGCTGTCATGGACTACTTTCCCACAACACAGTTCATACACCCTAGAAAGTGAGTGATAGTAAAGATATGAATTATTTTTCCTATTTTAGAACTTGAATTTAATATATCAATAAAGTAATGGAAAATACTGTAATTATTTTTGTAAAATATATTTATTGCAATGTATGTGCTGATTTTGAATGTAGCAGAAAGATCTCATACACAAAATGTTAGAAATTGCAACTTAAAGTTTAGAATGAAAGAACTAATACAGAATCCGTTATCAAAAGTTGTAATTAACATTTAATATGATGTTTAGAATATATTGGCTGTGCTAAATGCAGGTATTGGCCAGTGATTGATGATGCCATCCGTGCAGCAGCATTTGACCGACATATCCAGGTGCGCCTGCTCTTCAGCTACTGGAATAACACATGGTTGGAGATGTTCAGATACATGTACTCCCTACAGGAACTGCAGCTATACACCAAATATCTCAAAATCAACATTGAAGTTGTACGTGTAATGTTTCTTTGTTTTCACAAACCATACTCTGACACCACTTATCTCCATTTTCAACAATTTGCACCACAATGGACAACGTGTTTGAGCATTTTGCAATGCATAACTAACTGTTGTCACTCCAATGATTCCCTGGCGTGGCTTTAACGTTAAGTTATTCTTCTTTGTCCTTGACCTAGATCTAAGTAGAATCAAAATAATTTTGTTGAAGAGCTGATATGTTGATTTTTGTTTAAATTGTAACATAATTCATGAAACCTTGACCAACACATGTGTTACTTTATATTTACAGAAGCTATTTGTAGTGCCAGCATATACAGATGCTCAGAAGAACATACCATATAGTCGAGTGAACCATAACAAGTACATGGTGACAGATAAAACAGCCTATATTGGTACAAACCCTTACAATTCTTAAAATTTAGCTCGTTTGAACAAATTAAACCTTGGCCATAACTCAAAAACCTTTCTAGATGAATCGATGAAACTTGGTACACATGTTGCCTTAGACAATAAGCACATGTAAAGAAAGGCCAGTAATTTGGGTCATGCGTCTTGGTAGTTTGCAAAATCTTAAACTTGGCCGTATTTGATAACCATTCAAGATATTCACTTGGAACTTTAAACACACATGTAGAAAGGCAAATAAAGTGTAAACTTCATGACAGTTCGCAAGTTGATTACATGAATGTTTGTGTTCATATTACCAGTGACATTGTTTGCATATGTAGCAGGCCCATAACTAATGCATCAGTAGCTGATGAGTTTTACCTGTTATTTAACTCAAAGAACAGACAGGAAGCATTCAGCTCACACTTGTTTCTGAATTGTCTTGACACTCAAATCGGATTAAGTTGGCCCCCAGTTGTTGTTTTTTAAATTTATTTAACAAAAGAATCTGTTGAGCGTTATTTTGTTGGTCCAGGTACATCACAGATTTACGCACTTTCCGTTTGTACATGGACATAAAAATCAAGCTTGGTGTAATGTCAGTTATTCTCATAATACATTTTTGCAGGTTATTTATTGAACAGGTAAGGAAGTAAATTGTGTGATTGATGTCATTATCGGGGATATAAACACATTTGTGTTGGTTAAATTATACGTGGAGTCTGAACTTTAACTGGCCCAACTGCGTTCATACCAATATCAATCATGCAATTCTGTCATTAAATGAAGCAAACCCTGTATAGCATTTGTCACATATGTGCATGAACTCAGTAGGTGCACAAAAGAACGAAATATGATAATTTACATAAATAAACCACCAAATAATTTCAGGAACATCCAACTGGTCAGGTGACTACTTCATTACAACAGCGGGCATTGGCTTGGCAGTGGATGGCAGCAGTCTGGGTAACCATAGCGACATACGTCAGCAGCTCGAGGATGTGTTTCAGCGAGATTGGTACTCCGAACACGCCTTTTCACTTGACCATTTTAACATTACTCATAGCTGACCAGTGTGATAATCAGCAGAGGTTTGTCTATAAACTATGATGAGTGTGTATGGAAAAGTCAGGGTTCCAAACTTCTTTGGCATGTTCAACTAAATTAAAGACTTTTAATTTATATGTAATTTCTCAATCCAGTAATGTTGTTAAGATGTCTACAATGAGACTCATTAAACCAACATCAGAAACACTCTACAGCACCATTATTATGTAATTGTTAGTAACTACTACTAAACTATTCTTGCTATTTTCAATTTGATGATTTCATTACTAGACAGCTTCAATATAACTGTTTGATTAAAGGTCGCCTGTTGTCGGCATCGGTGCTATGTCTCACATTGTCATGTCTGGTCCTTTACTTGAGCATTTGTTATCCAATCGTTACTACACTGGGTTGCAATATGTATAGTCCCATTATGTTATAGTGATGTAAACTTTTCGTATGTATGTCCAAATGATTTCCTTTTTTAACCCACTGAATTATGAAAAAAATGCATTTATTGCAATAACAAAATGCAACAAAACAAAAGTATGATATAAATTTGGCACGCACAACATCATTACGAAAATTGCATATCATGTGACTTTATGAAAATCTTAAATTATATGTTGCTTTATATTCTAATGATTTGCGTTTGCAAGAAGTTTTGGTTTATTTATTTTTTCAAACAAAATAATAATTCTTACACTGTTATTTTCATAAATATGTTCACTTGAAATTTAATTATATTAACTGATGGAGGTAATATATGAAAATATGTATTTACACAGCACTCAATCATGTTTTGGACCAATAAATAGTTATTCTCTTAATGCATCTGAAAACCTTTATTGTATCATTATTTAATTCTATGATATTGAAATGGCAGAAAAAATAGAGTTACAGTATGAAAATTATTTTGGTTTTAGTGGGGTGTGAACCCAAGTCGATAAAAGTCAATAAAAAATTAAAAAATCAATGCCGGAATCACTAAGCCACCAGTACTTTTACAAAAGTAAGCAATATTTTGAAATCTAAATAATACATTGATATCATCACGTGATAATGTCATTCAACCAATCACGCAACAAAAAAGATGTAATTAAGTTGTTATAACATGTTGACACTAATATGCAAACTGTGGTATTCAAAGATGATATTTGAGCATATATCAACATTTGCTGACAGGTCTCAGCTTTTGGTATCTAAGTTTTAACACTCCTGATGATTTGCCACACTTTATTTCAAAATTGTATTTTACATAAACATGAGTGAGTACGTATCTGTGATTCTTCACCTATCAACATTGATAATTGTTCATGCGAAAATACTTACATCACGTTTATTTTAAAAACAGGAGTTTTTTTTCTTCATGTGAAATTTTATTTTAAAATGTTCAGTATTCCTGTAGTTATTTCTCCAGTCTTATCTTGCAACTGCTCAGTTATTGTTGCAAAGCGCTATGTTCGGCCCACTTATCTACCTCATTAGCATTATAGTGATTCAAGGAAGGCATCGTGTGGACATTATATGAGCCTCTATCATAGCTTTACACTCGCTTTTATTTTTTCCTCTTATTATTTATCCAAAGTGGCGCTGGGACTTGAAGTGCATTAATATCTCAAACATATTTAAGATACCACAAGATAACACCATATACTCAGAGATCAAAATTTAGACAAACATGTATTGCTCTCGTAACATCAGTCCTACTCATAATAATTGCTTAATCATTTTCCATTTCAAAATAGGGTACCCAATGTTATTTATTCTGGCATTTTTGTAATACTTTCATCGTTGATAGTGCGCATGTTTTTTTGTGGCAAATTTTTTGTGACATTTGTTTTATGTTGCTATGCATTTTTTGGTGCCATGTAAATTATAACATTCCCACCTTTTCTCTAAGATATGCTTGGATTGTTATTTTTTTTTGTTGAAAATAAAATGTATGACTTTGTGACAGTTCTTTTTTATATACAAAAGTATGACTTTATAACAGTTTTTTAGCTCCACTGGCCGAAGGCCATGGAGCTTATGTCGTCACAGATTGTCCGTCGTGAGTGCGTGCGTGCGTGCTTGCGTGCGTGCGTGCGTAAACTTTTACTTTAAACGACATCTCCTCTGAAACTGATAAGCGGATTTTGACAAAACTTCACAGGAATGTTCCTTTGGTGGTCCTTTACTAAAATTGCTCAAATGGTTCCGGTCCATTGCACAATATGGCCGCCAGAGCTAAAAATAGCAAAATCTTTAAACGACATCTCCTCTGAAACGGTTCGGCAGATTTTGATGAAACTTGACAGTAATGTTCCTTGGGTGGTCCTTTATTAAAATTGCTCAAATGGTTCTGGTCCATTGCACAATATGGCCGCCACAGCTAAAAATAGCAAAATCTTTAAACGACATCTCCTCTGAAACGGATAGGCAGATTTTGATGAAACTTGACAGAATTGTTCCTTGGGTGGTCCTTAACCAAAATTGCTCAAATGGTTCCGGTCCGCTGCACAACATGGCTGCCAGGGCAAAAAAATAGAAAAACCTTTAAAGAACATCTTCTCAGAAACCGATGATCAGATTTTGATGAAACTTAACAGAAATTTTCCTTGGATGGTCCTTTATCAAATTTGCTTCAATGGTTTCGGTCCACTGCACAAGATGGCCCCCAGAGGTAAAAATAGAAAAACCTTTAAACGACTTCTCCTCAGAAACCGATGATCGTATTGCAATGAAACTTGACAGAAATGTTACTTGGGTAGTCCTTAACCAAAATAGCCCAAACAGTTCTGGTCTGCTGCACAACATGGGCACCAGAGCTAAGAATAGAAAAAAACGTTAAACTACATCTTCTCAGAAACCGATTATCAGATTTTGATGAAACTTTACATAAATGTTCATCGGGATGCCCTTTAACCAAAATTGCCCAAATGGTTCTGGTCCGCTGCACAACATGGCTGCGAGAGTTAAAAATAGAAAAACCTTTAAGGACTTCTCGTCCGCAGTCTTCACGAAAAACATTTTAACCTACTAGCCAGTTGGACTAGCATAATGGCATATTTTACTAGTCCGAATGACAATCTAGTAGTCCGACTATTTTGCCACATTATAAAACTGTATGCTTGAGGTAAATACCTATTTCAATTGAGCAGCTTGCAGTTTGAGTAAACATTTCTTTATTATGATGCTCATGCAGTGATAGGGAGTGACATCCTTCTGTTGGGAATAGTGCTCCTTGTTTTTCAGAACCTATGGGTACTATGTAAAAACAAAAGGCATCTTGCTTGAATAGACTGTAATAATATCAACATGGTTAGAAAAGAAATGCCATGCTTTAATAGCTTTGATTACATTTTACTACTGAATTACCTCCCTTTAATAGAAAAAAAAATGTCTTAATTTTTCACGTATAGCATCTTTAAATAATTTTTAAACAATAATAATTTATGAGTAAACATATAAGCATAAATTCTCACAAAAAGATCAATTTAAAAACCTTACATTTATACATAGAAAAGTATATATAGACTGAACATTAATTTTCGTTTAAGTGACATTCTGAAAGTTTATGAAACAGCTATTTTTAGTAACTTAAATGGCCGAAAAGTGTAAGTGAAACACCAAGTCGATTCTATCTCGTCAGTTCTTGTTCAGGTTAGATATTTGCTTCATAATCTATTCAGATTAAATGTTAACCGATGATCAGATTTTGATGAAACTTGACAGAAATGTTCCTTGGGTGGTCATTAACCAAAATTTGTTAAATGGTTCCAGTCCACTGCACACCATGGCTGCCAGAGCTAAAAAATAAAAAAAACTTTATACGACTTGTCGTCGAAACCGATGACCTTTTTTCGATAAAACTTGACAGAAATGTTTGTTTGGTGCTCCTTTACTCAAATTGCCCAAATCATTTCGGTCCACTGCACAACATGGCAGCCAGAGCTATTAAAGTAAAAAAAATAAATAAATAAATTCTCCTCAAAAATTGATGATTGTATTTCTATGAAACTTGACGAAAATGTTCGTTAGGTGGTCTTTGCTTGAACCTTTTGGCCAGTGGAGCACAGGCTCTGATGTGCCTCTTGTTTTATATAAAAATGGGTGCATATCACCTCTGATCTCGCAAGATATGAATATTCAGTATTTCCTTTGGAAAGACCAACAAAAACTCGAAAGTGTGACCATGACCTAAAGACCTGAATTTTTGACCACAATACACCTTATGGTAAACATAAAGTAACTTTAAAATCAAATCCTTCCGGCTATGATTTAGTTTAAGTCCATAAAATGTGAATGTTATTTTGCCATTAAGTGTACCAGGGTACTATCAGACATAATAATGGTCTGGTCAAGCTAAAATAGGTAACTTTGACCATTGACCCCTAAAAGTGACCTTGTCCTTGCAACCAGGGTCTTGCACATCCCACACTGTCTCATGGTAAACAACTGGGGCCAATTAAATTTAAAACTCCTTCCATGTAAGATGAGTTACAGTCAAAACAAGAAGGAATATGAGTTATTTACCTTTAAACTAAGTTGACCTTGACCTATGACCTAGTCTTTAGTGGGATAACTGGTCTCATCATGGTGAATATTTGAGTAGTTACTTTCAATCAGTCTATGCTTGACCATGTAACAGCGCTGGTGGACACACTTGACCTTGTTACAGCACTGATGTACACCCTGGGCCAAGTTAGGCACTGATGGACACACTTGACCAAGTTACAGCTCTGATGGACGTACTTGACCTAGTTACAGCACTGATGTACACCCTGAGCCAAGATACGGCACTGATGGACACAATTGACCTAGTTATAGCACTGATGGACACACTTGACCTAGATACAGCACTGATGTACACCCTGGGCCAAGTTACGGCATTGATTTGATTACTTGACCAAGGTACAAAACTGATAGAAATACTGGGCCAAGTTACAACTATGTTAGTTACATAAATTACACTGAATAGCCATTGTGACAACTTTGGCCATCTCACAAGCAGGCTTGTTGTTCTTTAAATAAACATCAGTATTGTAAAATACACATGTACTCTGCCAACTACTTAGCGTGAGATGAGGATCATCAGGATGACGAACGAAATGAAAGACACTGACAGTTTAAATAGACTTTAATAATCCCGTTTAGAATATATACTGGTATGTTGATTATATCATTGGACGAGGTACGTCTGGACTTGGATTTAATGATTGTCACTTTACAACAGATCGTGTAATATTACTGACACACAGTCAAGTAAAACAAGAATCACAAAGATTCAAAACACACCACTTACTGTGTTAAGTGGACTGAGCTCAAAGATCAAAGTTCTAAGTTAAGTTTCAAGTCTAAAAAGTCTTTCAAAGTTTCAAAGCTAAAAGCTCATGAAGCTGACGCGCTTCTTATATAGTATGTCCAGATGTACCACGTGACCCAAACTAGCCAATGGCTTTTTGCCCGGAGAGCGCCCATCCAACAAGAAGAGGACCGCTCAGGTGCCAACCAATCAGTGGCTAACTACCTGGGCGCCAACCAATCAGTGGCTGACCGCCCTGGAGGTCCAAGGATGCGTTCCTGGCAGGCAGCCATGAATTAAATATTAGTTATAGTTCTAACACTGGAGTAAACAGATTCTTAGGAATTACCATTATGATATAGAATAAAAATATGGTAGAGTGGGGATTTTTCCTACTTTGCATATTTAAATCAACATCTCATCGTGTATCAACTAATGGATAATCTGGTAAAAAATATTACTTGAATCATGTATGCTTCATATTATTATTAAATATGTTAGGTTATTAAGTGAAAGTCACATGGCTCAAAAAGTGTCTAAGGTATTAACAGGTAAGTGTCCGGTAAGTGTCCAAGGTATCAACAGGTAAATTCTTGATATTTAATTCAACATGTCCTGCAATGACAGGGTCATTACAGTATGTATTCAAACCATTCTTACAAACCACAACTTTCATTATCTCTTCAACTATTTAACAAAATACATTTGCAAGACTTAATTTGGGAAGCGTCACTGGTCATTTTTTTTTTATCTAAACCTCTTACACTACTGGACATTACATCCGCATGCACCTTGATTTTAAGGAAACAGTCTCGAAATGTTGTCCATAAAAACTGTGAATCCAATGAACAGGCAAGTCCTTGATCTTTGCCTGGTATATATTACTTAATCACATATATATATCATATATGGAATTGGTGTACATTCTGCATCACCAGTTAGTAATTGCCCATATGAAAAAAAACGTGGTCTTATGGGATCATCCTTTGGGAACAGGCACCATTCACCCATTATTCACCCACTTTAACTTAATATTTTTTACTGAACTTTGTCACAACATTTATCGGTATATCTTCAGCTTAATATCCAGCCAGATTGCTCCAGTAACTCCCTAGTGGACATTTAAAGCTCTCCTTCATTTGGAATGTTTACCAAACCTGTCGACATTGTTTATTGGTTTAAAATCAGATTTTATTAATTACTAGCATGACCAACTTTGTAACAGAGTATGTGGCCCTTGTCAAAATTTAACCAAATTGACTGCTACTTTCTAGCCCTTATGTTTACTTTATCTGTGGTCAACATTTTTCTTTCAATCTTTAATCAAACTTGGTCACACTGATCAAGGCCACAGTGTTTCAGAGAGGTGGGTAAACCTGATTAATTTGGTTACCCTTAAACTGTCAAAAGTTGTCCAAATTGAATGTGCCTTATGGAAATGTCAATACCTACGCTGTTGACAAAAACCGGTAGAGAAAATTGCAAGAGCATTGACATATGCTTAAAATGCTCTTCTGATAATTTAATGTCAATGACTACAACACAAGATTTTATAAAGTAACTTTAATGATCAATGAAGCTGTCAACAAAATGAACACAAACTTTGGAAATATAACATATATTGACACACTTTTGCATACACTCTCTTGTGTACGATGTACTTAATCAATGACATTTCTAATTTAGATGAAACACTTGTTCAGAAATAACATTAAAGAATCTGAATAATAAGTTGACAAGTGTTGTAAAGCCTTTTCCTTCCTGTTTAAAAAAGGTTGCATTTACAAGAGTTTGTTACAAGAGAGTGCAAAGTTCCTTATACATATCACAAACATAATACTAAGTAAACATAAGCAAGACGGTGTATAATCTTCAGCATATCACAAGTTTGAAACTGTTCATTTACGAAAGATAATCAAGTACATTTATAACGGAAGCTTATAACAGTGTACACAAGTATTAAACCTTTACAAGTAGCATCAGGAACTATGTACCCATTTTATCTTCGCTGCTCAGCGTAAAATTTGCAATTTAGTATTTACATGTTTAGACCTATTAACAGACTTACGAAATACTTACATTACAATGTTGGTGTCTCAACATCAAAATAGTTTACTGATTAATAAGCACGGTTTCAAATGTGGATATTTGATAAAACAATTAACATCTCTAATTGATCTAACGGTAGTTTGGAAAAATGGAAAATTTAGTTTTGGAATGTCTAAGTAGGAAATAATTATTATGATCACTATTCCATTGAATTCTATTTTGCTTTCTTTTTTTTCTTTCTTTTTTTTTTATAATATTTGGAACATCTGAAACATTCATAATTATTTAAACTAGTATCAATATTTATTACTAATTGTTCAGCAAATCACGCAATTTAGAGGTATTTAAGCTGTGTTGAATCTTAACATTTAAATACATAAACTGTCCATCATAAAATATCATAGCAAAACATCAAGATACACATAGAACACATCCTTATAAACATACATCGTAATAAACATACCACACATTGTGATAAACATACATGTCATAATAAACATACAACACATCGTATTCAACATACAAAATAACTTTACCATAATGCAACCATAGTGCATAATTTACATTTCAAAAAAATCATTAATTTTTTTAATTTTTTTAACATTTTTCATTTCTTTTGCTACTTGTGTGGAAATTCATTTTAACTAAATTTTTCATTATTTGGAATATCTTACTTTTCGAATTATAATTTGTTAATTAATTTTGTGTACCCTTTTTTGGATTTGCATTATTCTTTAATATCTATCATTTTCAAGTTTCAGAAATTCATTTTTACCATAACATCACATGGTAAATTCAGAGACGAGTCAGAAATATCATTTCGCAAAATGACTATACTTTGAGCAATTGAAACCATTAAAACTATTCATGTATAAAATATACATAATTCCTGAGCAAATAGATTTTGAAAATTCACAATGATGCCAAAATAATATTAAAAAACAAAACAAAAAAAACATTGCTGCAATCAAATTACCTCATCCAGGCTGAGACTTGAATTTTCATACCATAAAAGACCATGCAAAAGAAGCAAAGATCAAAATTGATCTTCGATAGTATCTACATTTTTAGCAGCAGTTTTTGAATGCGATATTTTCAAAATGATTCACATTCTCTAGATGTCATATGACATACTTTAGGACTAGCAAAATAAACACCTTCAAATGACCTTTAATGAAACTTTTAAATTATTTTTTTTAGACAGATTATATAATTCTGAAAATTGTCACATAATTAAGAGATAAATCATTTTAATAAGCAAATGTCTATTAGTCCCATTTAGACTAATTTCTCATCATGCAGTTTTTTTCTGTTTTTTTCTGTATCAACAATTTAAGACTTTGGAGAGCCGCATACAGGCAACATTAACAAGATGTAACATTTAAGACTACATCATACATACATTCATCTATGCATAACTTCAACATAGCTTCTAATGTAACACTTTTCATACACAGAAATGGTTATCAAATTCTTGTGCAAAAAAAACAAACTAAAATGTAACTTTTTATAACTGTGCACACACAATAACACAAAATATCATAGACAAATTCAATGAAATGTACACAAAAAAGTAGTTCAAAGTACTCGCTATAAAGGTAACGGATGCACTATCCTGTTATTTAGGGGTGCCTGGTGAACCCCTATTTGTTTTGAAATCTTTAAGAAGGTTATAGAAGTAGAGAATTAATATGTAAAAACTTTTAACTTCCCTTCTTAATGACCTTTTTTGTCATTGAAATGTTGTAAAATAGGTCATATCACTGCCCTTGCATGATAACAAAATTATATGGGTCACCAGGCTTCTAATTTTAAAATTACAACCAACTGCACAATAAAAGGAAAAGTGTTTTTATACATAGGATACCTCATTTTAAAGAAAAAAACACAAGTCTTTAAAAATGGTCAACTGAATTTAAAGCTCAGACAATCCTGGCTAGCACTGATTCGTTATGTTAAAAATAATTGCCAAACAGGGCAACCATAAGGTAAAGGTAAGAAATAATTGCAATTTACAGTTACCACTGATTTGTAAGGCAGTGAGGTCAAACAGACCTCGAGTCTGAATTTTTTTTAAAAATATTGCCAACTCATTAAAATATAAAAATGCTTGACGAAGTTAAAATAAATGTAAAATGAACGTGTTAAAAGTGAAAACGAACAAACATCTTTATAAAAGTGGAAACATCTTTACATGACATCTTAAAACACCAACATCAATAACACCAACATCAATAATTACCCTGTATAAGCATCTTAATATACTCAAAATGTATCACATGTAAAAACGCTTGTAAATAAGTTTTTTATTCTACCATTTAAAATGTTATTTTAAATGCTTTTTAAATACATTTGTACATGACATCACCAAAATGATAGGAGAGTATTAATGACTAGTCACTTAGTTAACTAGTCTTCTTGTAATGATAAATCCAAATACTAGTATTCATGCAATTTCCTTCAACAATATCAGAATAATTTCTATTACCTTGTGTTCTGTGTTCATATAAACAAATACTACTAATAAACATGTAAAAAATAAAAAATATGTTATTTAAAAGCAACATAGTCATAAAATACATGGCCAATCTCTTTTCATATACAGCACCAGCATACAAGCACTTCAAATAATCTACAATCTTCAGACAGATCTACTGTAGGTCCAGTCTCGCGCGCACGGGGCAATGCCTGATGGTGTGGGCGTTGTCTCCAGTGGCCCCGCAGGTTGGGCACCGATATTTGCGTAGGATCGGGCAGATGACCTTGCCCCAATTGTCCTTGACAACGTGGGTTGTGTAGAATTCATGACGCTCCTTGTTGTTCTTACAGAACGCGCAGAAACGACCCTCCTCTAGTGTTCTGAAAAATGCAAGAATAAATTATACACTCTTGAATGAAAGAAATGGAATTGGAATGATCAATGAAAATGACAAAAACTGTTTTCCTCCCAAAATTGAGAAAAAAAACTGTTTTTTGTTTGTTTATTTTTCAAAGTCACAGTGTATTTTGAAAGAAACAACCTTTCAACTATCTTTCAATTTTGTTCAATTATAAGGAACATTCGAAATTGGATTCCAAATTTAATTCAAAATAGCCCATTTTTCTAAACAGAAAGGCCTCAATCTTAAAATGGTGAACAAAACCCCTCAGAATACAACTATCAGTATAATTATTAAAATCACATTTACATCATAATAAAAGGTATTTTGCTATTTATTGCACACCACATGTTTTTTTTTCAGCAGGCATACCTCCTGTTCCAAACACTGCTCTCATTGTTACCCCGATTCATGATGTCCTGCATGATGATAGCCACTCTGTTATATAGTAAGACGTCCGGGTTCAAAGGAGGCACTGAGTACTGGGGGTATCTGTTCAGAACCACAAGTTCTTGCGGAGGGCTTCCAGAAATTGAGCTTGAAGCTTCATCATTTCCCGAATCGTTTTCAGTGTTCGAGCCAATATAGTCAAAGAACCCTGTGCTAGATAGCTCATTAGAGTTCTGGCGTCTCCTCCCAGAACCAATGGGGGGACGAATCTCCCCACCGTAGCTGGACTGGTTTATATTCAACAGGTCTATCTGATCATTTTCTAAGCTCGGTCTTCTTCCAACATTCAGTTGCAGAAAAGAATCTTCACCAAGACTTCGCGAGGCAAGAGGGGAGGACAACAACTGTGAGGTCGAAGATGGCGCTGGGTCAGACTGCTCTGGCTCGTTGTTAGAACTGATGGCTTGCAGTCTCTGGATGTTGGATCTGAAGGCATCACCTTCGGCAGAGCTAGAGAAGGTGTGGTTTCTTCCAAATATGGGTCTTGCTGCACTGGGAGGTTCCAAGCTCGAGGGCCTCGTACTCTCCTCATTTGGCAATGCTGAAAATATACATTTAGCCTAGCTTACACAAGTTTAGTAGAAAAATGTGTGAATGTTGTCTCATTACAAGATTATTGTATTAATGCTTTGACACCATTAGTGCCGGAGTTTATTTGCAACTATTTTCCATTAATTATTATTCAAACTAGAGTCATCACAGCATGTGACAAGGGCACAAGGGCGCAGTATATTTTAATAGGGTAATGGTTCGAGGCCATATTAAAAGTGAATCTGGGTAACTTTGAAAAATATGATTCAATCTGAGAAAATGACTCAAGTTTGTCGAGACCTAGAAAAAAACAGAGATAACGAACATTCAACACATCTTAATTACCAAAAATATCACCAATCCCAACACATTTGAAGCCGATTTATGTCTGATGTTTACATCCATGATTGAACAGTCATGTTATATATTACCCTTGGGGAAAACAGCAAACTTATTATTGAAATATTAATAGAGGATAGAAGTTTCCGGTTTGTTGAGAAAAAGTTCTCTGTTATTCTTATTATATTTAATTATTCGCTCGTTTTTTAGTGCAAATATTTTATGAACAGTAATTAACAGTAATTAATGAAGTTCTATTAGTGCATCCATGTTCATAAAAAATAACGAAAACACAAATTATTTTAAGTGGGGTATTAATACATAACCAAATTACTACACCGCCATTTATTGAATAAATTTTTTTAAGGTCGAATGTGTTAGAAAATCAACTGAAACTCGTACGGGTACCTTAAAATTTTATTCCGGATAAAAACCTGATTAAAAAGGAAGAACAAAACAGATGTAAATGTAAAATTAGCAACAAAGGCTTTGAAAAAGCAAGTTTTCAAACAAAAATTGTCGGACCGGCAAATTCTCTATTGGACTGACCAAATATCAGAGGCTAGTCGGTCTGAATGGGCGAGACTTTTTCTGAACTTTCGCGATGTCTGTTATCCCTGGGGCATAACCAGTTTTAACCCAAAGGGCATACTTCTGGATATATTGTTGATTGCGAACGGACAGAAGCAGAGTTTGACATCACCAAGAGAGAATGCTTGAGATGAAAGTCAATATTTGTATGCTCATTTTGTGATTCATTGTGTTTCTTATTTGACAAATCTTATTTTTGACACAAACTTGAGTTATATATTGTATCTTTACCTTATTTTAGTCACCTGAATGCTAGTGTTACATTTTGGACAGAACAATGTGTGCTATTGGACAATAGGACATATCCCCTGGTGTTACTTTTGGATTCCTGTTTGAACCCCCCCCCCCCCACCCCCCCCGAGTATATAAAAGTTTAAGAACATTGTTTCTGTGCTTCTAAAACTGTTCAATCTAGTGACTGTTTTTAATTCAATTTCAAACTGTCCCAGATTAAATTAACTGAATGCCAGTGTTATATATATATATATATATACAATAACAAATACGATAAATTTGTTAAAGGCCTAGTTTAGGTCCATTTTCATAATAAAACATTGAAAACTGCACAGCAGGTCTTATCAGATTGGAGATCTGATAATACTTTTTCTATTTTCCCTGAACCCCACCCCTGGACCTAGGGTGTGTGGTTACAATTGACTGGTGCATTATGACCAGTGGTATTGTGGCGCAAGTTGACGATCTAAATGTTGTTCCATGTGGAAGGAGTCTGATGAATAGATTTACAGATAATAAATTGACGTTGTATTCTTGTAGTATTTCAAACAAAACTGTTTTTTGAATGTAGCGAAACAATAAGAAGTGTTAGTAAAAGTAGTATCTAAAATGATCTGTTGCTAAAAATTTAAAATGTTTGAATTTATGGCATTTACGTTCGAGTGTTTTGTTTTAGTTTGTAAGATTGTGAAGACAGCTCTGTGAATTTAATCTCTCAAATCTGCTCCCTTGGTAGAAAACATTACGTATTGTGTTAGTTTTGTGAGGCAATGAGAAAGTACCCCTGGTGGGGATTAAACCAAACCCACGACTTCTTGTGTTAGAGGCAGACATATATAACTTAGAACACTCTCATATCTCAACAGAAAGTATGTAATAATTTAATTTCTTTTTCAGAACCATACCCTTAAAGACAAGAAGATGATGTGTAAATCGTCTGAATTGTTTGACTGTTGCAATTTACTTACATTAAACATTATTTTATAAGAATTGTCTTTTGCTGTGTCGGGTTGGATTATATGCAAGGTTACTGCAGGTGGGGTGGTTCTTGTTACAGGTTTTAAAGTTCTGGATGTTTGTTTGCCTTTTTTATGATAAGATCTTTTGATCAGTGTTCATGTCACTGTGTAGGCATATACAGTTCGGGGTAAAGATTTCTGATCAATCTCTTATGACACTGTGTATTTGTACACAACCTCTGTAAATGGATCTTAATCTAATGCACCAGTCAATTGTAACCACGCCCCCCGCCCCCCAGGTCCGGGGAATAGCAGGGACTTTGACTTTCGGTCCAGTAAACCCCGGGTAAACTCACCGCCCTGAGGGAACGAACTGATGGTAAAACCCCGGCCAAATACCCCCCGCACCCCAGAGACTCTATATAAGTCAATATCTCCGCTAAATTTGGCACTAAGACAAAACCACCGCACTCACACGGCCATGCGGGGCCACCTGGAAAGTAAAAACACGGCCCTTTTCCCCGGCTATCCCCAGTATACCCCCGGACCTGGGGGGCCATGGTTACAATTGATTGGTGCATAATTGCCTAATTGTCTTATCAGATCTCCGATCTGAGTATCCTGCTGTGCAGTATGGGATATTTTAAGATAGAAATGGACCCTTAATGGCCATGAGCCGATAAACCTACCAGTAAACACAAGAAATTGGCCCCTCCTGTCAAACCAGTGTGATTAGAAGGAGATGCACAGCAGGGGATTATCATGCCAAATATTCCTTAAATTAGGCCTTAAAAGGGGGAGGGTCACTTTTAAAAGGCTTAAGCTAGGCCTTTACGACACACAACAGTCTGATCTTTAGTTCTATTGTTGGTTTTTCGTATTGGAAGTTATTCTATCCAGATTGGTATATTTTTTTACGAGATTGTTTAATCAAACTGCTGCGGGAACAGTGTTTCCAGGATTCGTCATTCAGTCTGACACCAGACAACGCGAAAACTTTTTCTTCTTCACAGGACATTGCGACAGGTAAACACCTTAAGTTTACCTGTCGCAACAAATTTTAACCTGTCGCAATGTTACAAACAGTATTCGGATACATCAGCCTAAAGCTTGATTTTAAGCCTCTTTTTTAAATAAGTTTTGTAAATCCCCATTATAACAGGTTTAGATCTTTTTGGTTAGATTTGTCTTACAGTTCTATAATAAATTACAAAAAAAGCTAAATATCATGTAAAAAAATCAATATTCGGATCTTATGTCATAATTTTTTTCTTCCCTTGCCTCCCAAAAAAACTCATATCTGGTTTGTCTACCCATGGAACAGCTAGATCTTACTCTTTTAATTCATCTTTAAATTAAAGATACAGCACGGTTATAAAATGTAACGAATTGTACTAAAAGTCAAACTCAGGCACAACATTTATGCAAAAACGAAAGTAGATTTCTTGTTATTGGCAAAGTAAAACAGAGCGGAAAGAAAGTCTGCTCGGTATATTAATCATCATATCAAAATTAAAACGATTGCCGGGAACCACTTCGCCGAAAATAAATACATACGGAATTTTGTAATTTCTGAACATTTCCGTAAAATAAAAGTATTAGAGTACGAGCTGAAATCGGAACCTTACGCGTTTTATCGGCTTTTACGGAAACATGTCGAAACGGGGTTTACAAATAGTGATACACGGATTAACACGCTGAATAATCATAATATAATAGTTAAAAATAACTCTGAACATTTATTTAGAAACTGAAAGTAAATTTTCCGAAAATTAAACGGTGCTGACTGTTATTTTTCACCGGACATTGTGACCGACCAAAACAAAAGTTTCGTCGGTCAAAATGGAAATATACCGGACATGTCCGACTGTCCGACGGACATTCGCATTGTCTGTGACACCATATAAACTTAGGTCAACAGTGTATTTATAAATCAACATGAACAAAACTAGTAGGAACTATATGAGAAGCAATAGAATTATATTGTAACAACAGGTTATTAAAATCTCAAATGAGTAAAACATTATAACAACATTTAAACTAAATGAAGAGTCAAAGAAACTATTTTCAACTGTAGAAGCTCATAAAATGTGTACGTCTGTCACACTGCAACTTCGTCAAATCTTGTATGATTATTATGATTTTTTTGTGATTATCAATTGACTGTGTTTATCAATCATTTATATAGTTTGTTTTATACTGTATCAAGCTCAAACAGTCTGTGGTAGGTCTGTATTTTATTTTGTCGTGAAACATTCAGTCCAACTGCTAATGTGACATACTGCTAATGTTACTCATTCTGTCTTGTGATAACACTAGCACATACTCGCAATTAGCAATTTATAATATATATGTTTAATATCAAAGGTAATGATAATTGCACCATACTAGAGACATTTATATCACCACAACAAAACATTTATGTTTATAGCTTATCTGATCTGATATAAAAAGAAAACCTATGTTTGCAGAAAACATTTTCTGTCTTGTTGTCCAATTTGGGTTTGTTTCAATAAATTTATTTCAGAAAAACGAAACAATCTTTATTTTTTGTCTGTACAATCTGTTTTATAGATAAATGAACCATTTAGTGCAAGACAAAATACTTCTTTGGATCAAAAACTAAAAAAAAACAAGTTTTTACCGGCAATATTGTAACACTAGCACAAATGGTATGGTGATACAAAATTCTTTTTTTTATAAAAATGCATGAATAAATCATTGCAAATGTTCTAAAATATGATAGATAAGAAACTGCTGTAAAAGATTTTGTTGAAATCACAAATCTGCAATAAATTTTAAAAATCAATATTCGCCGGGAACTTTTTGGTCACCAAAACGTGAAATCTGCCCTATGCTACTGGGCATGAAAAACCAGGAAAAACTACAAACCACTCTGGGCATGCAACATGTAAGTATAACTATTAAACATTTGTGGGAAAGAGAATAAATAATGAAAAATAAAAGAATAAGCACAAGTTTAATAGAAATATAAACAAATTCATTAAAAAGAATTAGTTAGTACACAATTTTTAAAACAGTTATTGTTCAATTGATATTGAAGTTGTTGTTTTTTTATTTTATTTCAGCAAAACAACATCTGAATGCAGTCCAGCGATCATCACTCAGTTCACAGAAGCCCATGCAGAAACTACTGGCCACCAGAATTACCAAGGATGATGACATGGCCTTAAACCTCCTGAAAACAGCCTACTATATTGCCAAACGCGAGCTCCCAAAGGTTGAGATGAAACATGTTGTGGATTAAGCTAAATTCATAGGGGTTATTTTTGGTATATCCGACTACCTGTCCTACACTTCCAGCCACAGTGTTTCTGAGTGCTTCAAAGTGCTATTTCCCAAGTCATCCTTGAAGACAGTGTACAGACAATTAAGAATTTGGATGTATTTTCAATACCAATTGATGAAAGCACCAACAGGGGCAACAAAAATCCACTAATCATTTATTCTCAGTGTGTTTGTGAATCTGGACTTAACAACTTCCTTCTGTCATATAAACTGATCAGCGAAGGACCAGCAAATGCTAAAAACATAGTGGTGTCAGAACTCAAAGCCAAAGGACTAGACATTACAAATATAGTGGGGATTGGAACTGATGGTGCCAGTGTAATGACAGGGAAGACAGGTGGTGTTGTCAAACTACTCCAAGGACACTCCCCATCTCTCAATGGGGTACACTGTGCAGCTCACAGAACCGCGCTGGCAACTTCACAGGCTGCAAAGCTTGTTCTGCACATGGAGGAGTACGCTAGGACCATTGCAAGCACCTTCAGATACTTCAACAACTCAGTTCTATGGTCGAACAGACTTCGTGCCATCCAAAGCCTACTAGATATGCCAGTACTTAAGTTTGCCAAGGTTCATTCCGTAAGATGGTTAAGCCTAGATCATGCAGTTCAAGTGGTTTACCGGACATGTCCAGCCTTGTGTATGGTGCTAGAGTGAGAGGCCACAGTTGAAGCTGCTGCTAAAGGTCTTCTTCATGATGTGAACCAGTTCAAGTTCATTGCCATAACACACCTGATGATGGACATACTTCCTTTCATTAGTCGTTTGTCTTTAGACATTCCAGAAAGAAACTTTGGACTTTAGTTCAGTGAAGCCAGTTGTCATGAGCACATGCCAGTGTCTGAAGGATTTGATAGAGGTTAATGGTGTGTTTGTTGACAAATTATCCAAGTTTGTGAAAGTGGAGGGAAATAAAGTGACCTACACCAGACCATTGAGCAAGTCAGACGGTAAGTCTGTGAATGATGCCATCAGGAATAGCGTTACATTTGAAGCGTTCAGTGAGAGTGAGAGTGAGAGTGAAGATGAACCCGACAATGTTGACTAATTTACCCTGAACTGAGGTATTACACACAGCAACAGAAGATCCTGAGCAACATAACACCTGACTACATTAATAAATTAACGAACAACCTTGAGAACAGATTCAGTGAAACCGAAATACGAGAGAGCATGAAAGTCCTCATCCCAGAAAACATCTGTGCCACTGATTCAGTGGCAAAATATGGTGTTGAGGAACTTCAACGACTAGCAACTCACTTCGAGTCCCACCTACCCAACAAAACAGAGATAACAACAGAGTACCAGATGTACAAGCGTTTAGTGAAGGGCAGTTACAGCAGATCAACTATATTAAACGTGTTAAATGCCTTGATGAAGTCTAAGGACTTACCAAATATGGTCATGCTTTTGAAGAATGGTTCTGTTATTCCAATGACAAGTGTGTAATGTGAAAGGGGATTTAGCACTCAGAACCGGATCAAGTCCAAAGGCAGGACATCGATTAAGTGCTTGGATGATCTGATGCGCATCTCAGAGGATGGACCAGCACTAAGAGACTTTGACTTTGGTCTTGCTCTTGCCAAGTGGAAGGCAGAAAAAGTGCGAACGTTGTATCTCATTTAATGTGGCAGTATAGTGAATCTGAGTGATGTTTGTAGCTGCAGTACACATACATGCCATATCCACCGGAGGGGGGAAAAATCCCCCGGAATTTTGCCCATCCCCCGGTCTCCCGGAGGGGGATGGAAATCCCCCGGAATTAAAAAAAAAGTGTTTAAAATTACGCAAATTTATCACAGGGTTTAATTATATATGCCTGTTTACAGTTATAATGCTCTTCCTATCCTGAAGCTTAATTGGATTATCAACTGATGGTGTGTTTTAACAACACCTATTGGGTTACACTTAATAAATCAGCAGGGAACATTTCATGCATTGTTTTGATTGAAACTGACAGAATTTGCGAAAGAATGTCAATTCGACTGGTCAGGTAAAAGGTCGATTTTCATTGGTTAAAACTATAATTTTATCCAATCAGAGAGGATGTAACAAATTTAAGCGTTCTTCAAAACATAAGTCATTGTCATCAAAAGGATTAATAATTTAAAGGTGACAGTAAATTATTCAGTAAAGAAAAGGATTAAACTAACTGTTCTTTGTTATGCCTCACTAATATGTTTAAATGACATTGACCTTCATCGCAATTATCGGAAAATAACAGAACTTCCAGAAGAGAAACTGAAAGTAGACAATCGGATGAAATGACTTTTATTTATTTATTATGGTGGTGATGTTTTAATTTTTGATGAATGGCAAAAGAAGATATGTTTATGAACTTAAACAATAAACTAGAGATTGCTTTTTTGAAAAAGCGCTTGTCTCCCCTATTGTGTGGTCGTAGCTGAGAAAAAATAAATGATGGACATGAAATTTGTAACTTTGGACTGGAGACAAACCAACAGTGAAGTTTGGTTTATTCGATTATATTAAATAGTGAAGAGAAGAAAGTGTTGTCGATTAATCATGGAAAATGTAAACGAAGTTTGCATTGTATGAAGTTCCTGGGCGCAAGCGTTATTCAATTATTGATCGGAAACCATTTTTCAGCTCACAGTCATCGTGACCATGACCTTTTACCTACTGATCACAACATCAATAGGGATCATCTACATAACCAACTTGCATACCAAGTATTAAGTTCTTGGGTGCAAGTGTTCTTTAGTTACTGAGCGGTAACCATTTCTTCAACTCAAGGTCATGGCAACCTTGACCTTTGACCTACTGATCTCAAAATCAATAGGGGTCATCTACTAGTCATGACCGACTAGCGTACCAAGAATGAAGTTCCTGGGTACAAGCGTTCTTAAGTTATTGAGCAGAAACCATTTTTAAGCTTAAGGTCACCGCCAACGTATCATTTTTTACCTGAAGGTAACCTTGACCTTTGACCTTTTGATCTGAAAATCAATAGGGGTCATCTTCTAGTCATGAACAACTAGCTTACCAAGTATGAAGTTCCTGAAACCAAAGGATCTTTAGTTATTGAGCGGAAACTTTTTCTTCACTTCAAGGTCATGGCAACCTTGACCTTTGACCTAGTGATCTCAAAATCAATATGGGTCATCTTCTAGTCATGACCAACTAGCATACCAAGTATGAAATTCCTGGTTGCAAGCGTTCTCTAGTTATTGAGCGGAAACAGTTTCTTCACCTCAAAGTCACGGTGACCTTGACCATTGACCTACTGATCTCAAAATCAATAGGAGTCATCTACTAGTCATGAACAACTATGAAGTTCCTGGGTACAAGCTTTCTTTAGTTATTGAGCAGAAACCATTTTTAAGCTTAAGGTCACTGCCAACATAACATTTTTTACCTGAAGGTAACCTTGACCTTTGACCTTTTGATCTCAAAATCAATAGGAGTCATGTAATAGTCATGAACAACTAGCATACCAAGTATGAAGTTCCTGGACCCAAAGGATCTTTAGTTATTGAGTGGAAACCGTTTCTTCACCTCAAGGTCACGTTGACCCTGATCTTTGACCTAGTGACCCCAAATTCAATAGGGGTCATCTACTAGTCATGACCAACTAGCATACCAAGTATGAAGTTCCTGGGTCTAAGAGTTCTATAGTTATTGGGCGGAAACGAAGTGTGACGTACTGACTGACTGACTGACGGACAGGGCAAAAACAATATGTCTCCCCATGAATGGGGGAGACATAAAGATATTACACGCAAATGATTTTTACATGGAAGGTCACCACGACCTTGACTATTGACCTTGTTACCCCCAAAACAATTGGGATCATCTAGACATCATGACTAACCTCACTTCAAAGTTTGGTGAACCTAGATCAAAGCATTCTCCTGATATTGCACGGAAATATTTTTTTACATTAGAGGTCACAGCGACGTTGACCTTTGACCTTGTGACCCCCCAAAATATAGGAGTTTTCTAAACCTCATGATCAACCTCCCTACCAAGTTTGGTGAACCTAGGTCAAACCATTCTCAAGATATTGAGCGGAAATGTTTTTTACATTGGGGGTCGCCGCGACCTTGACCTTTGACCTAGTGACCCCAAAAACAAAAGGGATCTTCTACACCTCACGACCAACCTCCCTACCAAGTTTGGTGATCCTAGGTCATGCGGTTTTCCAGTTATCGATCGGAAATGAAGTGTGACGTACGGACGGACTGACGGACAGGGCAAAAACAATATGTCTCCCCCAGAGAGGGGGAGACATAATTATGCGTTTGCTTTTTATCAGAAGCAAACAAATCTGACTATTTGGGAATTGAAATGAAAAATATTGATAATTCATTCCATTCTCTCTATAAGTCTGAAAGTCATCATTTATGATCATAGGCAGCTGATTTTGTATCCAATTTTAGAGGAAGGTAAGCCCATTAAATTGTCTCTGAAACATATTTTTCTGTAAAGTATTCTATTTTGCAAGTGAGTGCTTTTATTATGCAATATGGCTGTGTCTCATAAAAATATAGATGAAGTGCTGGAAAAAAGGGGTAAACAAGGTGAATTGGCACGTGTGTCATGCCCATAATGCTACATGGCGATGATGAAAATCCCCTGGTATGTGACCCAAATCCCCTTAAATTCTGGACATAATCCCCTCGGGAGCCTTTCAAAATTATGGCAATTTGTTTTTTTCGTATTTGCATCTTAAAATACTTCGAAATTTTGCCGAATTAGATCTGCTAAAAAATCCCCCTGAATACTACCAAAATCCCCCTGAATTTTTAGACTTTTGAACAAATCCCCCTGAATGGTCACCAGAAAATATGGCATGTATGAGTACAGAACAAATGTATTTATATGTAACCCTGTAACCCATTAGATTACCATTGTTTTCTTTCATATATGTAACTTTGTTATATTACCTTTGTTGTTCATACATATCTTAAATGATTTTCACCTTTGAGCTGTCGTAAGTGCTTATTTAAAATAATGTTTAAGCAATAAAAATATGTAATAATTATCTGTGTTTATTTCATATCAATAAAAAAGGTATCCAATGGACAAAAACATCCAATTATATTGATACCATGTAACCAGAATGATCAAATCTTAACAATGGTGAAGGTGAAGTATCACTTCTCCTAAAAGTCTCCTCACTTCTCCCTAATTTGGCTGGAGGGAGAAGTAACTTCTCCCAAAAATTTCAGCCTAGTGAGAGCCCTGCTCTTATATTCTTTAAGATATGCCCCGCACAAAACTTTAAGCATGAAAATTAACAAAGGGCAATTACTTTAAAACTAAGAAAGCAAGAGTTACTGTTATTGTGCACTGCACTTGCCCTTCATGAGATCTATCTACATATGAAGTTTCAAGTTCATAACTCTTATAAATATTCTACAAGATGTGCCCCGGACAAAATTTAAGCATGAAAATTTACAAATGGCAATAACTTAGAAAATATGGAAGCAAGAGTAACAGTTCTTGTGCTCTGTACTTGCCCTCAATGAGATCTACATGTATCTACATATGAAATTTCAAGTTGATACCAATAATAGTTTTCGAGATATGCCCCGGACAAGTGAAAACGGGATGCGACTGCCGCCGCCATTGCCGCCGACGACAAAAGTAACCCCTATATGTCGCCTTTTCAGGCAACACAAAAACTTTAAAAGTGACCTCGAATCTAGGGGCCCCAAATACAATCCCATGAAAAATGTCCATAAATGTCTCTTATATACCAACTTGGTAAATTTAGTCACAATATATCAACCTAGCTCAAGATATCCAGTAACAACCATTTTTCAATTTTTTGTAGGAGTGACCTTTACCTAGTGTTGTATGTTTTGGTTGACAAGAATTCAATCCATAGTAGTGAAAGACACACAACACGTGAGTCTGCTACTAAGTCTATTCTACAATTGAAGTCCAGTGGTAAAGCATGCATACAAGTATTACAAGTATTAATTGGTTAATAAGAAGTTTTGACCCCAGGGGCTTAATTTTAAAAAAATCATGGTAGCGGACCACAAAATGATGCCTTATTATAAATAGCAAGGGTATGCCTAGTGCTTTCAGACAAAAAGATTTTCAAACATTTCCCAATTTAAGTATACCAAAACTGTGAACCCCGGGGCATGGCTAGAAATGATCTCAGGGGCATAATTTGAACCAACATTCACAAGCAATTGTGTTCAGATGGATGCACAAACAACAGACACTTCTGGTCTTTGGCCAATAGAGCTAAAAATGGCATTTTGCCAATGGAGCTAAAAATCAGCAAACCCCTTTAAACTGTAATTTTGATCTCTTTCAACAAGGGCAAGGGAGACTATAACATAAAACCAACTGCACAACCAAAAAAACAAGTTTTCTCCCTTCAATCCTAGCTTTGGCTATAGACCTGGCCAAATATAGCATTTTTTTTTATACTTTTATGGGCCATAATCTAGACATGCATGGGCGGATCTAGTTCTGGTTTTGGATCTGGTTCTAGTTTTCGAAAAGGAACTGAGCTCTGATGGATATCTATATAAAGTTTCATCGAGATACAATCAAAACTGAAGAATGTATCGTGTTCACAAGCAATTGTTTACTGACACACTGACGCACGCATGACTTACACATTACCATCACATAAGCTCTTCTGGCCTTTGGCTAGTAGGCCTAAAAACAAAGAGAGCATAGGCGGCAAATCTTATTTTAGTACGATCAGAATATGGCAAGAATGTTTTAGCTCTGCTGTTATTTAATTGTCTTTGGTTTAATAATGTTTAATATACTGAAATTTTAGAACCAAATGACATGTTAAATCATCATTCTAGCTGAAAAATTCAAATATACAAAATAGCACATTGAGAACAATTTGCCTAAAATTGTACTGACAAAAAATAATAAGTGTGGTTACAATTGACATGCAAGCTTCTCTCAGTTTTTTTTAGCAGATCTGGCTGGTTCAAGAAAGGAACTGAGCTCTCTTGGATATCTAAGTACTGTACAAGTTTGAAAAAGATACAATCGCTCAATAATAGCAATTTTGACAATTTCAAGGGCCATAATCCAGTGATCCATCGGCGAATCAAGCTGATTTTCAAAAGGAACTGAGGTCTCATCAATATTTACCTACTATTTTGTTGATGTGTTTTTTTTTTCCAAGTTATTTTATAGTATTATTATGTTATACTTATGACTTGAATGATAAAAAAATCACATCAACAAATAAAATAAAAAATGTAGAAAAGAAGGCTATACGGTGTTCACAGGCTATATTAGGCACTACCAACATGACTGACACATTTTTTTCTCCCAACCTTACACTTTTTTTTCGCTGTAGCGTGGAATTTTTTCATGATGTCCAAAAAGATGTATTCTTTTCTATTGAACATATGTAGACACTGATAGAAGTCAGTTTTGTACTGAATCCCCCGCTCCTCAAAAGCATATCATGCCTATCTACCTGATTTTGACAATTTGAAGGGCCATAATTCAGTCATGCATGGGCGGCTTAGCTGGTAAACAAGAAGAACCTAGCTCTCATGGTTATCTACCTATTATTCATTTTAATCGAGCTACGATCACAAATTTTATCGCGTTCACATGCAAGATATATTTTTTGTCATTCTAAAATGCCGTCCAGGCTTCTGTTTTTAATGATGTTTAGTCCAGGCTAAACAACATTAAAAGCAAAGGTGGCCAGCACGTGGTTAAGATGGTGTATATTTGTGAAATATGACACAAAAAATGTATTTAACTGAAAAAACCCACTATATAAACATAATACTAACTAATTAGTGTATTATGTTTATATAGTGGGTTTTTCAGTTAAATACATTTTTTGTGTCATATTTCACAAATATACACCATCTTAACCACGTGCTGGCCACCTTTGATTAAAAGCAGAAGCCTGGACGGCATTTTAGAATGACTAGATATATTTAAGAAGGACGAGCACCGCGCCATTGCAGAAGATATTCTAGCCAAGCGCTTCAGTCAATAGAGCTAAAAATAAATTTATTTATTTTCAAGCTTGTGCGATGCACTTATACAGTATGTTGGTAGAACTGCACCTAATGATGACTTTCAAAACTTTTACCGTTTATAAGTTCCAATTTTTTTTATATCAAGTATCGGCATCTTACCTGCAGTCTGTGACGGAATCTCGAAGAACCGCGTGAAGGGGTCGAAAGGTGCGTGCTCCATGATGATTTTAATTGTTTTATTGAAACAGTTTGCGCTATATATTCTTCTCTTCTTCAACCTTCAGCGTCTCTGCATCAATATCGTGGAGCTGCGAATTTCTCGGACTTGGAACAGCCCAACCACTCAAGGGGGGGACAGAAATGCCGCAAGTTAAAAATATTCTACCAGGAATTAACTCGTGTACATTAAGATAAATTATTATATTTGTTTTTATAACAACACAGAAAAAAAATCATAAATAAAGCAAAACACTCTGTTATCTTCCGAAAGCAATTAATAATGTACCTGAGTCCCCTGTTACAAAATAAACAGGACCATTTTAGGCGGGAAATTCTCGTACGCCTCATCAAAGAAGTGGCGGTCCCTTTGATGACGTTGAGCCGTGTATTTGACGAGAATGTAAACAACAAAAATGTTATTTCCGGTTGTTGTCATTTATTGCAGTGTGATGATAAAAAAGTGAATCATGGGTTCTCCCATAATGTTGTTTTGTTTCCTAGTAATAATAAATTATTATATAATAAAAAAATAATAGGATACTATTTTCGTTCTTCCACTAATAAATTTTAAAATCGGCCTATACTTATAGTTTATCTTTTTTTTTGTCAGTTTGAGTTTTCAATTATTTTCAAAATGTGTCATTTACTTTTGCCACAGAAACCCCGATACATCTCCATAAGAAAACTACGACAGTATAATAAAATTATATAATAGATACTATATAACAGAATATGTGTATGGTATAGCAACCTCAGAGAGTAATTGATTAGACCATATTTTATTCGAAACCCAAGTGTGTAGAAGTTAATCGAACTAAAAAAAAAAACACGTAACCATACTGAGATCATCGGTTTAGGCAAATTTATAAATCAAGCATTTTTGTTAAGAATTCCTTATATTTATATCATCGTTTAGATCTTACCAGTACTATTACAATTGGAAAGAGAGGCTCCGGAGTTGGGTGGCAGAGGAGGCGGTCGCCTCCAAAACAGGTTGCCTAAATATGATCATTGGCGAAAAAATATTTTTGTTATAAAAAAATATTTTTTTTTAGCTACGGCCTGGTCATTTATTGCCAGTGTGTGCGCGTAGGGCGATATCGTCTGTTCTCTTTTAACCGACTGTGATGAGGTATCGGGCAATTAACGACGTTTATCGATATGGAATCAACCAGTGGCCATCAAGGATAAGTGGAGTAAAGTATTGCTATGACCGTTAGTACGTACAGACGATTAATAAAAGATATGTCACATTTGTCTTTAAGAAGTTATGAAAAAGAACAACTTGACCGATTTTAGGGGTGTGTGTCCTCCGCCTCTCCATGGAACCGCTAGACTAGTGGCTTCCATACATGAAGGCACATCACAACAAGACTTAACCTTAATTTTAAAATACTTTGGACGTGAATATCAACAGTATTTTAGGCGCATATCCCGGACGCCCTGTACTCTAAACCTACTCTAGGGGAGTTTAGTGCCGGAGGGGAGAAGACATGAACTGTATTCGCCTACCTCCCGTGTATACTATTGACTGAAAAGGCCGCCACTGCCCGAGCTTCCCGGGCCCAAAGAGCCATTCAACTAGATGCTACGTTTACTACGTTCGTCATCGTTTTTTTTTTGTCTTTTTTTAAACAATTTGACTAAACAATATTTTTAGATATACAAGAAAACTATAAGCATATATTTTTCACAATCGGCAATATCAAAGGTAAAAAGGTCAACAGCTGTCAAAAAATCGTTCAATTAAAAAGGTGTGAACTAAGTAGTACTTACTAAAGACAGACGCAAAATACCAATCAGAACAAAACAATAGCTCTTATCAAAGCTTGGTGCAAGGCCCGTGCAATGCCCGCTTTCACACCCCACCCCCGGACCACACGCTAATTGGGCTTTGATCAACTTCAGAGTATAAACAAAATTATAATTGGGCCCTACCTATATAATGTAAAAGATAAAGGAATTTTAATCAATCAGTGAAATTATCACATCAGTACTTACAATTATTAAACATATTTCTGGACTATAGCTGTTCTTCCCTGGAACTATTATAATTAAGGTAATCATTTATAGTGCATGTGCTTCTCTTAGTTTCTTATGACCTCTAATTGCTGATTTCAAATTCAATTCTCAAAAATCATGGCCTGAGCCCCGTTTCATTTAGATATCCTAGTATGGAAAATAATGCTGCTAAAAGGTGTCCGGGATCACTTGATGCGGACAGAATTAATGCGTTAAATGTCCTTACAATCATTTCATTCACGCATTTTTATCAATCAAAGAATTGGAACTGCCTGTTATCAAATTATATTTGTTATCATTCCTATGTGTTTTCTTGCAGATGGAGGAATTGAGATCGTACATTATGATGAGCGCCGCCTACCGGAAGCTTCAGAAGTCAGTCGACATTCCGCTGGACCTCTCTCGTGGCAAGCTTCTGGCCCACACCTGCGATTCTCTCGTCAACCAGGAGGATATGCGAACCGAGACCTTTGATAGCACATCCATGTCTACCTTTAACCGTCGGTATGTGCCTCTCTCTGGATCAGATGCGGCGTCGGAGTATTCTGTGTCAGGGAGCAGCGGAGACGTATTGAGCACGAGCGATGACAGTTTTGACATCATGAGAGATGAAGACGTGCAGTCCCCAGTTCCATCAGCGCCACCCGTACATCCGTTTTCCATTGCCGCTTTACTTACTGGCAGTACGAGCCCTTCGACTGGAAGCACTTCCGCTCCAGCAGTAATCACCAGCGCTCTGTTCCCGGCTCCAGGAAATGTTTACCACGTGCAACAGCTGACTAAATTACCACATACATACGAAGTATTCGCTGATGGGGACGTTGAACCGTTCTGGTGCCACGCCTGTAACTCCCTCTGTGAAGATGCTCGCGATGCCAGGAATCATCAGCATATCCATCGTATCCAGGGCACTTCTTGCGGTCTCCGGAAGTCACTTTTCTTGCAACATGGTTATGTTACGCGCCATAGTCGAATGGACAATGAACGTCTTCGATGCGGTTTGTGTCAAAAAATGGTTGCTCAGTGTTTCTTCGCGAAGCACCAGAGACTGCACGACGGACACTTCTGTGAGGTTTGCCACAAGGACTTCAGTACCAGTAGCCGTCTCCGTGACCACATGAATATACACTCAGGAGGCACTCCATTCACGTGCTCCATCTGTAACCGGAAGTTCTCCAAGCGGTCCTCCCTCACCCAGCACTACCGCTACCACCGCGATCATCGTAGCTTCAAGTGTAGCTACTGCTCCAAGTATTTCAACAGCAAATATGCATGTGCAGTGCACGAGCGCCTGCATACTGGGGAGAACCCTTTCCGGTGCCCTATTCCCGGATGTGATAAGGCCTACCCACAGAAGATTCAGCTGAAACTGCACTTGTGTTCTCATAGGATGTGATCATACATGACTTGTACCACTGAGATTACTTATGCCACCTTTTAATAATTGTAAGTTCAAATAGTGTCATGTTGTTTTTGTTAATGATATATTGTTACGTTGCATTTGACGAAATGATATTTACCTTCATTGCATACGTTTGTACAAAATAAAATACTAGTTATGCATCTGTCGTGTTCTCCACTTTACTCTAGCGAATGTCCCAAGAGTCAATGAAGTGAATGAAAGTGATGGACCCGATACATTAAGATATGGACATGGTGTGAATTGTACCCACTTTAGACTGTTCGTGGTCCTACCAAGGAGAAACGACTTTCCAGTCTTACGTTGCAATTTTGGATACTGGTGGGCTAATAAGCCTGGAAATATCAAATTTGGTTCACTACAAATCACACTACAGACACATGATAACTTGAAATGTTATATACTTTTTTAAAAGAAACTTATATTAGCGTCATTGGCTCTACAGACAATGCAATGTCCTCTATATAATCGCGAACGTTCTAAGCTTTGTGTGCTCAACTGTGTGACTTTCATGGCTCTAGGTCATATAGTTTTGGAGTTTTGAGCGACACAATTCCAAATATGCCATTTTTTGCAAATCGAAGGGCCATAACTCAGGTTTTACTGAGTGTAGCGGGAAACGAACCCCCAGTTGTACAACTACACCACCACATGATTATTCCTGTAAGGTTTCATGACACTTAATATTTTATTATGTAATATATTGACTGGACAGATGGACAGACAAGGACATATCTATGTGACCCCCCCCCCCCCCGAGTTTCGGATAAACCCAGGGAGGTACACGGATAAACCTAGGTTGGGTCAAGGTAAACCCAGGTTGGTACACGGAGATCCCCAGGTAGGTACACGGAGGACCCCAGGTAGGTACACAGATAAACCCAGTGAGGTTCACGGAGATACCCAGGTAGGTTCACGGAGATCCCCAGGTAGGTACACGAAGATCCCCAGGTAGGTACACGGATAAACCCAGTGAAGTTCACGGAGATCCCCAGGTAGGTACACGGAGATCCCCAGGTAGGTACACGGAGATCCCAAGGTAGGTACACGGATAAACCCAGGTAGGTACACGGATAAACCCAGGTATGTTCACGGAGAAATCCAGGTAGGTACACGGAGATCCCCAGGTAGGTACACGGATAAACCCAGTGAGGTTCACGGAGATACCCAGGTAGGTTAACGGAGATCCCCAGGTAGGTACACGGAGATCCCCAGGTAGATACACGGATAAACCCAGGTAAGTACACGGATAAACCCAGGTAGGTTCACGGAGATACCCAGGTAGGTACACAGATAAACCCAGGTAGATACACGGAGATCCCCAGGTAGGTACACGGAGATCCCCAGGTAGGTACACGGATAAACCCAGTGAGGTTCACGGAGATCCCTAGGTAGGTACACGGAGATCCCCAGGTAGGTACACGAAGATCCCAAGGTAGGTACACGGTGATCCCCAGGTAGGTACATGGAGATCCCCAGGTAGGTACACGGAGATCCCCAGGTAGGTACACGGTGATCCCCAGGTAGGTACACGGAGATCCCCAGGTAGGTACACGGAGATCCCCAGGTAGGTACAAGGATAAACCTAGGTAGGTACACGGATAAATCCAGTGAGGTTCACGGAGATCCCCAGGTAGGTTCACGGAGATACCCAGGTAGGTTCACGGAGATCCCCAGGTAGGTACACGGAGATCCCCAAGTAGGTACACGGAGATCCCCAGGTAGGTACACGAATAAACCCAGTGAGGTTTACGGAGATACCCAGGTAGGTACACGGATAAACCCAGGTAGGTACTGTAAGGTACTGTAAGGTTTCATGACACTTAATATTTTATTATGTAATATATTGACTGGACAGATGGACAGATAAGGACATATCTATGTGAACCCCCCGCCCCCGAGTTTCGGATAAACCCAGGGAGGTACACGGATAAACCTAGGTTGGTTCAAGGTAAACCCAGGTTGGTACACGGAGATCCCCAGGTAGGTACACGGAGGGCCCCAGGTAGGTACACGGAGATCCCCAGTGAGGTTCACGGAGATCCCCAGGGAGGTTCACGGAGATACCCTGGTAGGTTCACGGAGATCCCCAGGTAGGTACACGGAGGACCCCAGGTAGGTACATAGATAAACCCAGTGAGGTTCACGGAGATCCCCAGGTAGGTACACGGAGATCCCCAGGTAGGTACACGGAGATCCCAAGGTAGGTACACGGATAAACCCAGGTAGGTACACGGATAAACCCAGGTAGGTTCACGGAGAAATCCAGGTAGGTACACGGAGATCCCCAGGTAGGTACACGGATAAACCCAGGTAGGTACACGGATAAACCCAGGTAGGTTCACGGAGATCCCCAGGTAGGTACACGGAGATCCCCAGGTAGATACACGGATAAACCCAGGTAAGTACACGGATAAACCCAGGTAGGTTCACGGAGATACCCAGGTAGGTACACAGATAAACCCAGGTAGATACACGGAGATCCCCAGGTAGGTACACGGAGATCCCCAGGTAGGTACACGGATAAACCCAGTGAGGTTCACGGAGATCCCCAGGTAGGTACACGGAGATCCCCAGGTAGGTACACGGAGATCCCCAGGTAGGTACACGGTGATCCCCAGGTAGGTACACGGAGATCCCCAGGTAGGTACACGGAGATCCCCAGGTAGGTACACGGTGATCCCCAGGTAGGTACACGGAGATCCCCAGGTAGGTACACGGAGATCCCCAGGTAGGTACTAGGATAAACCTAGGTAGGTACACGGAGAAACCCTGTGAGGTTCACGGAGATCCCCAGGTAGGTTCACGGAGATACCCAGGTAGGTTCACGGAGATCCCCAGGTAGGTACACGGAGATCCCCAAGTAGGTACACGGAGATCCCCAGGTAGGTACACGGATAAACCCAGTGAGGTTTACGGAGATACCCAGGTAGGTACACGGATAAACCCAGGTAGGTACACGGATATCCCCAGGTAGGTACACAGATAAACCCAGTGAGGATCACGGAGATCCCCAGGTAGGTACACAGATGAACCCAGGTAGGTACACAGATGAACCCAGGTAGGTACACGGATAAACCCAGGTAGGTTCTCGGAGATCCCCAGGTAGGTACACGGAGATCCCCAGGTAGGTACACGGATAAACCCAGGTAGGTACACGGATAAACCCCGGTAGGTAAACAGATAAACCCAGTGAGGTTTACGGAGATCCCCAGGTAGGTACACGGATAAACCCAGGTAGGTTCACGGAGATCCCCAGGTAGGTACACGGAGATCCCCAGGTAGGTTCACGGAGATCCCCAGGTAGGTACACGGATAAACCCAGTGAGGTTCACGGAGATGGCCAGGTAGGTACACGGATAAACCCAGTGAGGTTCATGGATATCCCCAGGTAGGTACACGGATAAACCCAGGTTGGTTCACGGAGATCCCCAGGTAGGTACACGGATAAACCCAGGTAGGTACTAGGATAAACCCAGGTAGGTACACGGATAAACCCAGTGAGGTTCACGGAGATCCCCAGGTAGGTACACGGAGATCCCCAGGTAGGTTCACGGAGATCCCCAGGTAGGTACACGGAGAACCCCAGGTAGGTACACGGATAAACCCAGTGAGGTTCACAGAGAACCCCAGGTAGGTTCACGGAGAACCCCAGGTTGGTACACGGATAAACTCAGTGAGGTTCACGGAGATCCCCAGGTAGGTACACGGATAAACCCAATGAGGTTCACGGAGAACCCCAGGGAGGTACACGGAGAAACCCAGGTAGGTTCACGGAGATCCCCAGGTAGGTACACGGATAAACCCAGGTAGGTACACGGATAAACCCAGGTAGGTTCACGGAGATACCCAGGTAGGTTCACGGATAAACCCAGGTAGGTACACGGAGATCCCCAGGTAGGTACACGGAGATCCCCAGGTAGGTACACGGATTAACCCAGGTTGGTACACGGAGATCCCCAGGTAGGTACACGGAGATCCCCAGGTAGGTACACGGATAAACCCAGGTAGGTACACGGATAAACCCAGGTAGGTACACGGATAAACCCAGGTAGGTACACGGATAAACCCAGGTAGGTTCACGGAGAACCCCAGGTTGGTACACGGATAAACCCAGGTAGGTTCACGGAGAACCCCAGGGAGGTACACGGAGAAACCCAGTGAGGTTCACGGAGATCCCCAGGTAGGTACACGGATAATCCCAGGTAGGTACACGGATAAACCCAGGTAGGTACACGGATAAACCCAGGTAGGTTCACGGAGATACCCAGGTAGGTTCACGGATAAACCCAGGTAGGTTCACAGAGATCCCCAGGTAGGTACACGGAGATCCCCAGGTAGGTACACGGATTAACCCAGGTAGGTTCACGGAGATCCCCAGGTAGGTACACGGATAAACCCAGGTAGGTACACGGATAAACCCAGGTAGGTACACGGATAAACCCAGGTAGGTACACGGATAAACCCAGGTAGGTTCACGGAGAACCCCAGGTTGGTACACGGATAAACCCAGGTAGGTTCACGGAGAACCCCAGGGAGGTACACGGAGAAACCCAGTGAGGTTCACGGAGATCCCCAGGTTGGTAAACGGATAAACCCAGGTAGGTACTCGGATAAACCCAGGTAGGTTTACGGAGATACCCAGGTAGGTTCACGGAGATACCCAGGTAGGTACACGGAGAAACCCAGGTAGGTACACGGATAAACCCAGGTAGGTACACGGATTAACCCAGGTAGGTACACGGATAAACCCAGGTAGGTTCACGGAGAACCCCAGGTAGGTACACGGATAAACTCAGTGAGGTTCACGGAGAACCCCAGGGAGGTACACGGAGAAACCCAGTGAGGTTCACGGAGATCCCCAGGTAGGTACACGGATAAACCCAGGTAGGTACACGGATAAACCCAGGTAGGTACACGGAGATACCCAGGTAGGTACACGGAGATACCCAGGTAGGTACACGGATAAACCCAGGTAGGTACACGGATAAACCCAGGTAGGTACACGGAGATACCCAGGTAGGTACACGGAGATACCCAGGTAGGTACACGGAGAAACCCAGGTATGTTCACGGAGATCCCCAGGTAGGTACACGGATAAACCCAGGTAGGTACACGGATAAACCCAGGTAGGTACACGGAGATACCCAGGTAGGTACACGGAGAAACCCAGGTAGGTTCACGGAGATCCCCAGGTAGGTACACGGAGATCCCCAGGTAGGTACACGGAGAAACCCAGGTAGGTACACGGATAAACCCAGGTAGGTACACTGATAAACCCAAATAGGTACACGGAGATCCCCAGGTAGGTACACGGATAAACCCAGTGAGGTTCACGGAGATCCCCAGGTAGGTTCACGGAGAACCCCAGGTAGGTACTAGGATAAACCCAGGTAGGTTCACGGAGAAACCCTGTGAGGTCCAAGGAGAAACCCAGATAGGTAGACTGAGGTACCCAGGGAGGTCCACGGAGAAATCCAGATAGGTACATGGAGAAACCGAGGATGGTATACGGAGAAACCCAGGGAGGTACTCGGAGACACCCAGGGAGGTCCACGGGGAAACCCAGGTAGATAGTCGGAGAAGCGCAGGTAGATATGGAGAAACAAATGATGGTACACGAAGAAAAAGTTGATAATGGTCATCATCATCATCATCATCATCATCCCCATCATCATCATCACCATCGTCATCTTCGTCGTCGTCGTCGTCATCGTCATCGTCTTCATCGTCGTCGTTGACATTGTTGTCCTAATTCTTCATCTTTCTTTTCAATTACTAGTATATCATCGTCAATTATGATGATATATATGTAAATGTATAGTAAAAAGCTTTCGTTTTTTTTCAGACACCAGATGCAAAATACATACATTGTAATGCAACAACTTTCAACGACAATATTTACCCATACTAGCAAAGCTATCGACTTATAAAACTTCGTGGCAAAGATTAATATCCTCTATAAAGGTTATACATTTTTTTATTAACAATAGTTGCAGGAATGTCGAAATATGATCTTGGATTACAGTCCCAGAATATGCTCTGCATCATACAATCTGCTGTATGGGTTCGTATTGTGTCAAAATGTGCCGTCACAATCCAAGTTACATAGCCAAAGTCCCGACGACCGTGTTCGTTCGTCCGTTCGTCCGAAAAGATTGTGTCGGCAGAATAGAATTCACATGCCTAATCTTCTTTTTTGAACAATTTCTAGTTGTTGCTGTTCGTGTTGTTATATTGTATTCACTGTGTCAAAATGTGTCGTCAAAATCCAAGTTACACGTGTTCATTCGTTTGTTCTTCCGAACAGTTTTTGTCGGTAGAATAGAAATCACATGTCTATTCTTCTTTGTTGAACAATTGGTTGTTGTTGCTATTCTTGTTGTTATATTGTATTCACACCTTTCCATGATTACGTGTTTTTTTTTCGATTTGTGTGTCAATACTAATGCACCAGTCAATTGTAACCACGCCCCCGTCCCCAGGTCCGGGGTTATACCGGGGATATCCGGGGAAATAGGCCGTGCTTTTACCTTCCAGGTGGCCCCGCAGTGCCGGGTGAATGCGGTGGTTTTGTTTATGCGCCAAGTTAAGCGAGGAATCGGCTTCACCTAGGGTCCCTGGGGTGCGGGGGCATTTGGCGGGGGGTTTACCAGCAGTTCGTCCCCGCACGGCGGGGATTTTGCCCGGGCTTGGCTGGACCGAAAGTCAAAGTCCCCGCTATTCCCCGGACCTGGGGGGGGGGGGTGGCGTTGTTACAATAGTTTGTACGAAATTCGGACGAATTTTGGGGAAATTACTACCAACATTCGTCGCTTACAAATTGATGAACAACAAGCTGCTGTTAAATTGCAAATTTGTTCACACGCATTGCTTTTGCTTTTTAATTTTAAACGTTGAGTGCAGATAGACCGCATGCGTCATTGTACTAAGTTGTAAAACGGTGATTAATCATAACCACAATAATTTCCATGTTTATATAAGTTATTTTAATGAAAATTAATAATAAGACAATAAAGAGACATTTGCAGACAGTGTTATACCTCAAACAGTCTTTACATTTATTAATCATACTAATTCCAAAACCTTTGCGGTATACTAGCCTAATTGTGGTTACAAATGGTGACGCGTGTTTAATAGTTCTTAAACAAGAAGAAACAATAAACATGAATATGACCATTCTCTTATTTGATGACACAGCAGACATTTATATTGATGGATTCCACCTGCTGTATGACAGGCATTATTAGTATTACATGTTTTCCTAATGAAAACCAAAAAAGTTATATCAATAAAAGTCAATTATATCATCTTAAACACTTGAAAATAATTGGCTTTACCATGAATCAATTATATACGATTATGACAAAGCTTAATTACTGGTCTGCAGTGAACCTAAAGTATAAATAGCCAGGTACTGTTGACTAAAGCACACCGTCCAAACATCATCATAAGGTAAGAGTTTCTTCTCTTTTTGTTCGTGTGAAATATCTATTGGTCATATTTACTTTAAACTTTGTTAATTTTTTACAACTTTTGAATTAAGCTGCTCATTTTATGTTGGTTTCTAATGTTGCGTTTATATGCCAAACATTTGTCCCTGGGGTCAAATTTTCCTATAGGGCATATATATATATACTTGGGCGAGTTTGCAACTGAAGAAATTTTGGACGCGTTTATATAGCAACTGTAGATTTGTTTTGGTAAAATGACAACAGTTTTTGTGTTGAAAAATATTTTCGAAACAATGATGTATCTAGTGATGTACATGTCTGTATTTATCACCACTCTTTTTCACTTAGAAATATTATGTTGCAGTTAAAAAGCTTGAAAATAATAAAGAAATCGGTGTCTCTCTAAACAAAAAACATAGTTGTCATACTGTACTCCAAAGTATCAGTTGAAATGGGAGTGTGAAAGATTTTAATTCAATATATATAAATGTTTAGCTCTCCATCTTGATCGCACACGAGTAAATAGCCAAACTTGAAAACACAATAATTAAATCCTGCATAAACCTTGTATTCATTTGTAGAAACAGACTGCCAGGAAATAGAAAAACAAGTTGGGTCGACTTTTGTTATAACAATTTTCTTTCTTCATTATTTTTTGTCAACTCTTAACTGTAATACCCTGCCATAATTGACCCCCGGGGGCACAAAGAATTTACATTTTTGTTAGACACACCAGGTAATTTAAAAGTACGTAAACAAATATATAATAAAAAGATGAAAGCGGCCTTATGGTTTAGGAGTCCGCATCCAAAAAAAAAAAATAATAATAATAAAATAAAAAAATCAGGCTAAAATCAAATGGTTTAAACTAAACTAAATATATTTTCCCGACAGTTTGTTTCTTTCTGTCGTATTAGCTAGAGAATGGTCGGCTGTGTTTTCAATTCAATGTAACACATGTAGATATAAAAAGTATGCTTTCCGCTTTCCTTCGGCAGTAATTTCTTGAAGACAACGTGATGTTAAAGACTATCATACTGGTAGGTTTATTGTTTGATGGAAAAGAAACGATATGATGCTAAAAAAGGAAAATTTAAAAATAATCTCTTGGACCTATTTCTGCCTGCCTCTGTTCGCTATGCAGTTTCGCTATGCAGTTGTATAGACCTTTGTCAATAAAGTGCCAACATTTTTCAGTGAACAGTTTAATTGTTACCTGGAGCTATGAATACCATTGTCGTGTTGTGCCTGTGTGTGCTGGCAGTCTCCGCCACACGTGAGTATACAATGCTATAAGGGTCGGAGAAGGAGTAGAAAATAGCTTTCAACACTTTTTTTCATATATTGATAATGGCTGGCGAAATTAGTGTAATTTTAAAGCAATGTTTCTGGATTCATTTCAAGTTGATAAAGCACTATGTTGGGGTAGTTAATTTATTTTTCATCAATTGTTGTTGCCGTTATTTTCTCGTCGTCGTTTTTGTTAGATGATGATTTGTTCATCATTTAAGCTATGTATGGAGGCTACGGCGGTTACGGAAGAGGCATGATGGGAGGTTACGGCGGATACGGCGGATACGGAAGAGGCATGATGGGAGGTTACGGGGGATATGGTGGCTATGGCAATATGGGAGGTTACGGCGGATACGGTGGTTATGGCGGCTACGGTGGTTACGGTGGATACGGAAGAGGCATGATGGGAGGTTACGGGGGATACGGTGGCTATGGCAATATGGGTGGTTACGGCGGATATGGTGGATACGGCGGTTACGGCGGCGGCATGATGGGAGGTTATGGCGGTTACGGTGGATACGGACGCGGTATGATGGGTGGTTATGGCTGTAAGTTTGTTTATATGGTTTTCAATCAAAGTTTATTATGTATATACGAACGTTTTCGTTGCTAGACATACAATTATAGATTATTTTATAATGGATTGTTCAATACAAAGATTTAGATATTTGAATGAGTGACCAGCTTGAAAAGGCTTATTGAACGAGCCTTTATGCCCTCTATTTTTCTATACATACTAAATGAAGGATGACTTCACTCACCTCTCTTTTCCTATTCATACCAAAGTAAGGATGTATTTACCCGTCCTCTATTCTCTGTCAATGGAATATCCCGGCTGTATTTTACCAAGCCCTCTAGTTTCTGTCAATATCATATTTCGGTTTTATTTTACTAAGCCCTCTATTTTCTGTCCATGTCATATCCCGGTTATATTTTACCCGCCCTTTATTTTCTATCCATGCCAAGGCCCGGTTCCATATCATATCTAAGGTACATTTTACGCACCCTTCTATTTTCTGTATGTCATAATGCGGTTATATTCTACAAATCCCTCTATGACTTTATGTCTTATATGTATAATCCCATACAAATGATTCTATATATCCAGCCATGTGTAAGACATTCATTTTATACCAAGTATAAATTCCATTCAACCCTTGGTGCTCCATTATGTCAAACACTGGCTACATTTCATCCAGCGCTCTGTTTTCTATTGATGTCAAACTCTGGCTACATTTCATCCAGCCCTCTGTTTTCTATTGATGTCAAACTCTGGCTACATTTTATCCAGCCGCCTCTGTTTTCTATTGAAGTCAAACCCTGGCTACATTTCATCCAGCCCTCTGTTTTCTATTGATGTCAAACTCTGGCTACATTTTATCCAGCCGCCTCTGTTTTCTATTGAAGTCAAACCCTGGCTACATTTCATCCAGCGCTCTGTTTTCTATTGATGTCAAACTCTGGCTACATTTCATCCAGCCCTCTGTTTTCTATTGATGTCAAACTCTGGCTACATTTCATCCAGCGCTCTGTTTTCTATTGAAGTCAAACCCTGGCTACATTTCATCCAGCCCTCTGTTTTCTATTGAAGTCAAACCCTGGCTACATTTCATCCAGCCCTCTGTTTTCTATTGATGTCAAACCCTGGCTACATTTCATCCAGCGCTCTGTTTTCTATTGAAGTCAAACCCTGGCTACATTTCATCCAGCCCTCTGTTTTCTATTGATGTCAAACTCTGGCTACATTTCATCCAGCGCTCTGTTTTCTATTGATGTCAAACTCTGGCTACATTTCATCCAGCGCTCTGTTTTCTATTGAAGTCAAACACTGGCTACATTTCATCCAGCCCTCTGTTTTCTATTGATGTCAAACTCTGGCTACATTTCATCCAGCCCTCTGTTTTCTATTGATGTCAAACTCTGGCTACATTTTATCCAGCCGCCTCTGTTTTCTATTGAAGTCAAACCCTGGCTACATTTTATCCAGCCGCCTCTGTTTTCTATTGAAGTCAAACCCTGGCTACATTTCATCCAGCCCTCTGTTTTCTATTGAAGTCAAACCCTGGCTACATTTCATCCAGCCCTCTGTTTTCTATTGATGTCAAACCCTGGCTACATTTCATCCATTCCTGTTTTCTATTGAAGTCAAACCCTGGCTACATTTCATCCAGCCCTCTGTTTTCTATTCGCATCAAACCCTGGCTACATTTCATCCAGCCCTCTGTTTTCTATTCGCATCAAACCCTGGCTACATTTCATCCAGCCCTCTGTTTTCTATTAATGTCAAACTCTGGCTACATTTTATCTAGCCCTCTGTTTTCTATTGATGTCAAACCCTGGCTACATTTCATCCAGCCCTCTGTTTTCTATTGAAGTCAAACCCTGACTACATTTTATCCAGCCGCCTCTGTTTTCTATTTATGTTAAACCCTGGCTACATTTCATCCAGCGCTCTGTTTTCTATTGATGTCAAACTCTGGCTACATTTCATCCAGCCCTCTGTTTTCTATTGATGTCAAACCCTGGCTACATTTCATCCAGCCCTCTGTTTTCTATTGAAGTCAAACCCTGACTACATTTTATCCAGCCGCCTCTGTTTTTTATTTATGTTAAACCCTGGCTACATTTCATCCAGCGCTCTGTTTTCTATTGATGTCAAACTCTGGCTACATTTCATCCAGCGCTCTGTTTTCTATTGATGTCAAACTCTGGCTACATTTTATCCAGCCGCCTCTGTTTTCTATTTATGTCAAACCCTGGCTACATTTCATCCAGCGCTCTGTTTTCTATTAATGTCAAACTCTGGCCATATTTTATCTAGACCTCTGTTTTCTATTGATGTCAAACCCTGGCTACATTTCATCCAGCCCTCTGTTTTCTATTTATGTCAAACCCTGGCTACATTTTATCCAGCCCTCTGTTTTCTATTTATGTCAAACCCTGGCTGCATTTCATCCATTCCTGTTTTCTATTGATGTCAAACTCCGGCTGCATTTCATCCAGCCCTCTGTTTTCTATTGATGTCAAACTCTGGCTACATTTCATCTAGCCCTCTGTTTTCTATTGATGTCAAACCCTGGCTACATTTCATCCAGCCCTCTTTTTTATTGATGTCAAACTCTGGCTACATTTCATCCAGCCCTCTGTTTTCTATTGATGTCAAACCCTGGTTACATTTTATCCAGCCCTCTGTTTTCTATTGATGTCAAACAATGATAACCCTTGCATAGTTTTCTATCGATGTCACCCGGTTACATTTTACCGGCCCCTCTATTGTTTATTCCAGACAAGAAGAGCTACTATTGAACACATTGACAACAGCAGCTGTGCCAGCAGACGGACGGACAAAAACTATTTATGCTTTTTCGTACTAAATAAATTTTCTGCATTCCAAATATGTATTTGTTGTTTGATTGTAAGATCTTATTTTTAAATTTGAATATACATGTACATTGAAAATGTAAGTTTCAAAGCAAACTTTTGCTGCACGAATGCCGCCTCGATTTGTGCAATGTAACTTGTCATTAAAATATTCACGAAAAATCATGTGAACAAGTATCTTTGTTCAAATCGTGTAAATTGATCTGGTTCAAATACTATTTGTCTTATATAATAATAATAATAATAATAATAATAATAATAATAATAATAATAATAATAATAATAATAATAAATAACTAACATCTTTATTTTAAGAAGGTAACACATTATGACATAATTACAGTGTCAACTATAAAACATCATATTTTCAATATGGCCTTCTAAAAATTCTTCTTAGCTCGAATGCGAATGACGCGGTAGAACCAAGAAGTACTGGACGCCACGAGGACGAAGGCTTGTTAGGGCCCTATGAGCTCCCCTGTTATAACCAAATATTAGCGTCCCTTTTTTAGAAGCAATGAGAACGAAGGCTTGGTGGGGCCCTTTAATCGCCACAGATGGAACCAAAATAATTGGCGTCCCTTTTTGAGATGCTATGAGGCGAATGGCCTGGTGCGGCCCTTGAATAACATCCTGTAAAACCAAATACTAGCGTTCTCTTTTGTTAGACCATTTGAACGTGGCCTTGATGGGGCTTGAACCTACAAACTCTTCGCTAAAAAACAGACACTTGTACCATTAGACAACACCCACCTTTACAATAGAAAATATTTAATTAAATGTCTATACGTAACGCATTTTATTGTATAAAAGTGTTTTTGATCGTTTTTGACAGAGTTATCATTTGTAAAGCATTTGTTTAGTGGAGTTAAATCGAAATATAACCATCACAGGTTACATGAAAGTCACATTTTAAATGAAACAAAGACAACAGTATCCTTATTGAGGTTGAACTTACCCTCAATCACTCTGTGACTTGGGTCATTTGGTGACATTTTTGGGTGGCATTTTTAGACTTTATTGAAAATGGCAATTGCCATTCATACAGTCTATTTCAATGCATTAAAATTTGAAATGAAACATTTAACAACTTGGTTTAGTTGTGAGTTCATAGAAAACGAATGAAAGAGTTCCCAAATATTCTAGTGCTAAAAATAAGTAATTTGGTTGTCCGTTTTGCGCAGTGGTTGTCGCACTCGCTTCTCACCTAGGCGACACGTGTTCGTTTTACGGCCTGTGCACATGTAAGTTTGGTTTGTGTTACAAAACCGGATAAGCGGGTTTTTGAACGGGAGCCCATCAGGGCCACGTTCATAGTAGGCACATCAGATCGTTACTACAAATGATTACACGGTGATTCGGTCGAAATAATGCGCTCATTGAATGCTTGAATACACATGACATCTTTAAACTTCAACAAATCTGAATTGATGTATAGTAATGTACACTTGAACTCGTACATTTTGCATATCCCTGAAAATGCAGCTTAAAAAATCACAAAATGAATACAACATATTTATACGCAACCGCTCGAAAACGGCGAAAACCCAAATGTATTGTTACAGGTGTGAGTCGGTTATAAGAAGTAGTTACCATAATTGATTAATCGATTCAAAATAATTCTAAAATTTCCTTAAAAATGAAATGATATGTAAACACTATTTCACTGATCAATAAACAAACAAACGAAGTGAATGCCTTTTGGAAACCGTATATCGATAAAGTATATTATACAGATTTCTCCGCTTGTATTTAGCATAGATTCTAGTCATTTCACTTATCGATCGTCGCCATTTTGGGTCACGGACACTACGGACCATGGACATTACGGACCAGACATTACGGACCAGATTTAGGGACACTACGGACCAGATTTAGGGACATTACGGACCATCTTCAGAAACTTACGGACCATGATTTATAATGTTTTTAAACATTTTTTTTAATTTATTCACTCATTGGTCTTAAATTTGTAAATAAAACTTGAATATGAGTGTTCAATATGACAATTATCTTTAATGTAACTGAAAAATCCCCAGAAATTGCCAGTTTTAAACATCAGTTTGCAAGAATTGCAACACACGTTTTCACACTTTGTGAACGTTGGCAACATCTACGCTGTGGTACAGGTATAACAGTTTTCTTTTTCCGTAAGTTTCTGAAGATGGTCCGTAGTGTCCCTAAATCTGGTCCGTAATGTCTGGTCCGTAATGTCCGTGGTCCGTAGTGTCCGTAATTCGCCATTTTGTAAGCGCCCTGCCTAAGAGTGTATCATGGACTTCAGCTGGAATAAATGTGTATTGTAAGTATTTTATAATCAGATTGTTACACATGAACGGCTCTACGTGTGCGTGGCATGACAGTTATTGAAATTGCTTCATTATTTACACTGTATATTTTACCTGTCAATGTGCGTTGTTATATGTGACCTACATTAATTGAGAGGCCTAAATCATAAACATGCGTGTTTATTCTATTATTTAATTTGTTTGGATTAAGATGTGAATTTGTGTAGTTCATCTAGCTACTTTTGATGACGTATATTATGATTTTATATAATTTTCGTTGTTTGAAATTATTGAATTAGACGAAAATTATTTTCCCTTGTTACGGTCAATCCGATAGGTGGCGAATAAGTTTTGCACGAGGATTTCGTGCTTTGAGAGATGAGTGGTCATTCAGCCTTGGGACCGGCCGTCGAGCAGACTTGTTTTTATTGTTGTCTAATTATCTACACGATGGAAACTTTATCGTCTGCTGATATTCAGCGGGAGACTGTGCAGCCTGAGATTCAATATAGTTTACGTGAAATTTTGTTTGAGTTGCGAGGACAAAAGTCGCAAATTAATTCTCTGAAAGACGAAGTTCGCGGACAGTCACTTGCTGCAGATGAAGTTAAAAAGTTGAAAACCACTAAAGACATTGCCTGGAAATTTAGTGGAAACCGGCTTCAGTTTGAATTTAATTCCGAGTTTGAGGACAGTGTGAAGCAGATTTTGTGGGCTATAGAAAATGTGAAAATTGATTACGCAAAGGAAATGCTGGCTGGCATTGCGGATAAGCTCCACGTAAGAAACAAACACATACGTATTGCTGATACTTCCGAAGGAGGCTGGGAGACTGTGCGCCAATATCAGTCAAACCCATTGGCGAGTGACTCTGACGACGAGTCGCGCATTCTCATGGCGGACTCGCGAGCAGTGCGGAAACGTAAGCAGCAGAAACCCAAAACGAAGGCTAAATCACCAGCTGTAGCTTTGGGGTACACGGACAGCATGGCTCTGGCGCGCGGATTTGCTGGTACTTCCTCTACGTCGCAAGCGCAATCCGGGGGCGGACATGTGTTTCGTGGCTACCAGGGATTTCCCAGCAACAGAGGGCAGCTTGGACCCTGCTTCGGATGCGGCGAGTACAACCACGTGCGGCGCACGTGCCCGTATACAAGGTTTGGGGGAGCTCAGCAGGGACAGCAACAGAGCAGCCCGGCAAAAAATGAAACTTGCAGTACAGATAATGCTGGTGATCGGACTGTTAAAGATGAGTATTTTGATGATAATCTGTCTTTTAATTTTGATACTGAAAGGTTAACAAACAATTTTTCTATTTATGAACAAGGTTTAAAAGAAATTATCGTAAAAGATCGGTTAAAAAATCACATAGATTTTTGGACTAAAATTGGAGCCAGTGAGTTCATTTTAGAAACAATTAAAGATGGTTATAAAATTTCATTTTATTCCTTGCCTGAGAAAAGCTTGATACATAATAATCAATCGGCATTGAAAGATCCCGAATTTGTACAAACTGCTATTTGTGATCTTTTAGATAAGGGGTTGGTAGAAAAATGTGAGCTAATTCCAACGGAAGTGAACCCCCTATCAGTATCTGTGCAAAATAGTGGCAAAAAACGCCTAATTTTGGATTTGAGAAATGTAAACATACATGTATGGAAACAGTCCGTCAAATATGAAGATCTGAGACTTGCTCTAATGTATCTTGAAAAAGATAGCTATATGATCAAATTTGATATTCACTCAGCTTATAATTTTTTGGATATTTGGTATAATCATACTCAGTATTTAGGGTTTTCTTTTCAAGATCAAGAGGGAAGTGTGTGCTATTATAACTTTTTAGTCCTTCCCTTCGGTTTAGGGGTAGCTCCTTATTTGTACACAAAATTCACTCGTCCCCTCATTAGAAAATGGCGTGGTGAGGGTAAGAAAGTGATCATGTTTCTAGATGATGGCTTTGGCACTGATGGTACATTACAGAGCACATTAAAGTGGTCACATGACATCAAGCAGGATTTACTTGATTCTGGTTTAATCCCTAAAGCTGGTAAATCATTGTGGGAGCCTGTATAAGTGCTAGAGTGGTTGGGGCTGTTTTAGATAGCAAAAAGTATGTTATATACATTCCTGATCGAAGGTTAGAGAAAGCTCTTTCTACCCTTCATTTTTTGAAGGTGACTCAGTGGGTACCTGTGCGTACGTTATCCAGTTTTATTGGTCAAATCATATCAATGGGAATAGTTGGTCCAGTTGCTCAAATTATGACTCGTTATTTGAGTATGGATGTTTTAAAGGCTCTCACATGGAACTCCTATATTAGAGTCTCAGAGGAGGGTAGGCACCAGTTGTATTTTTGGGAAAATACATTACATTCATTAAATATTCGGCAGCTTTCCTCATCCGCTGCATGTACCAAGATTGTGTATAGTGATGCCTCTGGTGTCGGGTTTGCGGGTTATGAAGTGAACACTGTTAACGGGGTATCTCATGGTATGTGGTCGCCTGAGGAGGCTCCCCGGTCCTCCACGTGGAGGGAGTTGTGTGCTGTGTTTAGAGTCATGCGCTCTATTGTACATATATTGAGTCATAACAGAGTAAAATGGTTTACAGATAACCAGGCCGTTTGTAGTATAGTAAGCAAAGGGTCAATGAAAAAGGATTTACAGGATGTTGCCATGCAGATTTTCAATGTTGCTTCCACTCATTGTATACACTTAGAATCAGAGTGGATTCCACGCGGAGACAATTGTCGCGCGGATTATTTGTCAAAGGTAGTCGAGGTTGACGATTGGTCCATAGGTGACAATATCCTAGAAGTGTTACATTCAAATTGGGGTCATTAAGATGTAGACTACTTTGCGTCTGAACATAATGCAAAATTACCAGTGTTTTATTCCCGATTTTGGTGTTATAACACTTCTGGTGTAGATGCATTTACGATTGATTGGTCAAAGGACATTGGTTTGTTTGTACCACCAATTATGTTAGTAGCTAGGGTGCTGAGAAAAAAATGGTAGCATGTAAGGCAAAGGGTGTACAAGTTGCTCCCGAGTGGAAATCTGCTAGTTATTGGCCATTATTGTATAATGAGAATAGTCAGACAAGACCGTTTGTTCGTGAAGTTATATATTTGCCCACCAATAAGGAGTCCTACACGCCATGCAAAAATGGCGTTGGTATGTTTGGAAACGAGGATTTAAAGTTTAATATGTTAGCTATGTACATTGATTGTACAAACATTTAAAGCTCATCACATTGAAGTTTACAGTAAGCCTGTGTGGGCGTGACTACTGTGGAGTTTGCCATCGGCTAATTGGTGCTGTGCATGAGTGTTGGCTTTGAAGCACCTGTCATGAGCAGCTTTTGGTCGTGGACCCATCAATTTAAACTGGTATGCCAGAGATGTGTTATGAGTATGTTGTATAGGCTATAAGGGCGTCAATGATTGTATGTTTGGTAAGACCTTGTTGTTAATTTATTTATTTTCCTTTCTTATTATTTTCTTATTATTTTAAACAGACCCGGGAGGAACTGGAAAGAACCAGCCAGACAGCCCGGCCGAGCTGTACTTAGTGTATGCCAACATGCCGACATGATGTAATTTGTTAGTACTTCAAGATCATATAATGGAAAATTGTATCCAAACTGAAGTATAAAGTGAGTAAGTTTGGGTCATATAAGCCCATTGATACTGTTTGTTCCATTCCTAAATGAATTTCTTTCATGTTATTTGTCGATCATTTCTGCTGCGGCTTTGATAATAATATTATTTTTTAATGAAACTGCTGACTTGTATTAGTCTTTGATTTGTATTGTGCATTTATTCACACATTTTGTTTGCTCTTTTAAGCAAACATTACATTAATTTAAAATTCTATAAGCAATAAAACAAAACTTACTGCACATTTGATGCAGAATGATGTTTTATTTAGTGTGCATATGATTTTCAGCTTATGGACGAGAAAACATTACTTCAACAATCACAGCAACACAATAAGATCCCTATTTTGTTAATTAATTCATTCATATATATTCATTTATTTATTCAGTTTATACATTGAAAAACTTGACATTTCTCAAGGCAAAAGAAATAAAAAGTGAGCCGCTTTCATAAAGATTAGAGCCTTTTCCCTTCATGCATTAAAGAATCAACCTTAATACATTATAAATGTCTTGATGCCTTAAATGTATTGTTTATTTCAATAGCCAGCCTGGTTGCTGTAGCCACAGGGGAATCTTCAAGGACAAGAACCAGTGCTGGTAAAAATGTGGTCTCGTGTGGTTTTCCATACCGGCTCTCAGCAAGGATTTCAGAGAAAGGAATACCGTCTCCAAGTAAGAAGAAATTCTAAGCATGTCGGGTTTTAATGCTTTCAAAATGCATCTGGGTACTCAATAAGATGAAATTAACCTTTGAATTGTTAAAAACTGATAGCAAAATGTCCAAAAGACTACATATTTCATAAAATTTGTCCTGAAAACTTTCAATTCATGAGCTTTTCTGCATATTTATCACATTTATGATGTAGACTACTTTGCGTCTGAACATAATGCAAAATTACCAGTGTTTTATTCCCGATTTTGGTGTTATAACACTTCTGGTGTAGATGCGTTTCAGAGACGATCGTTAAGGCGATCGTTAGCTGATTTTGGTAGTACGACCAAAATTACCGATCCGCACCGTTTCAGAGACGCAACGTGCACCTGCTTTATCGTTAATTTTGCTCGTAAACCTACGACCGGTAAGAGGCACTCGTTAACTTAACGATCAAGATGGCGGATGAAGATTTTCTCCATATCAAAGTATATTTTTACTTTTTATTAACATTTGAGAGTTTAATTTTGCGTGTAGCATGTTCGCTGGTGTGGAATTTTCAAACTATGTCTAAAAATAGCTGAAAACAGTACGAAAGTGTTCTATTTCCGCCGTTCTGTCAAAAAAGGATTTTAACTGTAGAAGATGTAAGCTTTTTGTTATATTTAGTTAATGTGCTGATATTGTGTACATCTAAAACATGGAATATGATGTTGAATTTGATTTGGTTTCATTGCTGTTTAATATGTCCTCTAAAACATTTTCTTGAAATTCTTCTATTTCGGATGGTTTTTAATTCGGATAAATAAATGCCTGTACATATTTTGTTGTAATATAACCGGTCTTTGTGGCATGTAGTCAGTGAATTATTAAACAGTGTTACCATTTTATCATGTCATGATATAACATAATTATTTTTACACATCTAAAACTGATGCTAAATATGTAAATGTAGATACTGTACAGTAATGTAAACAACACTGTCACAACAAATAAGTTGATTATTGGCTACTTTAATACCATGGACACTATCAGGTGACAATGTAATCATTTTAATTCACCTTTACTTGTAATTGAAACTTGTTTTAGTAAGGTATCATATGGTTTATGTAGAACTTTGTAGTATATGAACACATGTGAGTTTTCAAATTCTTGTCTTTTTCAGTCATACCATTTGATGCCAAGTGTACAATATAAACTGAAATGAAAAATGACAAGACATGGTCTTGGTGGAAAATGCTGTGCTCTTCATTGACCACTGTTTAATAATGGTATGGAAAAGGGAATTAAATTCTAATGTTGGTTTTATGAATAATAATGGAGGTATATTCAACATATGAACACATTGTCATAAGGACTAAACTGTAAATGTAGAAACTAAACTGCAAAACCATATTATGTACCTGCAGTTAATGCACAGGCTATGTACAGATGCTTAATGATATTCTATGTTTTAGTTTTTTTGCTTGTTAAATATTGTTTTAGTTAATTATTTCAGGCTGGTGATAGAAAACTATCAGGAATGCTTCAAGCTGGCAATGGAGGGAAATGTAAAAGTAGGTAGGAAATGATAAAATGCAATAGGATATAAACCAATTGTATGAATAATACAATAAGATGAATTTTATATTGATACAATGTTGGGCATCTTACTTTGAGCAGTTAACTGGTATAACTTAATTGTTATCTAACTTATATGAACATTAAACAAGAAATAAAATGTCACCAGAATGGTGTTTTTCATGTTTTCTTAAATACCCTACTTATTTTTTTTTAAAAAGACAATAATTTTCATAAAATATCCAACTATTTCAGTTGAAAAATGGGAATGTAAGTTATGTGTTTCTTGTAGTTTAACCATTAAAAGGCGTTTTCATAAATGTATTATATTGTGTTGTATTAAACAATATTTTATAACTTTTTGTCTCTTTCAGGACACTGAAAAATCACAAGGTTTCAAACACTTAGAATATGCTCACAATCAGTCTTCAAGATACTCACCTTAAAGGTTCCAGTGTGTTTTAGGAGACTTTGTCAGAACAGTACTTTATACCTATATTCACTGGAGATACCAGACACAGCAGATAACAACAGATATATTGACACAGAACCTGAAATTAATTGCATATCCAAACACAACATAAAACTTTAAACTGTTAAATAGGCAGTGAGGCATTTGTGTGTAACCTTCATTATTTGAAATGAAATTTCTTATTTATTTTTTAAGTTTGACTTGGCATTTAAAAGCCATTGGCATTAGATTTTCCAAATATATATATATTTTTATGCAGTTTCAACTGTGATGTATATCCAGTTGTACATGTTTCCTCTAAGGATTAAAACACTTCTGAATTATATAGGAAAATCTAAATGATTCATTTATTCAAACTTATGATAATATATAAAACACACACTACCATGGTTGATCATGTAAACATTCATACTATCTTTTTATAGAAATTAAGTGCATCTTTTGATATTTCTGAATACATTTATTTTTACTTTGACTGGCTCGTGTATAAACACAGAATGCTACATAAAGTGTATACTCCAGTGTATATCATAACATGATTGAAATAGATAATAGATAATATTTGCATGAAACTCTGAACACTTAACCACTATGGCAATCTGCACCAGTTAAGATACTTTTTGTTGAATAATGTGTTTTGATGAGACGAGCTTGTAAAATAGCTGTATTTCTTTTAGTAATTTTGTGTATTTGAAGCATGTCTGCAAATGTAGATTTTATCATGTATTTTGAATGGATCTGAAATGCTGTTTATTAAACTGTTAACTGACACAATAAAGATGGATTTATGATTTGTCTTCATACAAAAAATCCAACCGGTCAAAGTTGTATTTTCAAACTATTTCCCAATACAATAACTCTCAGTCACAGTTTTGGTGCATAAACGGATGAACTTTACTCGTTATCCGAACTAAGGCCGGTTGTTGATGATTGGAATCAGTCATCATCATCATCATCATCATCATCATCATCATCCACCGCACTCACCACAACAACCACCACCACCAACTTCACCACTTTCGTCATCAAATATCAGCAACATCTACATATCATCATCTCGTCATGATCATTGTCGTCATCGTCACATCATAATTAGTATCATTGCCGTGGTTCATCATCAATATTATTATCATTATCATCTTAGTCGTCGTCGTCGCATTATCATTATAATACTCATAATATTCGTCGTAGTCGTCGCCGCATTATCACTATCGTCGTCATTGCATCATTATGATAGTGTCGTCGCCGCATTATCACTATCGTCGTCATTGCATCATCATGATAGTGTCGTCGCCGCATTATCACTATCGTCGTCATTGCATCATCATGATAGTGTCGTCGTCGCATTATCACTATCGTCGTCATTGCATCATCATGATAGTGTCGTCGCCGCATTATCACTATCGTCGTCATTGCATCATCATGATAGTGTCGTCGCCGTATTATTATTATAATACTCATAATATTAGTCTTCGTCGTCGCCGCATTATCACTATCGTCGTCATTGCATCATCATGATAGTGTCGTTGTCGCATTATTATTATTAAATTATCATTGCCGTTGTCGTCGCATCATCGTGACTATCATCATCAGCACCATTCTGCACGTTTGCATTTACTTTACAGAACATTCATAATACGCATACTATAATATTTCACTTATCAAAGACGAATTTAAATTAAAATTACCAGCCTGAAAAAACGTATTTTGTTGTTGTCCAATTTTCATTATAATTACACAAATTTTAAAATGAGCGTCGGAACCCGCCACTGCCTCCATCACAAAAAATCCCGGATGATGATGTACTTAAGATACTAATGTAACATAAATAGCAGAATAGAGATCACGAGTTTGTATTATTTGTGTCAATCATTATAAAAAGGAGAGTTACATTAATTGATTCCCTTCAAGAGATTATCATTATTATTATTATTATTATTATTAAAAAAGACAGGTGCGCTCATCAGGTTAATATGACGTAACGTCATTTCACTTCAGACTGGGTCACTCGCTTTAACGCTGTGCTTTATCGTTATTTTTTTACGTACGACCGGAGAGTTTACGAGACGTTTCTGAAACGCCTTTATGATTATCGTTAAGTTGGTCGTTATTATGATCGTAAATTTACGATAATGGCATATCGTAAAATCTATCTGAAACGCACCCGTGTCTAATCTTCTTTGTTGAACAATTGGTTGTTGTTGCTATTCTTGTTGTTATATTGTATTCACACCTTTCCATGATTACGTGTTTTTTTTTCGATTTGTGTGTCAATACTAATGCACCAGTCAATTGTAACCACGCCCCCGCCCCCAGGTCCGGGGTTATACCGGGGATATCCGGTGAAATAGGCCGTGCTTTTACCTTCCAGGTGGCCCCGCAGTGCCGGGTGAATGCGGTGGTTTTGTATATGCGCCAAGTTAAGCGAGGAATCGGCTTCACCTAGGGTCTCTGGGGTGCGGGGGCATTTGGCGGGGGGTTTACCAGCAGTTCGTCCCCTCACGGCGGGGATTTTGCCCGGGCTTGGCTGGACCGAAAGTGAAAGTCCCCGCTATTCCCCGGACCTGGGAGGTGGTGGCGTGGTTACAATAGTTTGTACGAAATTCGGACGAATTTTGGGGAAATTACTACCAACATTCGTCGCTTACAAATTGATGAACAACAAGCTGCTGTTAAATTGCAAATTTGTTCACACGCATTGCTTTTGCTTTTTAAACGTTGAGTGCAGATGGACCGCATGCGTCATTGTACTAAGTTGTAAAACGGTGATTAATCATAACCACAATAACTTCCATGTTTATATAAGTTATTTTAATGAAAATTAACATTAAGACAATAAAGAGACATTTGCAGACAGTGTTATACCTCAAACAGTCATTACATTTATTAATCATACTAATTCCAAAACCTTTGCGGTATACTAGCCTAATTGTGGTTACAAATGGTGACGCGTGTTTAATAGTTCTTATACAAGAAGAAACAATAAACATGAATATGACCATTCTCTTATTTGATGACACAGCAGACATTTATATTGATGGATTCCACCTGCTGTATGACAGGCATACTTAGTATTACATGTTTTCCTAATGAAAACCAAAAAAGTTATATCAATAAAAGTCAATTATATCATCTTAAACACTTGAAAATAATTGGCTTTACCATGAATCAATTATATACGATTATGACAAAGCTTAATTACTGGTCTGCAGTGAACCTAAAGTATAAATAGCCAGGTACTGTTGACTAAAGCACACCGTCCAAACATCATCATAAGGTAAGAGTTTCTTCTCTTTTTGTTCGTGTGAAATATCTATTGGTCATATTTACTTTAAACTTTGTTAATTTTTTACAACTTTTGAATTAAGCTGCTCATTTTATGTTGGTTTCTGATGTTGCGTTTATATGCCAAACATTTGTCCCTGGGGTCAAATTTTCCTATAGGGCATATATATATACTTGGGCGAGTTTGCAACTGAAGAAATTTTGGACGCGTTTATATAGCAACTGAAGATTTGTTTTGATCAAATGACAACAGTTTTTGTGTTGAAAAATATTTTCGAAACAATGATGTATCTAGTGATGTACATGTCTGTATTTATCACCACTCTTTTTCACTTAGAAATATTATGTTGCAGTTAAAAAGCTTGAAAATAATAAAGAAATCGGTGTCTCTCTAAACAAAAAACATAGTTGATTTTGATTCAATATATATAAATGTTTAGCTCTCCATCTTGATCGCACACGAGTAAATAGCCAAACTTGAAAACACAATAATTAAATCCTGCATAAACCTTGTATTCATTTGTAGAAACAGACTGCCAGGAAATAGAAAAACAAGTTGGGTCGACTTTTGTTATAACAATTTTCTTTCTTCATTATTTTTTGTCAACTCTTAACTGTAATACCCTGCCATAATTGACCCCCGGGGGCACAAAGAATTTACATTTTTGTTAGACACACCAGGTAATTTAAAAGTACGTAAACAAATATATAATAAAAAGGATGAAAGCGGCCTTATGGTGTAGGAGTCCGCATCCAAAAAAAAATAAAAATAAATAAATAAATAAATAATAATAATAATAATAATAATAATAATAATAATAAACAAAAACGGATCAAAAATGATTCAAATCAGGCTAAAATCAAATGGTTTAAACTAAACTAAATATATTTTCCCGACAGTTTGTTTCTTTCTGTCGTATTAGCTAGAGAATGGTCGGCTGTGTTTTCAATTCAATGTAACACATGTAGATATAAAAAGTATGCTTTCCGCTTTCCTTCGGCAGTAATTTCTTGATGACAACGTGTTGTTAAAGTCTATCATACTGGTAGGTTTATTGTTTGATGGAAAAGAAACGATATGATGCTAAAAAAGGAAAATTTAAAAATAATCTCTTGGACCTATTTCTGCCTTCCTCTGTTCGCTATGCAGTTTCGCTATGCAGTTGTATAGACCTTTGTCAATAAAGTGCCAACATTTTTCAGTGAACAGTTTAATTGTTACCTGGAGCTATGAATACCATTGTCGTGTTGTGCCTGTGTGTGCTGGCAGTCTCCGCCACACGTGAGTATACAATGCTATAAGGGTCGGAGAAGGAGTAGAAAATAGCTTTCAACACTTTTTTTCATATATTGATAATGGCTGGCGAAATAAGTGAAATTTTAAAGCAATGTTTCTGGATTCATTTCAAGTTGATAAAGCACTATGTTGGGGTAGTTAATTTATTTTTCATCAATTGTTGTTGCCGTTATTTTCTCGTCGTCGTTTTTGTTAGATGATGATTTGTTCATCATTTAAGCTATGTATGGAGGCTACGGCGGTTACGGAAGAGGCATGATGGGAGGTTACGGCGGATACGGCGGATACGGAAGAGGCATGATGGGAGGTTACGGGGGATATGGTGGCTATGGCAATATGGGAGGTTACGGCGGATACGGTGGTTATGGCGGCTACGGTGGTTACGGTGGATACGGAAGAGGCATGATGGGAGGTTACGGGGGATACGGTGGCTATGGCAATATGGGTGGTTACGGCGGATATGGTGGATACGGCGGTTACGGCGGCGGCATGATGGGAGGTTATGGCGGTTACGGTGGATACGGACGCGGTATGATGGGTGGTTATGGCTGTAAGTTTGTTTATATGGTTTTCAATCAAAGTTTATTATGTATATACGAACGTTTTCGTTGCTAGACATACAATTATAGATTATTTTATAATGGATTGTTCAATACAAAGATTTAGATATTTGAATGAGTGACCAGCTTGAAAAGGCTTATTGAACGAGCCTTTATGCCCTCTATTTTTCTATACATACTAAATGAAGGATGACTTCACTCACCTCTCTTTTCCTATTCATACCAAAGTAAGGATGTATTTACCCGTCCTCTATTCTCTGTCAATGGAATATCCCGGCTGTATTTTACCAAGCCCTCTAGTTTCTGTCAATATCATATTTCGGTTTTATTTTACTAAGCCCTCTATTTTCTGTCCATGTCATATCCCGGTTATATTTTACCCGCCCTTTATTTTCTATCCATGCCAAGGCCCGGTTCCATATCATATCTAAGGTACATTTTACGCACCCTTCTATTTTCTGTATGTCATAATGCGGTTATATTCTACAAATCCCTCTATGACTTTATGTCTTATATGTATAATCCCATACAAATGATTCTATATATCCAGCCATGTGTAAGACATTCATTTTATACCGAGTATAAATTCCATTCAACCCTTGGTGCTCCATTATGTCAAACACTGGCTACATTTCATCCAGCGCTCTGTTTTCTATTGATGTCAAACTCTGGCTACATTTCATCCAGCCCTCTGTTTTCTATTGATGTCAAACTCTGGCTACATTTTATCCAGCCGCCTCTGTTTTCTATTGAAGTCAAACCCTGGCTACATTTCATCCAGCCCTCTGTTTTCTATTGATGTCAAACTCTGGCTACATTTTATCCAGCCGCCTCTGTTTTCTATTGAAGTCAAACCCTGGCTACATTTCATCCAGCGCTCTGTTTTCTATTGATGTCAAACTCTGGCTACATTTCATCCAGCCCTCTGTTTTCTATTGATGTCAAACTCTGGCTACATTTCATCCAGCGCTCTGTTTTCTATTGAAGTCAAACCCTGGCTACATTTCATCCAGCCCTCTGTTTTCTATTGAAGTCAAACCCTGGCTACATTTCATCCAGCCCTCTGTTTTCTATTGATGTCAAACCCTGGCTACATTTCATCCAGCGCTCTGTTTTCTATTGAAGTCAAACCCTGGCTACATTTCATCCAGCCCTCTGTTTTCTATTGATGTCAAACTCTGGCTACATTTCATCCAGCGCTCTGTTTTCTATTGATGTCAAACTCTGGCTACATTTCATCCAGCGCTCTGTTTTCTATTGAAGTCAAACACTGGCTACATTTCATCCAGCCCTCTGTTTTCTATTGATGTCAAACTCTGGCTACATTTCATCCAGCCCTCTGTTTTCTATTGATGTCAAACTCTGGCTACATTTTATCCAGCCGCCTCTGTTTTCTATTGAAGTCAAACCCTGGCTACATTTTATCCAGCCGCCTCTGTTTTCTATTGAAGTCAAACCCTGGCTACATTTCATCCAGCCCTCTGTTTTCTATTGAAGTCAATCCCTGGCTACATTTCATCCAGCCCTCTGTTTTCTATTGATGTCAAACCCTGGCTACATTTCATCCATTCCTGTTTTCTATTGAAGTCAAACCCTGGCTACATTTCATCCAGCCCTCTGTTTTCTATTCGCATCAAACCCTGGCTACATTTCATCCAGCCCTCTGTTTTCTATTCGCATCAAACCCTGGCTACATTTCATCCAGCCCTCTGTTTTCTATTAATGTCAAACTCTGGCTACATTTTATCTAGCCCTCTGTTTTCTATTGATGTCAAACCCTGGCTACATTTCATCCAGCCCTCTGTTTTCTATTGAAGTCAAACCCTGACTACATTTTATCCAGCCGCCTCTGTTTTCTATTTATGTTAAACCCTGGCTACATTTCATCCAGCACTCTGTTTTCTATTGATGTCAAACTCTGGCTACATTTTATCTAGCCCTCTGTTTTCTATTGATGTCAAACCCTGGCTACATTTCATCCAGCCCTCTGTTTTCTATTGAAGTCAAACCCTGACTACATTTTATCCAGCCGCCTCTGTTTTTTATTTATGTTAAACCCTGGCTACATTTCATCCAGCGCTCTGTTTTCTATTGATGTCAAACTCTGGCTACATTTCATCCAACGCTCTGTTTTCTATTGATGTCAAACTCTGGCTACATTTTATCCAGCCGCCTCTGTTTTTTTATTTATGTCAAACCCTGGCTACATTTCATCCAGCGCTCTGTTTTCTATTAATGTCAAACTCTGGCCATATTTTATCTAGACCTCTGTTTTCTATTGATGTCAAACCCTGGCTACATTTCATCCAGCCCTCTGTTTTCTATTTATGTCAAACCCTGGCTACATTTTATCCAGCCCTCTGTTTTCTATTTATGTCAAACCCTGGCTGCATTTCATCCATTCCTGTTTTCTATTGATGTCAAACTCCGGCTGCATTTCATCCAGCCCTCTGTTTTCTATTGATGTCAAACTCTGGCTACATTTCATCTAGCCCTCTGTTTTCTATTGATGTCAAACCCTGGCTACATTTCATCCAGCCCTCTTTTTTATTGATGTCAAACTCTGGCTACATTTCATCCAGCCCTCTGTTTTCTATTGATGTCAAACCCTGGTTACATTTTATCCAGCCCTCTGTTTTCTATTGATGTCAAACAATGATAACCCTTGCATAGTTTTCTATCGATGTCACCCGGTTACATTTTACCGGCCCCTCTATTGTTTATTCCAGACAAGAAGAGCTACTATTGAACACATTGACAACAGCAGCTGTGCCAGCAGACGGACGGACAAAAACTATTTATGCTTTTTCGTACTAAATAAATTTTCTGCATTCCAAATATGTATTTGTTGTTTGATTGTAAGATCTTATTTTTAAATTTGAATATACATGTACATTGAAAATGTAAGTTTCAAAGCAAACTTTTGCTGCACGAATGCCGCCTCGATTTGTGCAATGTAACTTGTCATTAAAATATTCACGAAAAATCATGTGAACAAGTATCTTTGTTCAAATCGTGTAAATTGATCTGGTTCAAATACTATTTGTCTTATATAATAATAATAATAATAATAATAATAATAATAATAATAATAATAATAATAATAATAAATAACTAACATCTTTATTTTAAGAAGGTAACACATTATGACATAATTACAGTGTCAACTATAAAACATCATATTTTCAATATGGCCTTCTAAAAATTCTTCTTAGCTCGAATGCGAATGACGCGGTAGAACCAAGAAGTACTGGACGCCACGAGGACGAAGGCTTGTTAGGGCCCTATGAGCTCCCCTGTTATAACCAAATATTAGCGTCCCTTTTTTAGAAGCAATGAGAACGAAGGCTTAGTGGGGCCCTTTAATCGCCACAGATGGAACCAAAATAATTGGCGTCCCTTTTTGAGATGCTATGAGGCGAATGGCCTGGTGCGGCCCTTGAATAACATCCTGTAAAACCAAATACTAGCGTTCTCTTTTGTTAGACCATTTGAACGTGGCCTTGATGGGGCTTGAACCTACAAACTCTTCGCTAAAAAACAGACACTTGTACCATTAGACAACACCCACCTTTACAATAGAAAATATTTAATTAAATGTCTATACGTAACGCATTTTATTGTATAAAAGTGTTTTTGATCGTTTTTGACAGAGTTATCATTTGTAAAGCATTTGTTTAGTGGAGTTAAATCGAAATATAACCATCACAGGTTACATGAAAGTCACATTTTAAATGAAACAAAGACAACAGTATCCTTATTGAGGTTGAACTTACCCTCAATCACTCTGTGACTTGGGTCATTTGGTGACATTTTTGGGTGGCATTTTTAGACTTTATTGAAAATGGCAATTGCCATTCATACAGTCTATTTCAATGCATTAAAATTTGAAATGAAACATTTAACAACTTGGTTTAGTTGTGAGTTCATAGAAAACGAATGAAAGAGTTCCCAAATATTCTAGTGCTAAAAATAAGTAATTTGGTTGTCCGTTTTGCGCAGTGGTTGTCGCACTCGCTTCTCACCTAGGCGACACGTGTTCGTTTTACGGCCTGTGCACATGTAAGTTTGGTTTGTGTTACAAAACCGGATAAGCGGGTTTTTGAACGGGAGCCCATCAGGGCCACGTTCATAGTAGGCACATCAGATCGTTACTACAAATGATTACACGGTGATTCGGTCGAAATAATGCGCTCATTGAATGCTTGAATACACATGACATCTTTAAACTTCAACAAATCTGAATTGATGTATAGTAATGTACACTTGAACTCGTACATTTTGCATATCCCTGAAAATGCAGCTTAAAAAATCACAAAATGAATACAACATATTTATACGCAACCGCTCGAAAACGGCGAAAACCCAAATGTATTGTTACAGGTGTGAGTCGGTTATAAGAAGTAGTTACCATAATTGATTAATCGATTCAAAATAATTCTAAAATTTCCTTAAAAATGAAATGATATGTAAACACTATTTCACTGATCAATAAACAAACAAACGAAGTGAATGCCTTTTGGAAACCGTATATCGATAAAGTATATTATACAGATTTCTCCGCTTGTATTTAGCATAGATTCTAGTCATTTCACTTATCGATCGTCGCCATTTTGGGTCACGGACACTACGGACCATGGACATTACGGACCAGACATTACGGACCAGATTTAGGGACACTACGGACCAGATTTAGGGACATTACGGACCATCTTCAGAAACTTACGGACCATGATTTATAATGTTTTTAAACATTTTTTTTAATTTATTCACTCATTGGTCTTAAATTTGTAAATAAAACTTGAATATGAGTGTTCAATATGACAATTATCTTTAATGTAACTGAAAAATCCCCAGAAATTGCCAGTTTTAAACATCAGTTTGCAAGAATTGCAACACACGTTTTCACACTTTGTGAACGTTGGCAACATCTACGCTGTGGTACAGGTATAACAGTTTTCTTTTCCCGTAAGTTTCTGAAGATGGTCCGTAGTGTCCCTAAATCTGGTCCGTAATGTCTGGTCCGTAATGTCCGTGGTCCGTAGTGTCCGTAATTCGCCATTTTGTAAGCGCCCTGCCTAAGAGTGTATCATGGACTTCAGCTGGAATAAATGTGTATTGTAAGTATTTTATAATCAGATTGTTACACATGAACGGCTCTACGTGTGCGTGGCATGACAGTTATTGAAATTGCTTCATTATTTACACTGTATATTTTACCTGTCAATGTGCGTTGTTATATGTGACCTACATTAATTGAGAGGCCTAAATCATAAACATGCGTGTTTATTCTATTATTTAATTTGTTTGGATTAAGATGTGAATTTGTGTAGTTCATCTAGCTACTTTTGATGACGTATATTATGATTTTATATAATTTTCGTTGTTTGAAATTATTGAATTAGACGAAAATTATTTTCCCTTGTTACGGTCAATCCGATAGGTGGCGAATAAGTTTTGCACGAGGATTTCGTGCTTTGAGAGATGAGTGGTCATTCAGCCTTGGGACCGGCCGTCGAGCAGACTTGTTTTTATTGTTGTCTAATTATCTACACGATGGAAACTTTATCGTCTGCTGATATTCAGCGGGAGACTGTGCAGCCTGAGATTCAATATAGTTTACGTGAAATTTTGTTTGAGTTGCGAGGACAAAAGTCGCAAATTAATTCTCTGAAAGACGAAGTTCGCGGACAGTCACTTGCTGCAGATGAAGTTAAAAAGTTGAAAACCACTAAAGACATTGCCTGGAAATTTAGTGGAAACCGGCTTCAGTTTGAATTTAATTCCGAGTTTGAGGACAGTGTGAAGCAGATTTTGTGGGCTATAGAAAATGTGAAAATTGATTACGCAAAGGAAATGCTGGCTGGCATTGCGGATAAGCTCCACGTAAGAAACAAACACATACGTATTGCTGATACTTCCGAAGGAGGCTGGGAGACTGTGCGCCAATATCAGTCAAACCCATTGGCGAGTGACTCTGACGACGAGTCGCGCATTCTCATGGCGGACTCGCGAGCAGTGCGGAAACGTAAGCAGCAGAAACCCAAAACGAAGGCTAAATCACCAGCTGTAGCTTTGGGGTACACGGACAGCATGGCTCTGGCGCGCGGATTTGCTGGTACTTCCTCTACGTCGCAAGCGCAATCCGGGGGCGGACATGTGTTTCGTGGCTACCAGGGATTTCCCAGCAACAGAGGGCAGCTTGGACCCTGCTTCGGATGCGGCGAGTACAACCACGTGCGGCGCACGTGCCCGTATACAAGGTTTGGGGGAGCTCAGCAGGGACAGCAACAGAGCAGCCCGGCAAAAAATGAAACTTGCAGTACAGATAATGCTGGTGATCGGACTGTTAAAGATGAGTATTTTGATGATAATCTGTCTTTTAATTTTGATACTGAAAGGTTAACAAACAATTTTTCTATTTATGAACAAGGTTTAAAAGAAATTATCGTAAAAGATCGGTTAAAAAATCACATAGATTTTTGGACTAAAATTGGAGCCAGTGAGTTCATTTTAGAAACAATTAAAGATGGTTATAAAATTTCATTTTATTCCTTGCCTGAGAAAAGCTTGATACATAATAATCAATCGGCATTGAAAGATCCCGAATTTGTACAAACTGCTATTTGTGATCTTTTAGATAAGGGGTTGGTAGAAAAATGTGAGCTAATTCCAACGGAAGTGAACCCCCTATCAGTATCTGTGCAAAATAGTGGCAAAAAACGCCTAATTTTGGATTTGAGAAATGTAAACATACATGTATGGAAACAGTCCGTCAAATATGAAGATCTGAGACTTGCTCTAATGTATCTTGAAAAAGATAGCTATATGATCAAATTTGATATTCACTCAGCTTATAATTTTTTGGATATTTGGTATAATCATACTCAGTATTTAGGGTTTTCTTTTCAAGATCAAGAGGGAAGTGTGTGCTATTATAACTTTTTAGTCCTTCCCTTCGGTTTAGGGGTAGCTCCTTATTTGTACACAAAATTCACTCGTCCCCTCATTAGAAAATGGCGTGGTGAGGGTAAGAAAGTGATCATGTTTCTAGATGATGGCTTTGGCACTGATGGTACATTACAGAGCACATTAAAGTGGTCACATGACATCAAGCAGGATTTACTTGATTCTGGTTTAATCCCTAAAGCTGGTAAATCATTGTGGGAGCCTGTACAAGTGCTAGAGTGGTTGGGGCTGTTTTAGATAGCAAAAAGTATGTTATATACATTCCTGATCGAAGGTTAGAGAAAGCTCTTTCTACCCTTCATTTTTTGAAGGTGACTCAGTGGGTACCTGTGCGTACGTTATCCAGTTTTATTGGTCAAATCATATCAATGGGAATAGTTGGTCCAGTTGCTCAAATTATGACTCGTTATTTGAGTATGGATGTTTTAAAGGCTCTCACATGGAACTCCTATATTAGAGTCTCAGAGGAGGGTAGGCACCAGTTGTATTTTTGGGAAAATACATTACATTCATTAAATATTCGGCAGCTTTCCTCATCCGCTGCATGTACCAAGATTGTGTATAGTGATGCCTCTGGTGTCGGGTTTGCGGGTTATGAAGTGAACACTGTTAACGGGGTATCTCATGGTATGTGGTCGCCTGAGGAGGCTCCCCGGTCCTCCACGTGGAGGGAGTTGTGTGCTGTGTTTAGAGTCATGCGCTCTATTGTACATATATTGAGTCATAACAGAGTAAAATGGTTTACAGATAACCAGGCCGTTTGTAGTATAGTAAGCAAAGGGTCAATGAAAAAGGATTTACAGGATGTTGCCATGCAGATTTTCAATGTTGCTTCCACTCATTGTATACACTTAGAATCAGAGTGGATTCCACGCGGAGACAATTGTCGCGCGGATTATTTGTCAAAGGTAGTCGAGGTTGACGATTGGTCCATAGGTGACAATATCCTAGAAGTGTTACATTCAAATTGGGGTCATTAAGATGTAGACTACTTTGCGTCTGAACATAATGCAAAATTACCAGTGTTTTATTCCCGATTTTGGTGTTATAACACTTCTGGTGTAGATGCATTTACGATTGATTGGTCAAAGGACATTGGTTTGTTTGTACCACCAATTATGTTAGTAGCTAGGGTGCTGAGAAAAAAATGGTAGCATGTAAGGCAAAGGGTGTACAAGTTGCTCCCGAGTGGAAATCTGCTAGTTATTGGCCATTATTGTATAATGAGAATAGTCAGACAAGACCGTTTGTTCGTGAAGTTATATATTTGCCCACCAATAAGGAGTCCTACACGCCATGCAAAAATGGCGTTGGTATGTTTGGAAACGAGGATTTAAAGTTTAATATGTTAGCTATGTACATTGATTGTACAAACATTTAAAGCTCATCACATTGAAGTTTACAGTAAGCCTGTGTGGGCGTGACTACTGTGGAGTTTGCCATCGGCTAATTGGTGCTGTGCATGAGTGTTGGCTTTGAAGCACCTGTCATGAGCAGCTTTTGGTCGTGGACCCATCAATTTAAACTGGTATGCCAGAGATGTGTTAATTGAGTATGTTGTATAGGCTATAAGGGCGTCAATGATTGTATGTTTGGTAAGACCTTGTTGTTAATTTATTTATTTTCCTTTCTTATTATTTTAAACAGACCCGGGAGGAACTGGAAAGAACCAGCCAGACAGCCCGGCCGAGCTGTACTTAGTGTATGCCAACATGCCGACATGATGTAATTTGTTAGTACTTCAAGATCATATAATGGAAAATTGTATCCAAACTGAAGTATAAAGTGAGTAAGTTTGGGTCATATAAGCCCATTGATACTGTTTGTTCCATTCCTAAATGAATTTCTTTCATGTTATTTGTCGATCATTTCTGCTGCGGCTTTGATAATAATATTATTTTTTAATGAAACTGCTGACTTGTATTAGTCTTTGATTTGTATTGTGCATTTATTCACACATTTTGTTTGCTCTTTTAAGCAAACATTACATTAATTTAAAATTCTATAAGCAATAAAACAAAACTTACTGCACATTTGATGCAGAATGATGTTTTATTTAGTGTGCATATGATTTTCAGCTTATGGACGAGAAAACATTACTTCAACAATCACAGCAACACAATAAGATCCCTATTTTGTTAATTAATTCATTCATATATATTCATTTATTTATTCAGTTTATACATTGAAAAACTTGACATTTCTCAAGGCAAAAGAAATAAAAAGTGAGCCGCTTTCATAAAGATTAGAGCCTTTTCCCTTCATGCATTAAAGAATCAACCTTAATACATTATAAATGTCTTGATGCCTTAAATGTATTGTTTATTTCAATAGCCAGCCTGGTTGCTGTAGCCACAGGGGAATCTTCAAGGACAAGAACCAGTGCTGGTAAAAATGTGGTCTCGTGTGGTTTTCCATACCGGCTCTCAGCAAGGATTTCAGAGAAAGGAATACCGTCTCCAAGTAAGAAGAAATTCTAAGCATGTCGGGTTTTAATGCTTTCAAAATGCATCTGGGTACTCAATAAGATGAAATTAACCTTTGAATTGTTAAAAACTGATAGCAAAATGTCCAAAAGACTACATATTTCATAAAATTTGTCCTGAAAACTTTCAATTCATGAGCTTTTCTGCATATTTATCACATTTATGACCACATAAAAGGTTGTGTTTGCCTCAAATGAGTGTTTACAGGCCTTTTTCAAACTTTAACAGTATTGGCAGATAGTTTTATAAGTGTAAAACATTGCTTTTGTGTCTTGCTTGCAGATCATGATGTGCTAATAAGCTCCAGTTAGCTGCGCCCTTTTCCTCCCGGCAGTAGCCCTGCAATCTGAATCCAGGAGATGCAGCTCTGAATCTAATATATTAGAATGAAGATGTAAGTCAACTCTGTAGTACTTGTTTTTGTGTAAATGATCAAATGAGTGAGATTTATAGCAAATCAGATGTAAATAAGCAACTTATGGACATTGGTGAAGTGCTGTACTCTGAAATTAATGCCAAATCTAGCCTTCAAAACAGATACTTAAAGTAAAAAAAATGGTCATATTAATCCTATCTCTGCATTTTCTACATCATGTAGCCACCTCATACATGAAAACACTAGCAGTTGTCACATGAATCTTTCAGTTTTGGTGTTTTCTTGCCATTTCTTTTGTTGCGCCATTTGTCCCGGAAGCAAACAATTTGGCATAAAGTGGTGTTTAGACTGTCTATAAACACATTATCACTAAATTTCTTTTGTTTAACTCAACAGTTCTGTTACCTTTGTATATAACTATCATAAGTGGATAAGAAAAGCAGAATTTTGACAAGTTGAAGCATTTCAGTATGGCTCTATGTCATTTTTTGGCAAGTAGAGCTTATGCGATGGTAATTTGTACGTAGTATGTGCGTCCGTGCATCTGTAAACAATTCATGTTAACACCATATAGCATTCAGTTTTGATTGTATCTTGATGAAACATTGTATCTTGATGAAACCTGTACAGTATCAACATATCCATTAGAGCTCGGTTCCTTTCGAAAACCAGCCAGATCTGCCCATGCATGCCTAGATTATGGGCCTTGATAGTATAAAAAAATCAGTTTGTCAGTAAACAATTGCTCAGTTAACACGATACAGCCTTCAGTATTGACTGTATCTTGATGAAACTTGTACAGTATCTACATATCCATAAGAGCTCGGTTTCTTTTGAAAATCAGCCAGATCCGCCCATGCATGCCTAGATTATGGGCCTTGATATTTAAAAAAAATCAGTTTATATGTCAGTAAACAATTGCTCGTTAACACGATACAGTCTTCAGTTTTGATTGTATCTTGATGAAACTTGTACAGTATTTGGATATCCATTAGAGCTGGGTAATTGCTTTCGACAACCAGTTAGATCTGCCCATGCATGCCTAGATTATGGGCCTTGAAATGATTAGATTATGGGCCTTGATAGTATAAAAAATGCTAAAAAATGTGTAATGAATGTTTGCGAACATGATACTGTCTTCAGTTTTGAGTATTGAGATACCCATAAGGGGTTGGTTCTTTTCGAAAACAGTGATGTTGACCACACAAACCCAGCCAGTAGAGCATAGGCCTCATATTTATATAAACCTCTAAGCGCAAAAAAAGTGCAAAAACTTTATTTTGCTTAGAAAAAAATCTTAAAAGAGCAGGCAGGTCATTTTTGTGGTGTTGTTCTATAGACACCATTGAAAGCTACAAGGAAAACTTTACTTGATTAAATTATTCCAATGCATATATAAGGAAATAATGGCTCTTCAAAGGTTTGCAGCTTACCATTTGAGGGAAATGGCTGTTTCTGCTTTTTATGAAAATACCACAGGTGCTAATATTTGTCTCATTCATTTATTGTTTCATATATCATTTCCAAACTTTCAGTATGTGTTGCATATAGCCTGAAGATGAACTATAGGAGTTTTGAAGTCTGTTTCTGAAAAAATGTTGCTTAAATAGGCTCAAGACCACAGTTATCAGTCATATATGTATTGTTAGGGTTTGCTATATTTTTCATCAACATTAAATGTTGACATGTTGCATATAATTCAGATACCAACAGGTCCGGTTTTATTTACTATTTATTTTCATACAATGCTTTACATTGTATTGCATTTCTTTTTCCATCATACTTTAAATGCATGCATTTTTCAGAAATGAATCAGTTCCCACCATTTCACCTTCAAATGATGTCTCTTGTTCATCTAGACCTCTTTGTGTGTGCATATAAAATGAACAACTACTTACAAATTTCAGCACACATAAAATAAAAAAAACAGAAGTTTCTATTAAGTTCCAAAAAAAAAATTGTGTTGTAGTCACTTCTATAATGCAATGAATATTAATGACTATGTATGTGGTACATGTACTTTCAGAAAACTGAAGCCTTCAGGAAGTCAACGCCACCATGATATTGATTTACTCAGCTCTGATGTACTCAGTTGTGATGTAACATGCCTTTAAGCCACTATTCAAAGAACTTTCAGACGTTCTAAATGGACCATTGCCCTGTTGCCATGGAAATCATTATGAGGAGGAGCACACAAACTGTCACTTGTTTTGAATACGAGATGTACCACAAACTTACCATAAACTTTTCGGATGCTCTGTTTATTTCATCAGCCAATTTCGATGTATATTTTACTGAATAACGACAAACATTCCTTATTAACGATGCTCAGCTCTTACTCATAAGCATCTCTTACTCATCCGTATTCCACAACTAAACATGCCTGCAATTACACTGTACCATCTATCATAATATAGCAATGCTGCAATTACCACATTTTTTGTACCAGTTGTTGCTTTATACTGAAACTTTTATTGAAAATGGTGCATAAACACTGATAACACATAAATGTTTCATTCATACATTTGTACATGTTCTTTCAGTGTAAATGTTGATAATGTTGATACATTTTTCATGTGCATTTACACATGTGTTTATTGCCAACCTCATCAAAACATGCATGGTTTGCTCACATACATATTTCCAACACAGACATTTACTGAATGTATTACTACTTTACGTTGATTTTGATATGTAAATAAAACATTGTACTACTCGTTTGTACAAAACACTTTTCATTTGCTATGTTGTTTGTTTCCATGTTCTGTTTGCATGCAGATGGTATTTTCAAATCAGTTTTTAGCTAAACTATTTGTAGAATATGGAGAGATACTACTCACCCAAGTGTCGGCGTCAGCGTCACACCTTGGTTAAGGTTTTGCTTGCAAGCACACATAGGTAAATATCTCATTAAGTACTTGAGGTATTGCATTGAGACTTGATACAATGGTACTCAACAATCCAACCTACTGAATCAACAAAGTTAGATAACTCTAGTTTGCATTTAATCCAAATAATAGGACTTTATTATTTGACTTAGAGATTCTGGTTAAGGTTTTACGTGCAAGCACACATAGGTTAATATCTCAGCAGCTACTTGAGGTATTGCATTGAGACTTGATACAATGGTACTCAGCAATCCAACCTACTGAATCAACAAAGTTAGATAACTCTAGTTTGCATTTAATCCAAATAATAGGACTTTATTATTTGACTTAGAAATTCTGGTTAAGGTTTTGCGTGCAAGCACACATAGGTTAATATCTCAGCAGCTACTTGAGGTATTGCATTGAGACTTGATACAATGGTACTCAACCATCCAACCTATAAATTTACCAAGTAAGGTAACTTGACTTTGCATTTAATGCAAATGATAGGCCTTTATTATTCGACTTAGATATTCTGATTAAGGTTTTGTGAGCAATAACACATTATATAAATATCAAAGCAACTACTTCATGTATTGCATTGAGACTCATACAATTGTACTCAACCATCAAACTTCCCCATGTAAGATAGCTCTAGTTTGCATTTAATGCAAAAATTGCCCTTTATTACTCGACATAGAAATTTTGGTTAAGGTTTTGCGTGTAAGCACACATAGGTAAATTTCTCAGCAACTACTCGATGTATTGCATGGAGACTTTATAGAATGGTATTTAACCACTCAATGTAATTGAATTACCAAGATATATAACTGTAATTTGCAAATAATTGCCCTTTATTATTAGACTTAAACATTCTGGTTGAAATTTTCCATGTAACCACATTTATGTTAATATCTCACCACATGAATTGCATTGAAATCTTATCTAACAGTGAACCATGCATGTTTCGCCAAAACTTTTCAATCCTTACACTGAAAAGCGGCTGAATAGTCGAGCCCTGCTGTCTCTGTGACAGCTCTTGTTCAACATTAAAGTGATGTTCATTTCCATTGTGAAACTTATCCCTTGGGAACAATATTAACATCTTTTAGCATACATGACTGGATGAGTTTTAAAAAATGACCATATTATGCATACTTACTGCATGAAAATATACAATGGCATACATTTCATATCAACTTGTGTATCTGTATTTCCCTTTCAACAACTTCGAAATATCAAACGTCCCAACCCTAAAATGTTCAAAAATATTCTACATACATTATTTTTATCTTGCACTGTATATATATGTTCTATATGTATATATCACGCCTAATGAAATTGAAGCCTGTCAACTCGTACGTTGTTGTGAAACATATGAACCTCACCTCTCAACTTCCCTGTGTGTTCCTATCAATTTGTTCCTGTCATCATTTAAATAAATTGCTTACTCTCTCGGGGCCACCGTTCCTCAGCGTTTTTAGCGCTTTGATTGTCCGGGTATTCCGTTTTCCCCAACAACACAAAACCACGCGCTCTCTTTACATCGTCGACAACGAGAGTGTATAATAAATCCGTTTTTAATAAATGAGTCATTTTTGAAACATGAAAAAGGTTACAACTTACACTAATTTAATTATGTTTTCTTTTTTAACAGATAGAATATTGATATACTTGTTAATCATTTCATTAAAAATGATTGGTATCGTTCTTAAAGGTGTAGGAGAAAATGTATTGCTTATAAATAATTGAATATGTCAGGTTTGTCAGGTTGATTTTTCAAAATGTGTCATTTACTTTTGCCACAGAAACCCCGATACATCTCCATAAGAAAACTACGACAGTATAATATATAATAAATACTATGTAATAGAATATGTCCTGTGTATAGCAACCTCAGAGAGTAATTGATTAGACCATATTATATTCGAAACCCAAGTGTGTAGATGTCTATCGAACTGAATAAAGAAAAACGTAACCATACTGAGATCATCGGTTTATGTAAATTAATAAATCAAGCATTTCTGTTAAGAATTTATATCATCGTTTAGATGTGTTCAGTACTATTACAATTAGAAATAGAGGCGCCGGAGTTGGGTAGCAGGGGAGGCGGTCGCCTCCAAAACAGTTTGCCTAAATATGACCATTGGCGAAAAAATATTTTTTGTTATAAAAAATTAAATTTAGCTTCGGCCTGGACATGTATTGTCAATGTGTGTGCGTAGGGCGATATCGTCTGTTCCCATTAAATCGACTGTGATGAGGTATTGGCCAATTAACGACGTTTATCGATATGGAATCAACCAGTGGCCATCAAAGATAAGTGGAGTAAAGTATTGCTATGACCGTTAGTACGTACAGACGATTAATAAAATATATGTCAAATTTGTCTATAAGAAGTTATGAAAAAGAACAACTTGATCGATTTTAGGGGTGTGTGCCCCCCGCCTCTCCTTGGAACCGCTAGACTAGTGGCTTCCATACATGAAGGCACATCACAACAAGACTTAACCTTAATTTTAAAATACTTTGGACGTGAATATCAACAGTATTTTAGGCGCATATCCCGGACGCCCTGTACTCTAAATCTACTCTAGGGGAGTTTAGTAATTTAATTAAAAAATGTATTTTGATATACAAGAAAACTATAAGTCATATATTTTTCACAATCGGCAACATCGAAGGTAAACAGGTCAACAGCTGTCAAAAAATCGTTCAATTAAAAAGGTGTGAACTAAATAGTACTTACTAGAGACAGACGCAAACTACCAATCAGAACAAAACAATAGCTCTTATCAAAGCTTGAAGCAAGGCGTGTGCAAAGCCCGCTTTCACACCCCACCCCCGGATCTCACGCTAATTGGGCTTTGATCAACTTCAGAGTATAAACAAAATTATAATTGGGCCCTCTCTATAAAATGTAAAAAATAAAGGCATTGTAATCAATCAGTGAAATTATCACATCAGTACATACAAATATTAATCATAATATACAATTTCTGGTCATCCCTGGAATTATTATAAATAAGGTAATCATTTCTAGCGCATGTGCCTTTTTAATTTTCTTTTGGCCTCTAATTGGTGATTTCAAATTTTAATTTCTCAAATATCATCGCCTGAGCCCAGTTTCATTTAGATATCCTAGATGGGAAAATAATGCTGCTTAAAGGTGCACAGAATTTATGCGATAAATGTCCTTACAATCATTTCATTCACGCATTTTTATCAATCAAAGAATTGGAACTGCCCGTTATCCATTTGTTATCATTCTTATGTGTTTACTTGCAGATGGAGGAATTGAGATCATACATTATGATGAGCGCCGCCTACCGGAAGCTTCAGAAGGCAGTCGACATTCCGCTGGACCTCTCTCGTGGCAAGCTTTTGGCCCACACCTGCGATTCGCTCGTCAACCAGGAGGATCTGCGAACCGAGACCTTTGATAGCTCATCCATGTCTACCTTCGACCGTCGGTATGTGCCTCTCTCCGGACCAGTTCTGGCGTCGGAGTATTCTGTGTCAGGGAGCAGCGAAGACGTATTTAGCACGAGTGATGACAGTTTTAACATCATGAGAGACGAAGACATGCAGTCCCCAATTCCATCAGCGCCACCCGTCCATCCGTTTTCCATTGCCGCTCTCCTTACTGGCACAACGAGCCCTTCGACTGGAAGCACTTCCGCCCCAGCAGTAATCACCAGCGCTCAGTTCCCGGCTCCAGGAAATGTCTACCACGTGCAACAGCTGACTAGATTACCACATACATACCAGGTATTCTCCGATGGGGACGTTGATCCGTTTTGGTGCCACGCCTGTAACTCCCTCTGTGAAGATGCTCGCGATGCCAGGAATCATCAGCATGTCCATCGTATCCAAGGCACTTCTTTGGGTCTCCGGAAGTCACTTTTCTTGCAACATGGTTATGTTACGCGTCATAGTCGAATGGACAATGAACGTTTTCGATGCAGTTTGTGTGAAAAAGTAGTAGCTCAGTGTTTCTTCGCGAAACACCAGAGACTGCACGACGGACACTTCTGTGAGGTTTGCCACAAGGAATTCAGTACCAGTAGCCGTCTCCGTGACCACATGAATGTTCACTCAGGAATCACTCCATTCACGTGCTCCATCTGTAGCCGGAAGTTCTCCAAGCGGTCTTCCCTCACCCAGCACTACCGCTACCACCGCGACCATCATAGCTTCAAGTGCAGCTACTGCTCCAAGTATTTCAACAGCAAATACGCATGTTCTGTGCACGAGCGCCTGCACACTGGGGAGAACCCTTTCCGTTGCACGGTTCCCGGATGTGATAAGACCTACCCGCAAAAGATTCAGCTGAAACTGCACTTGTGTTCTCACAGGATGTGATCATACCAGATTTGTGCCACTACGATCATTTGCTGGTTTTTCCTATTTGAACATAGGCCGCCTTTTAATAATTGCAAGTTCAAATATTGTTATGTTGTTTTTGTTAATGATATGTTTTATGTAATGATATATGCATTATGACGAAATAATATTCACCTTCATTGCATACGTTTGTACAAAATAAACTACTAGTCATGCATCTGTTGTGTTCTCCACTTTACTCTAGCGAATTTCCCAAGAGTCAATGAAGTGGGTGAAAGTTAGGGTTCCGATACATTAAGACATGAGCATGATGTGAATTGTATACCCACTTTAGCCTAAGACTGTTCATGGTCTTTGGAGGAGGAACAACTTTCCAGTCTTACATTGCAAACTTGGATACTGGTGGGCTAATAAGCCTCGAAATACCAAATTTGGTTCTCTACAAATCACACTGCAGACACATGATAACTTAAATTGCAATGTTATATACTATTTGAAAAGAAACTTATATTTGCGATATTGCCTCGACAGACCTTGTATACCATGTCCTCTATATAAACCTTTCCATGATTACGTTTTTTTTTCGATTTGTGAGTCAATATCGTAAACGTTACGAATGTTGGTAGTTTGTACGAAATTCGGACGAATTTTGGGGAAATTACTACCAACATTCGTCGCTTACAAAATGATGAACAACAAGCTGATGTTAAATTGCAAATTTTTCCACATACATTGCTTTTGATATTCTAAACGTTCAGTGCAGATGGATCGCATGCGTCATTGTAGCAAGTTGTAAACCGATGATTAATCAAAACCACAATAACTTCCACTTTTATATAAGCTATATTATTTTAAGGAAAATTAATAATCAGACAATACAGAGACATTTGCAGACAATGTTATACCTCAAACAGTCATTAGATTTATTAATTATACTAATTCCAAAACCTTTGCGGTATACTAGCCTAATTGTGGTTACAACATTATGAAATAGTGACGCGTGTTTTATAGTTCTTATGCAAGAAGAAACAATAAGCATGAACATGACCATTCTCTTATTTGATGACACAGCAGACATTTATATTGATGGATTCCACCTGTCGTACGACATGAATACTTAGTATTACATGTTTTCCTGATGAAATCCAAAAAAGTTATATCAATAAAAGTCAATTATATCATCTTAAACACTTAAATATTAATTGGCTTTACCATAAATCAATTATATGCGATTATGACATTGCTTAATTACTGGTCTCATAGTGAACCTCAAGTATAAATAGCCAGGTACTGTTGACTAAAGCACACCGTCCGAACATCATCATAAGGTAAGAGTTTCATCTCTTTTTGTTCGTGTGAAATATCTATTGGTCATATTTACTTTAAACGTTGTTAATTTTTTACAACTTTTGAATTAAACTGCCCAATTTATTTTGGTTTCTAATGATGCGTTTATATGCCAAACATTTGTCCCTGGGGCAAATTTTCCCCATAGAGCAAATATACATACTTGGGCGAGTTTGCAACTGAAGAAATTTTGAACGCATTTACATAGCAACTGCAGATTAGTTTTGATGAAATGACAACAGTTTTTGAGTTGCAAAAACATGTTCGAAATATTGATGTATATAGTGGTGTACATGTCTGTATTTATCACCAGTATTTTTTACTTATAGATATTATGTTGCAGTAAAAAAAAGCTGTAAAATGATGAATTCTAGCTGTGTCTCTCTAAACACAAAAACATATTTGTCATACTGTACTCCAAAGTATCAGTTGAAATGGGAGTGCAAAAACTTTTGATTCAATTTATGTATAAAGGTTTAGCACTCCATCTTGATAGCGCACGAGTAAATCGCCAAACTTGAAAACACAATAATTAAATCCTGCAAAAACCTGGTATTCATTTGTAGAAACAGACTGTCTGGAAATAAAACAAAGTTTGGTAGATTTTTTTATAACAATGTTCTTTCTACATTATCTTTTGTCAACCTTTAACTGTTAAATCTTGCAATAAGATCACATTTTTTTATATTAAAGTATTAAATGATGTTTTATGCATTTTTCTTAAACCGGTAGTAACTGTTTAAGCCTTAAAACATTAATTTTCGAACGGAAATATAAAAATCTATGATCTGATCTTTTGTCAGCAATCTTAAATTATTGGTTTGCAGATATTTATGCAAAAAAAATATGCTCTTTTCAAGACAAAAAATAAAAAAGTTGTAAAAATGGTATATCTGTGAGAGTGCAGCTTTAACTAGTCGTACTCACAGGCATCTGAATCATTGTTTGTCACTAAAATATTGTTTAAAACCATTTTGGGTACATACAATGAGATAAACAACACATCTGAAGATATTTAGTGTCTTTGATATACAAAAAAGAAACAAGGTATGTAACTCAAACTTACCCGATTTCACGGTAGAGTCCAGTTTTATGCAAATTTCTCAACCAACATATAAACAATCCATTTTTAAATTAGTGACATGGAAAGAAGAGTCAATTTCCTTTCAAATGGTGTGCGATATGTTGGTATAACTATATTGTCTTTAGACAAACAAGCATAATTCAATGTCTAATTCTCATGTTTTTCTTTAGTCGGAAAGAGTACAGCAAATTAAAATCTTCAATTTTCCCCGTGTAAACAGTACTGAACACAGACCTATTAAAGTTATTTTATGCTTCAGTGTACAGATAAATTAATTCCATGCCATAATATCACGAAAAGACTAACATCACAATGTTAGAAACAACTGTATCAGTCTTTAAACTAAATCCTCTTTAAATTTCGTAGGCACCCGGCCATTTTACCGACAAGCGCCCAGATGATGTCATTGACATGTACATTTAACATCTTTGTACCGGCTTGAATGTGAGCCACACAAGCTTGGATCATTCGGAACTCCTCGGCCATTTTATCGAAAACAACCTCGGATGTATTTGGATGGTTTACACACTCAAAAAGTGGTACGTTTAAGTCCGCTGCAAGTAGATCGCGTAGTAATTTTATTTAGCAGTTAAACTTTGTGACTTAACTCTTGGGATTCTTCATTATGTTTGCTATAATACAATTCAATGACAATAAATTTAAACTTAGATCAATAAATACAACTCTAAAACACTACATTTAACTAATGATATAATTCAAAATTTTACGAACTACTTCAACAGATGTACCGGCATACATCCGAGGTTGTTTTCGATAAAATGGCCGAGGAGTTCCGAATGAAGCTTGGATGGGTCAAATACTCTTCTTTGGAGGTTGATCAGAAACATCTGAGCGCTGTCAGGAAAATGTCCGCCTCAAACAAAATTGTAAAGTGGATTTAATTTAAAGACTGATACGGTACTTTCTTAAACTGTGGTGTTAGTCTTATTGTGATATAAAGGAATGAAATTAATTTATCTGTACACTGAAGTATAAAATAACTTTAATAGGTCTGTGTTTAGTACTGTTTACACGGGGAAAATTGAACATTTTAATTTGCTGTACTCTTTCCGACTAAAGAAAAACATGAGAATTTGACATTGAATTATGCTTGTTTGTCTAAAGACAATATAGTTATACCAACATATCGCACACCATTTTAAAGGTAATTGACTCTTCTTTCCATGTCACTTATTTAAAAATGGATTGTTTATATGTTGGTTGAGAAATTTACATAAAACTGGACTCTACCGTGAAATCGGGTAAGTTTGAGTTACATACCTTGTTTCTTTTTTGTATATCAAAGACACTAAATATCTTCAGATGTGTTGTTTATCTCATTGTATGTACCCAAAATGGTTTTAAACAATATTTTAATGACAAACAATGATTCAGATGCCTGTGGTCGTACTTATGAAGAGATACACAATTGTGTTATTTTTTGTTAAAATTTTACAATTGTTTTTGGACGGAAGAGTAGTTCAAATCAGACTTAAATCAATTGGTTTAATATAAAATAAAATTTAAATATATCTTCCCGACATTTTGTGTATCAGCTGGAGAATTTTTGGCTTTGTTTTCAATTCAATAAAACCAATGCAGGTATGAAAAGTATGCGTTCCTTTTGCAGTAATTTCTTGACGTAAGCGGGGATATGAAGTCATGATTTCATAATGGCAACGTGTTGTTAAAGTCTATGATACTTATTAGTCTATTCTTGCTTTGTTTGAACAATTTTTCAGTGAACAGTTCTATTGATACCTAGAGCCATGAATACCATTGTCGTGTTGTGCCTGTGTGTGCTGGCAGTCTCCGCCACACGTGAGTATACAATGCTGTACGGGCCGGGGAAGGAGTAGAAAATACCTTTCAACATTTTTATGTATATATTATTCGATAATGGTTGGCGAAATTAGTGAAATTTTAAAGCAATGTTTCTGGACTCATTTCAGGTTGATAAAGTACTGTGTTGGGGTAGTTAATTTTTTTTTTCATCAAATGTTGTTGCTGTTATTGTTCTCTCGTCGTATTTGTTAGATGGTGATTTGTTCATCTTTTTAAGCTATGTATGGAGGCTACGGCGTCATGATTGGAGGTTATCGCAGATACGGTGGTTACGGCGGTTACGGAAATGGCATGATGGGAGGTTACGGCGGATACGGTGGTTATGGCAACATGGGTGGTTACGGTGGTTATGGCAACATGGGTGGTTACGGTGGATACGGTGGTTATGGCAACATGGGTGGTTACGGCGGATACGGTGGTTATGGCAATATGGGAGGTCACGGCGGATATGGTGGATACGGCGGATATGGTGGATACGGGGGCGGTTTGGGAGGTTATGGTGGTTACGGCGGCATGATGGGAGGTTATGGCGGATACGGTGGTGGATACGGACGCCGTATGATGGGTGGTTATGGCTGTAAGTTTGTTTACATTATTTTCAATCAAAGTTTATTATGTATATACGAACGTTTATACACTTATAGATTATTTTATAATGGATTGTTCAATACGAAGATATAGATAATTGAATGAGTAACCAGCTTGAGAAAGCAAATTGAACGAGCCTTTGGGAACTCTATTATTCGATACATCCCAAATGAAGGATGATTTTACTCACCTTTTTTCTATTCATACCAAAGTAAGGATGTTTTTTCCCGCCCTCTATTCCCTGTCAATGGCATATCCCGGCTATATTTTACCCGCCCTCTATTTTCTGTCCATGCCATATTCCGGTTATATTTTACCCGCCCTCTATTTTCTGTCCATGTTATATCCCGGTTATATTTTACTTGGACTCTATTTTCTATCCATGCCATAACCCGGTTATATTTTACCCGATCTCTACTTTCTGTCCATGGCATATCCCGGTTATATTTTACTCGGACTCTATTTTGAATCCATGCCATAACCCGGTTATATTTTACCCGCCCTCTATTTTCTGTCCATGTTATATCCCGGTTATATTTTACTTGGACTCTATTTTCTATCCATGCCATAACCCGGTTATATTTTACCCGATCTCTATTTACTGTCCATGTCATATCCTGGTTATATTTTACCCGCCCTCTATTTTCTGTCCATGCTAAAGCCCGGTTCCATATCATATCTAAGCTACATTTTACGCACCCTATATTTTCTGTATGTCATAATGCGGTTATAATCTACAAATCCCTCTATGACTTTATGTCTTATCGGTATTATCCCATACAAACGATTCTATATATCCAGCCATGTGTAAGACATTCATTTTTACCGAGTATAAATTCCATTCAACCCTTAAATTGGTGTTGCATTAATTTCAAACCCGGTTTTATTTCATCCAGCCCTGTTTTCTATTTGTGTCAAATCCTGGCTACATTTCATCCAGCCGCCTCTTCTTTTCCATATATGTCAAACCATGGCTACATTTCATCCAGCCCTCTGTTTTCTATTCGCATCAAACCCTGGCTACATTTCATCCAGCCCTCTGTTTTCTATTCGCATCAAACCCTGGCTACATTTCATCCAGCCCTCTGTTTTCTATCGATGCCATCCGGTTACATTTAACCGGCCCCTCTTTTGTATATTTCAGACAAGAAGGGTTACTATTGAACATATTGACGACAGCAGCTGTGCCAGCAGACGGACGGACAAAAACTATTTATGCTTTTTCGTACTAAATAAATTTTCTGCATTCCAAATGTGTCTTTGTTGTTTGATTGTAAGGTTTTATTTTTAAATTTGAATATACAAGTCATGTACATTGAAAATGTAAGTTTCAAGGCAGACTTTTGCTGCATGAATATACCGCCTCGATTTGTGATGTAGCTAGTCATTAAACATATTCAGGAAATACCATGTGGACAAGTATCTTTGTTCAAATCGTGAAAATTGATCTGGTTCAAATTTGTCTTAGCTCGAATGCGAATGACGCGGTAGAACACCAAGAAGTTCTGGACGCCATGAGGACGAAGGCTTGATGGAGCCCTGTGATCTCTCCCATTAGAGCCAAATATTAGCTACCCTTTTTGAGAAGCCATGAGAACGAACGCTTGATGGGTCCTTTAATCGCTCTAGGTAGAACCAAAAATTGGCATCCCTTTCTATAATGCTACGTGGGGCTCGAACCCGCAAACTCTTCGCTAAAATAACAGGCACTTGTACCATTAGACAACACCCACCTTTACAATAGACAATATCTAATAAAATGTCTATACGTAACGCAATTATTTTATAACAGTGTTTTTGATCGTTTTTGACTGAGTTAACATTTGTAAAGCAGGACATGGCATTATTGATAAAGTGTCAATATGTAATGTTTGGTGCCTGGAGTGGGAGGGGTGCCTGGTGCGGGAGGGTTGTCTGCAGCGGGATGGGTGCCTGGAGCGGGAGGGGTGTCTGCAGCGTGAGGGGTGCCTGGAGCGGGAGGGTTGTCTGGAGCGGGAGGTGTGCCTGGAACGGGAGGGGTGTCTGCAGCGGGAGGGGTGCCTGGAGCGGGAGGGGTTTCTGGAGAGGGAGAGTTGTCTGGAGCGGGAGCGGGAGGGGTGCCTGGAGCGGGAGAGGTGCCTAGAGCGGGAGGGTTGTCTGGAGCGGGAGCGGGAGGGATGGCTGGAACGGGAGGGTTGCCTGGAACGGGAGGGGTGCCTGGAGCGGGAGCGTGAGCGTGAGGGGTGCCTGGCGCGGGCGGGGTGTCTGGAGCGGGAGGGGTGCCTGGGGCGGGAGCCTTATCCCCTCACTCGAGAAATGTTTCTAGAAAACGATAATGATATCTTTAGTTTTAAGCGTTCTGAGCACCAATATTTATTGGTGTAAAATCGAAATATAACCATCAAAGGTTACATGAAAGTAACATTTAAAATTAAATAAAGACAACTGTATCCTTATTGAGGTTGAACTTACTCTCAATCACTCTGGCCATTTTTAGACTTTATTGAAAATGGCAATAAATTGCCAATCATTCAGTCTATTTCAATGCATTGATATTTGAAATGAAATATTTAACAACTTGGTTTAGTTGTGAGTTCATAGAAAACGAATGAAAGAGTTCCCAAATATTCTAGTGCTAAAAATAAGTGGTTGTCGCACTCGCTTCTCACCTAGGCGACCATTGTTCGTTTTACGGCCTGTGCGCATGTGAGTTTGGTTTGTGTTACAAAACCGGACAAGCGGGGTTTTGTCCGGGTATTCCGTTTCCCCAACAACACAAGACCACACGCTCTCTTTACATCGACCACAACGAGAGTGTATAATAAATCCGTTTTTAATGAATAAGTCATTTTTGAAACATGATTTTTTTTTCAACTAACACTAATTTAATTATGTTTTCTTTTTTATTAAAAATATAGAATATTGATAAACTTGTTAATCGTTTCATTAGAATTATCAGTATCGTTCTTAAAGGTGTAGGAGTAAATGTATTGCTTATAAATTGTTGAATGTGGGCTAGTTTTGATCATTCCAGGCTTTTTTTTTCAAAACTAATTGTACAAGAAAAACAGTCAAATGCAATAGTTTTAAGGCAATACATAATGTAATTTTTTGCGGAAGGAAAATTTACTGCATGTTTAACATCTAACAAAGAATCTGAACGATTATGATTAAAACAACATCAAACAGATCAAATATGTTAATACGAAAGGGTTTTTTTTATACATAATTGACATTTAATAGTTGAAAGTTATTTAAATAAATCAGCATGCAATGACGGCGATGTATACCAAACATGGCGCTGAATTATATTCGCTGCACATGTACATATATGTTTTTATAACGAATATAGACGCAGTCACATTGAATTAGAGGCTGTCCGGGTAAACAGCAGAATCATTCTAGAACCAGAATTTGATTTTTTATGAAAACTAAATTCAATCCCGAGCAAACAGTTAAGTTTTCACAGATACCTTTCCAACGATTCCTGCACATTCATGTCCATTCTCAAGTGGACTGATCTACGACGCTTTCCTCCAATGTGGAGCATTTAAAGTGAAACTCTTATTCAAAATCGATACATACACATGCATAACTAACATAGATTTTGAATGATAATTATTTAACTAAATACTTAAAAATGCATTTATGGAAACTATTAATTACTGATAACAAGGTTTGGACCGTGTGTTAGCTGAAAACGCAAAAATATTAAATGACTGGTGATCGCTAAAAGTTTTACTGTGACCAACTATCGAATCATAAGGTAGAAAACCCGTGTTTTCTTCACTTTTCTTTCAAATTAAACTCATTATTCTTCATAAGAACCATTGTTTTCGACATTCGTTAATCCTTTTTGCTATATGAAAACATTTGTATTAATTGTGGTAAATCTTATTTGGAAGTAAGAGTGCATCTTTAAATTACCAACTCCTTCGAGTATTTAATGTAGACAAGTGTTAAGATAAACTTTTCACATATAGACAAAAAGGTTTTGCATAGAATTACGGGTTTATAAACTTTTTATGTAGGTCGGTGTGACAGATGCAAAGCGCTCAAGGCGGGAAGACACACATTTGTACAGTTCAGCCTTTCCTAAACTTATATTTTCAAGTATCCATCATTTAGCATGTTTTAAATACAAATCATTATTCTAGTGGGATACAAAATTAATGCTTCTAAATATTCCTGTGTGTTTTTGTTTGTTTTTAAGTCCAAAGTCCCTGGATAATTAGGCCAAATTAAAAGATTTCACATCACAGTGTTTTAAAGAAGAAACTTTATGAAACAACATCTGATTCACCGTACTGACATGATGTCAAATTAAAAAAAAAAACGAAGGGAAAATGTGTACACTTTGCTTACAATCTGGGAGTAGAATTGTTATTGGTCCCAGTTACAACTGATAATGGTTTTGTAATTCTAATGTTCTGTTACAGTAACACATATTTTAATCCGGCAACAAACGAAAAGTCCTTCATAAAGACTTATAATTCACATGAATTAAATTGTTTAAAAAATACATACTAACTTCTTTTTAAAATTATTAGAATACAACCTTCATTTTCAGCCAATGAAATTACAGTTAGAATACAACCTACATTTTCAGCCAATGGGATTGCAGATAGGCAACAATTAAGTAGTAGACTAAATCATTAAGAATTCAACGTTCGCGCGTTTTTAAAGGTCCGCCTATCATCCGATAAACAATCCCTGCGTCAGAGTTTGCGTCGATAATGTATTAGCTAATGAGGTTGTATTCTAAGTCATTTAGAGGACATGAAGTGAATTCTTGATGATGAGGAAGGACTCGTTCGCTACGCTCACTCCGTCCATTCTTAATCATAAAGAAATCATTCCATGTCATCTGACTATTACATAGGCAAACCTAGGATTTGAGCTAGTGACCTAGTATTTTTAACCAAAAAGACCCATACTTATACTTATCGGAGAAATCGTTCATAAAAATAACCTGATGAACAGAAACTATTCCATTTGTGTGAGGGAAAATGAACATTTCATAAAAACATCAGCTTTTCAAATAAGAACTGTCCCTGTGACCTAGTTTTGACACTAGATGACACACTTTATCAAGATTTCATGTACACAAATATTTTTAAAGTTAATTAAAATTTAAATCTTTGAAAAATATGGGTAGATATGAATTTTATGATTGGGATGTGTGTTTATAAAATAGCAATTGAATTTAGTTGTTGACTGATATTGATAGGTTTGGTAAGCATAGAAATTTTTTATGACATCGGGAAAATATTTCCTAATATTTGACCTAGTGACCTAGTTTTTGATCTGAGGTGACCCATATTCACAAATGTTTAAGTCAACATGTAGACAAATATGCTGACCAAGTTTTATAAAGATTTGACAAAAAATAATTAATTTTTATGACCTTGGAATTCTTTCTCCTAAGATTTGACCTTGTGACCTAGATTTTGACCGGGGATGACCAAAATTAAAGAACTTTCAAGATATCTTGCATAGAGATTTGATAAAAATTGTGACTTATGACGTGGAAAGATTTTTCTAAATTTTGACCCAATGACCTAGAATCTGACCCGGGATGACCGATATAAAAAATAAGCAAGATATTATGCAGACAAATATTCTGACCAAGTTTCATAAAGATATGAAAAATATGTTGAATTTATGACGTGGAAATATTTTTCTTAAGATTTGACCTAGTGACCTAGATTTTGACCCGGGTTGGCCCATTTTAAAATAATGCAAGATATAATGCAGACAAGCATTCTGACCATGTTTCATCAAGATTGGATAAAAATTGTTGAATTTATTTCCGTGAAATATTTTTTCTAAAGATTTGACCTAGTGACCTAGTTTTTGACCCGAGATTGCCCATATTCATATCTATTCATGATAACATGCTGACAAATAGTCTGACCAAGTGTGATAATCATTGGATAAAAACTCTTGATTTTATGACATAAAACGAAAAGTTTAACGCAGCATTGTTAAAGCCCGCCCGCCCGCCCGGTTTTCGCCATTATATAACCCGTAATTTTTCGATGAAAAATCCGGCTAAAAATAGCTCGTTGGCTACTTTTACCGGCCCATTCTTAATCATTAAAATCTTACTTCATGTCATCTAACTTTTACATAACCAACCTCATTTAGAATTATGTGACAACCTAGATTTTCAGGATAGACAATCATTAAGTATCGTAGGCTTTTAATCATTAAGAATTTCAACTTTTGTGGGTGTTAAAAGGTTCGAATACTGCAACTAATCCGATGCGTAGTACAAACTAGCGGGTCCCACGGCGCACCCCCACCCCCTAAAATCGTCCAAGTTTACTTTTAATTTCAATGTAAGAGAAAAAGGTAATATAATAAAATACGCCCAAAATGCACCATTTTTGACTAGAACTAGCAAAAACAATCCTGGGGGAGTATGCCAACTACATGTAGGTTTCGGTTCTGAGGGAGTGGCGCATGCCAAAAGATTACACACCTAAGTTACGCCCCCTCTGACGTCGAATCCTGGAACCGCCCCTGGTACACTCCATGTGTCATATTGTGCGTGGAAAATGTGCCAGCAAATTAAGTTGTATTCTAAGTCAAGTAGATGACCTGAAGTAAAACCGTAATGATTACAAGATACAAGATACAAGAATCTTTCAGTAAAGTCGGGTATATGATAACAAGAAACATTAGCTCAAGAAGCTATTTTTTCCGACATTAATAACAAACAAACATAACATATAAAAACATAACAAGGACCTGGTGACCAGGAAATAAACGAATATAGTTTTGAATAGGTACAATATTTGAACAAGTATTTACAAAAGCCGTTTCTTATAATTACAAAAGCAAGATGCAATAGAGAACAGTAAACAATAATAACTAGTTTTCCCGGATGTACGGCTAGTCCAAGTACTTTTACAAATGTAATAACATATTTTGGCGTTTTGAGGTTGCATTTAAAAAAATGAGTCTTTTAAAGTTTACTTCTAAAGTAAGTTGAAAAATTATCGATTAAAAATGGGCGTTTGCATACGCTGGTGCCATGGCTGACAATTAAATGTTTCCATTATAAACATAAATGAAATATCAATTTCAGCCGGTAGACCTTTGAAAAGGTTTATTGATAACGAATGTGCAAAACAAGTGCACCTAATATTTCAATGATAGGTATATGAATGTAAACATATATTGATAATTTTAGAAAATATATCGCCCTATTTCACATTTTCAAGTACTACTACGACAGTAATATTAGCTACTGTATTTACGTATTTCAATTAACCTGACATGTTGTTCTTAATTAAACAAACCACATAATATTAAAATCTAGTTTTATTATGTATATTGACTATTTATAGTATTGCATGGATAAGCACTTTCAATAAAAAGGGAAATATGGCACTTTGTCATTCAAGATGCATTGAAGAATATAATTACATACATGTATATATTAACAGCATCATTTTATGCCCATCGCCAATAGTAAAAAGATGATCAACAACTACAAAATAGAAGTCAGTTGTCCCTTAACTAGCTCATGATATATAATTGCTTTTAAAATAAAATAGAAATGCAATTTTTATATCAACAAAGAAATACAAACATTACACAGCATGAAACTAATGTGAGGCTCATACACTGTCTGTGCAAGTACCGGCGTTTAGAGACCGTCGACCTGACCCCGAACAGGTCAAACACAGTGGCGTTGTCAGGGCGAAACACGGTTCCGGCAATCAACGCTACCATGGCAACGAAAAGTCCAAACATGTCTGCAAACATGTTGTTATGGCTGCCCCATCTACTGAAGAAATAAGACGCAACAAAGAGAACGTACATCGGACCCAGCTTGCTGCGTAGCCCTTGTAGTTTGGCTTTCAGCCATGTTGGTTTTCGCAGGAACTGAGGCATGGCCACCAGTATCACTCGCGCCATTTCCCAGGAAGCGGTGAACGACTTTATGGAAGGAAAGGGCGCTATAAGGGCAAACAAATCGTAACGTACGTCACAAATAGCGACGAAAAATGCAATGAACATGTCCGTTCTGAAGGCGTTACGGGCCCATACATCGTTTTGTATTAGTATAATGGCTGCTATGGTTATACCAGAGGCTGACACTTCGGCAGAAATGAGAGCAGTGTCCGACAGAAGTCCAACAAGTAAGCACAAAAACACGGCTGGTAATCCACTTTTTCGAAAGTTCTTTTTGTAGAACATTGTCGCGGCAAGGGCATAGGCCCCACACGAACAAGTGGATGATAGAGCAGTCATTTTCTCCAGCTTTAAAATTACGATTTTAAATAAATGAATATCACGACTGCGTAATAAAAATAGAAACTGTGATGGTAGTCCTGAACAATCACCGATTTCGATATTACAGACTGTGGAATAGCACAAGAAGCTATTTAAGTATAAATAAGACAATGGTTTATTTTTGTAAATTGGTGCTTTCCCTTGGAAATTTAACAATTATGGCCGGGTGTAATTTCTAAAAACTACCCGGCATTCTGTTTGCAATATTACCGGTGCACGGAAATTATACGTTTCAATGGCAAGTACATTTACATGACCATCGCAGAAAGTGCATGCATACGTGAACAATGTCATATTACAAATATTGATAAAAATAGCAAGGAAAATATATCATTTCAGCGCGATAAATAGAAATTGTCATGCACATTTTAGCATAACGTATATATATATATATAGTATCTATTTTCTAAGCGCCAGGTACGCTGGGATTCCAGCGCAATGCAGCGCAATTATTGGATCTAACTGTAACCAATATAAATAACCATCAATTGAAGTAATGTCAGATGCGTCTATATTCCCTGGTTCATTGTTTGGGGTAAAAAACTTCCTCGATTCGGTGAGTATCAACACAAAAGCAAATGTTGACCAAAACAAGGTATTGGATATGTTTTGCACAAAAGACAATGGTATTAAATCGCAGTCTTGAAGAATAAAGTGCATTGAATGAGCCGATAAGCCTAGTAAGAACGTGCATTGTTTTCACGAGAAATTTAATACAAACATTATTTTTATCTAAAACAAGCGTCATCGTAAACAAGCAATGTCGTTTTTAAAAAATATCGTAGAAACATATAGAAAACAGTAATTATATTCACCTAATCGAGGACGTTTCTCACCCCAAACAATGAAACCTGGACGCACCTGCCATAACTGCCCCTGACCATGCTCCCTTAAACAATGACCATTCGTGTCCATAATTGCACAATGTATGTTATTAATTAGCAATGGTTAAAGATTGTTAAAGAAAGAATGCATTCAGAGATATAAATTCTACGACCACGGTAACCTTTAACCATTATTTAGTTCATATGAACTATTTCAAGTACTATGAAAGTACAAGCAGGCGCGTAGCTGCCTGTACGCCAGTACGCGGCTGAATCCACATGTTTCTGACTAAAAAAATCAGCAAAAGTTGCAGTATGCATGATTGACTACATGATCATAAAACTGCCCATTTCCCAATCATAAATAAAGCAGCTCAGAACGCCCAGCCAAAATGCAAAAGATTGCACCATGGTTTTCAAATTCCCGAGGGGGGATTGCCCCTGAACCCGCTAGCGCTTCGCCCCTGACAAGTACATGTATTGTGACTAGTCACAGGAATATCAGACGTCGGTCTTCTCAAACCTGGGTCTTCTCAAACCCGTCACAACTATCATGACTAATTTTCGTAAATGCACATACGAAGACAATGTACATGTTTTACATAATGTATCACCATTTGATAGTGGCATCTATACATACGAGGTTTAAATTTGAACGGGTTTTCAATATTGAAATTCTTCCTACCAACTTTGGGGTATAAACGATAAGTCCCAGATACATGTTGGTGCATCCAAACATGTATCGTCACTGTAATGTTATTGCAATTGCTTTAGCCTTACGTTACGAATGATTAACAATGGGCACCCTCATTACTAAAGTGTCAAGTTACCCCTCTGTATTAATTGCATTAGATTCATGTGTAGACATATTGCCCACGGAATCAGGGAACAGATGCAACTAGCGTCTGACTGTACGGCGTATACAGTACGCTGAAATCTTTCTTATATTTGTCATCCTTGGCACCCCAGCGTAGGTTATGATACGCTGGGGTGCGGATGATGGTATTGCTAAACGTACTTTGGTTTTCTGAGACAGTTTAAAAAAAACTTCTATCCGTTAGTTTTGCCTATTCTCATTTTCTTTTCTTCGTAAGTTTATTCCACGGTATATGATATAAACCATGGCTAATGACTGAGTAATGTAAAGTATTTTAGATGATATTGGTATACGTGTATGATAATTATATTGCCGTAGGGACATGTTGTATCTGGTAGGGCAGCGTTTTCTTTTAACCGGAAGTATTCGATACGTGGAAGGCATCAACATGGCCGACAAACTAGCCGAAGAAGTGCAATCTCTCCAATTAAACGGAAATTCCGACCAAAATGAAGATAAAACAGACATCAATACTGATGCGACGTCACCAGAATTCACTTTAGAAGAACTGTACAAGCTTGCTTTGCATTTTTACAAAGGTATCTGGGATAAACAAAACAAAACAAACCTAAGATTTTATACAGACACTACTTCCGGTTAACTGTCAAAATGTTTACAATACTGGTTGAGAAGCAGTTTCCGACGGAAAGCAGTTTCCGACAAATCGCTTTTTCGCGTACTTTCTTTTGATCTTCATAAAGAAGGTATTGCAATTTAATTATACGTTTACTAGGCAATCAAAAGTTGAAGTTTTTACCGAGACACGTAAATAACTTTTATTGTTATTTAATGTTTAATGTTTATTTTTCAATTTGTACACAAACTTGCACGTGGGGGATCGTCACGCGCAGCGCATTGCGCATGCGTGTGAACCTAATTTGCATATCTATGAATAGCTACAAGGTTGTCCTTAATTGACTTATACAAACGATGATCATTGTGTACATATTTGCGAACACTGTTGTCATGCTAGTTTCACACCCACATTCACTAAAATGATTACAAACACAAGTTCTTATTAAAAATGAAACAAAATATCATTGATATTTAGTGTCTGCCTGATTTCCAGAATGATGATTGACTGGCGTAAGTTTTTAGGTTTAATTTTTGGTAAATGCTGAAAAATTAAATAATAGTTCTCGTACTGTAGTCTTCTATTTAGTATATTAAATAAATGGATAAAAAAACACACAATAGGCACCTAAAATCTGCCGCGTATTTGATTTGTCGGAAACTGCTTCTCGTCAACAGCTAATCAAAACAGTGTAAGTACCCTCTTGGCGCCCCCATTAGATACACTACATGTGACGTCACACATGTGAAAAATATATCGACAATAGCAGCTTGAGCTGTAGTTATCTAAAATGTAAACAATTTTAGTAGGAATTTTAACACGTATGAATAAATCAATAAACACTTGTAAAAACTGTCGGAAACTGCTTCTCAACCAGTATAATATACTGGAACCGATGTGAAGATATCAAGACCGAATGCAGTAATTTAATATTCATTGACGTTATGTTGCCTTCAGTTTCAATTATAATGTAAAACAAAAATAATGTGTTTCATGTAAAAATTCTTAAAAAAAGGTGTCAATGGGTATTCTTAAATTTCTTGTTGTATTTTGCAAGTTTTGAGAAATCTTTATACTGGAACACAGTCGAGCTGAAAACAGCTACATAAGCATCTAACATAATTATGCATTTCAGCCTTCTCTAAAACTCCATGGAAATGCTGATCAGATTTCAGTTGGCACTTTGAACATTGTTTCCAGCAAAAAAAAATGTTTACCAGTATAAAACTTTGTACTTACTGCAATGTGCATGTGGCTCAGAAACGGGCATTTTCCCTGTTACATCTTCTTGCTGCTTATGTACATGTGTATATATTACAATTATAGGTTTAAGGTAAACATTGTGCCTGGTTTCCATTCAAAATATGGTTCACTTGTCAACTTTTTGTGGTTGATTTTGACTTCCAAACACAAGTGTGATTCAATATTTGATGGCTTGAAATGGATTTTTTTTTTAAACCCTGTAGCCTGCAGTTTTAAAGCTGCACTCTCACAGATTAAACGGTTTGACGTCTTTTTTTATTTTTGTCTTGGAACAAGCCATTTTTTGCAAAAATCAATGGAAACCAGTCATATAAGACTGCTAACAAAAATTAAATTACAAATTTTTACATTTAAGTTCAAAAATTGATGTTTTATGAATTTTATCTTAAACTGTTAGTTTAAGTAATAAAACATTAATTTTCAAACGGAAATAAGAGAATCTACGATCTGATTTTTTGTCAGCACTCTTATATCATTGGTTTGCAGATATTTATGCAAAAATTTGCTCTTTCCAAGATCTGTGAGAGTGCAGCTTTAACAATGCTAGTACAGCTTTTGCATGTATGAAAGGGTGCATCCTGCAAAATGACCATGACTAAACAATCATGTTTTGTGTTGGTTTTGCCCTGACTTAATTCTGCTTAGGCACTTGAACATCGGAAAGACCATACTGTTAATCAAAATACGTGGTTCTCATGAGCCATTCAGTAATGTCGAAATATGGTGGTCACACAAAAGCTGCCAGACGTAGATTTCCGATTCCTGTACTTTGGTCCGAGCTGAAGGTTATCAACTTTATTAAATCATGCTGTTCAAATACAATTTACAAATTATTGAATTCTTGTGTGTAAACCACCTATCTTTAAGACATACAGCTGAGCAAAATTCAGTCAATTTGATGAGTTAAATGAAATAGAAATGGTATTTGTCTGTATAAGTGTAGTTGTTTGCCCAAAACTGAATCTATTTGTAAATAATTTTGGGAAACTATTGCTAATACCATTAAATCAGGAGTGGAGTTTCCAGGAGTAACTTGCCAAAATTGGGAATTCTGACTAATTTTTTAAGGTTTATTACTTTTGCCAAGTTGGAATATTTAAGGTTTGGGTATAGCCCTGGATGCCTAGAAAAAAAAGAGTGTGGAGCCTAAATGTGTGGTTCTACAAAAGCTAAAAGTGGCCCGAATTTGAAAAAAACCCATATAAATCACAAATTTTGTGGAGTTTAAAAATGGGGACCATGAGATAACTTGTTCTAGGATAAATTCAAAATATTTAAAAACTGAATTCAGCTATAATTTCAGGCAACTGCCAGTGAATATACACACAATGTTACTGTACCCTGCCAGGGTTCAAGCTTAGATTTGAAGTGTGAGCCCTAAATATATCCATCTTTTGTTTATTTAAAAAATATAGGGCAAACTTGAAATTTGAACTGGTTATTAAATAAAATGAAATGTTACGAGTCTCAAAGTTAAAGTGTGAGTACAAAAACGACCAGATGTGAGTAAGTTAGGGGCCTAACTATGCTAACTAAGCAATATGAATATACAAATGCTTTGAATAACGCTTAAAGTGGTTGTCCCAATAGTGCAGTGATATCTGCATTCACATCTCATCATGGCTTCAAGTTTTCTAGCCTGGGAGAATGTGAGTTTAATTTGTGGTTTTCTTCAGGTCATCGGATTTTCCCAAGATTTAACATTTACACAATATTTGCCAACAAGATTTTCATAGTTGAACATGTAATTTTGCTATCTCATGTTTTATATATTCATGACATGTAAAATGTTTAAACCAACAAGATTGACTAAGCATAACATTCTTTCCAACTGTTGTAAAATAAATGTACAGTTGAACACCGTTAATCCGAAATTGTAGGGACATAAAAAATTATTTCGGAATAGCGATATTTCGGATTTTCAATTTTCAAAAAATGACAGCGTTCGCGAATTATAGATGACATGAAATACTTAGTGGTGAAGATTGCAGTGTCAGTTACACGTTACCAATACATTTGGTTTGAGTGATCTTTCGTATACAATTTTTTTTTTATTTATTGTTTAATAAATGACAAATAATTCGTTTTTATACTTCTTTATTTAAGCAACAAAAAACATTTAAAACAAAATGACAGCACATGTATGCATTTGGAACATAGCACAGTTTCTAAAAAACATGTCTAAATGGCACTGAAATTATGTTGTTTACTCAGTATCATTCGGTTTATTATTTAAAGAATGATGTTATGATGCTGCACTCTGCTGACTCCGTTGATGTGTTTCTTAGTTACTTATCCGTCTAGTTTGTTAATAAAGTTATCCATTACATCACCCAAACTGAATCACACATTTTCTAACATCGATGTTTGTAACATACACATGCTCTATATCATTCTTTAACAAGCACAAATTTTGCTCCATTGTCACCTCAAATCAGTGCCTGAGTGCATTCATAGTATGGTGTGAAAAACTATGACATGATCGAGTTTGAAATAAGAATTGATAAATAGGTGTGAAATACCTAATTGGTACCGTAATTTTTCCTTCAGAATAGCATTTAATTCGGACTAGCGATTTCGGATTAAAGATAAAAAATTTAGTTAACAAAGAAGGAGTAAAATCAAGACTGAAAAATAATTTCGGAATATTGATGATTTCGGATAAACGGTGTTCGGAACACTGTACTTGAAACAAACAGTAACATTGAACACATTTTATCATATGCTAGAGAATGTAGATATCATTCCTAAATATTATGAACTATAATTTTAATTATTTTCCCTAGATCAAGATGGGAAGGGACTGCACCTCTCCTACCGGGATAAACTGCGGATAGTGGCCCTTACAAAGCAGGTGGTTCACGGGAAATACACACCCGGTGTGTCTCCGGATGTCGGCTTCCTAGATGTGGTCGGAAATGATAGAAAGTATTACATCTCTCTATTCTGTTTTTTAACTTGTTTGCAACTTTGAAGTTAAACATGAAATTAAAAGACTTTTTGACCAGAAGAAAGAATTAACTTGTTCTGAGAATGAGTAAAAACTGTGATAGAATATTGAACATGTTTCAATATTGTCTTTCTTAGCTTGTCTGTTGTTTTTACAAAATAGTAAGGATATTGTGATAGCATTGGTGTTGTTGTCATCTTGTAGTATTTTTTAAGGTTGTTCGAAACTAAAAACTTGAAAGATATTAGTTCACATGTTTGCAGAGACAAAACACCATTGAATAATAAGGCCAATATCTATAGCTTTATTAATTGTTGAGATATGCCAGTAAATATGCCTCTTGTTTGACTGAGAACAAGACAAGCAATCTCTCTTTTTATCATAGTTATATATTATGTTTTAAAATATATCATTGTCTTGAAAACTTCATATTGATATGCATGCAAATTAAGCAATATTCGTATGAAACATGACACATGTGCACACATTAACATGACATTACAAACCAATACAGCAAGGTCCACAACTTAGTCTGAGCCATATGTTGAGTTATAAATGCCCCTTGTTTCCACTGCAGACAGATGTGGGTGTCGCTCGGTGACATGACAAGGGATACAGCTATGAAGGAGTTTGTCAGCATGCTGGAGAGACTCTGCCCACAGTTTACTCCCTTTCTCCAGGCTCAGAAGGCTGAACGCATCGAGAAGGAGAGGAAAAAGTGAGGCCTGTTTCATTATACCGTCGCATAGATATATCAAGGCGCTATATTGGAGTTGTGTTTGTCATGTCACATTGCATCCCAAAGATCTTATGTCATATGAAGCTTCAAAAATAATTCACCTTCACTCAACAATAGAGATGTTGGTCCGCATAGGTTGTTGTGCACCTGCCATTTTTTAACCATACCAGTGTCCAGGTGCCATTTCCGGGGTATTCATTACCACTGTAATATTTGCCACGCAATCAGAATCGGATGTTAATTTGTTTAAAAAAGAAAAAGAGCAATTTAAAGACTTATTGTTAAGTTTTTACTTTAAACTCTAACTATATTATTATATTTACATGTTGTTTTCCAGACAAGAGGAGGAGGAAGCTCGGCGTCGTGAGCAGGAGGAGAGTGAGAGAAAAGCCCTGGAGGACGAGGCCCAGAGACAACTCCAGCTGGAGAAACAACGCCAGCAGGAACAGGAGTAAGTTGTCCCTTCTCGTCATTGTTGGATGCATTGTATAGTTAATGAACCCCCCACCCCCCCCCCAAAAAAAAGATGATTATCTACGAAGATGTGGTAGTTGCAAGGGGGAACTGATGGAAGGACTTTGAACTTTCATCTTGGTACAAATATTTACTACAATGGCACCTGGGCAACTGCTTTTGAAAATCTGTATCCTCAATTCTTGAAATTGTATTGCGTTATGATCAGGTTCCTGGGATGCTTGTATTTTCGTATTTAGAAAATATCCAATAGAGAAAAAAGAGGTCTGTTATGATCATGTTCCTGGGATGCTTGTATTTTCGTATTTAGAAAATATCCAATAGCGAAAAAAGAGGTCTGCTGTGATCAGGATCCTGGGACGCTTGTAATTTCGTATTTAGAAAATTTCAATAGCGAAAAAAGAGGTCTGCTGTGATCAGGATCCTGGGACGCTTGTAATTTCGTATTTAGAAAATTTCAATAGCGAAAAAAGAGGTCCGTTATGATCAGGATCCTGGGACGCTTGTATTTTCGTATTTAGAAAATATCCAATAGCAAAAAATGAGGTCCGCTATGATCAGGATACCATGGCCATGCTATTTGGAGATCAATTAGCGTATGCTAAACAGGGATATCTCGTAATTGTCAATGACAGGGTGTTGAAACAACAGCTTAATGATTTTCTTTGCGACATATGCCCATCAGAAAGCCTTACTTAGAGGACAAGTGCTTTTTTTTCTGGCAACTATTCAACCAATTATTTTTTTTAAGACAATTTTTATATCAAGACCATAACTCTACATCCGATAAAGTGATTTTGAAATGACCTCAGATGAAGCGATTTTGAAATGACTTGACATTTGGTCACCAGAATCATGTTAACATGGACAGCCCATATTCTTGCCTCATACTTTTAAAAGCCTTTATGTGTTTGCTCCATAAAACTTCTGACAAAAGGATTCAAATGGTTTTTTTTTGCATTTGGTTATACACCTTACCAGTGTATTTTCCACTATTTATGATTATTTTATTGTGTGAAGTAGTATCTCCTTTCATTTTATGCTTTTCGTCTTTTGTAGTGGGTTCCAATTTGTTACAGGATCATCTTTTGATTAAAGGCAAATGGGTCTGGGGCTCTTTCAAAGAAATTTTCCTGCTTAAGTGTATTTTGAACAAAAAGCAGAATCTGATTCCAGGGTTCCCCCTGGTGTCTAAAAAGTTGTCGCCACTTTTTCGCGGGGGGTTGAGGGGGCCTAGTGGGGGCAAGGGGGCGAAGGGCGCTGAAGCTCATGGGGTTTAAGCATTTTAAGAGCCTTAAATTTATTTAGCACATTGTCGTGCAAAAACATAATATTTTGTTGTACATGAAGCACAAGATATTTGTAAATTGTTATTCTATTGACAAAATATATGGACAAGTATATAAATAACAAAAAATGAAAATATTGCAAAAAATGTGACATAAACATCAATATGTTGAGTTCAGGCTAATGCTAAGGCTAAGGCCTGCATACAATAGTGTCATAGAATTAAAAAATACAATTATGAAATTCTGAGATAAATTTCAAATAAATTGAAACTCAAAGAAATATACATTGTCAAACTAGGGCCATACTTACCTAATAGAAATTCGTCTACTATTTACTCCAACTTATTGGAAGCCTTATCAAATGGGGTGTAGTTCTATTTATTTGTAAGCATACCCAATGACTTCTGTTAATCTTTTTGACACTTTTTGATCCTTTAGAATGCTGCATTTAGAGCAATTACAATTTGCGACAAAATCGAAAGCAAATCTATTTTTAGCGCGTTAACGTTATTACGAAATTTGCATATCATGTGACTTTCTGACAATCTAAAATTCTATGATATGCATTTTTAAAATTAACGCGTTAATTATGCAACAACAAAGCTGTTGAGCTAAATATTAAAATTGTTTGCTAATAAGAGACATAACAGTTAAAGGATGTCATTGTTAATCCGTGAAAGCAATAAAATTCTGCAATGATTAGCGAGGTGTTGACTGGGTTGTGACTGCTTGCCCTAATTATCGGATTTGCTGTCACATCAGCAGATGCGCTTGATTTATGACAGTGTCAGAATCGAATATCATGCAGGCCGCTTACATGTATGTCATTTTAGGAAAATATTTTCAAATAATTTGTTTTTGCCATAAATTCGCCAAATTTAAAAAGTTGTCGCCACTTTTGCGATTTTGTTGCAAATGGCGACAATGGGGATCGCCAGCAGGAACCCTGGAATCTAGTGACGGCCTGGTCTTAGCCATGATGCTGTGGTTCTAGTTGTTGGCAGTCAGCCAAAAACTTTTTCTGATGGGGATAAATTACACTGGAAAACTAATAAAAAATTCTTGTCAAACATACATCAACAGCGCTAATAAAGATATTGGTTGCTTAAATTAAAAAAAGTTACAAAAAAGATATTGAAATCTTTCTAAGCCCCCCCCCCCCCCCCCCCCCCCCCCCCCCCCCCCCCAAGCTCTTGTTTCTGGTCACAGGCCTCAAAATCCTAAGGGTTTGTAGGTAGGGATTTTTTTTTGATTTTTTTTTAATAAACCTTTGGATCGGAATTTTGAATGTATTGTCTGCAAACATTAGCACAGTACTGTAAGCTCCCTTGAGTAGGATCAAATGAATTAAGACTTGTTTGTTGTAAAAATATCCAATTTTATTTATTTAATAAACAGCAATATAAATCATCTAGTTCAAAATACTACGATGTAGAACCTATAAATAGCGGGGAAATACCTTTTGTTACTAAAAATATCATCCTGTACTGGCCACTATAATATGTTAGAAGTTCGTAGCGATCTGTTAGGAAGACTGGCGATTTATTTCAATGTTATCGAAGTTGTACCGGTAAGTGTTAAGTTAAAAACGATGCATATATTATTTGTTATGTAATCCGATGCATCCTTGTCAAAATCCAACATTTTTCTCGCTTTTACTTTCAGTTTCATTTTAACCTTAGGATTCCTCCGGAAGTAAACAAAAACATTCAGCGGTCCTAATGCCAATATCCCTTTATTGTTCCTTTGTAAAATTTGCAGAGCAATAAACATGTTATGTAATAGAACTTAACTGTAGATAGACCAGGACTTACGTCAAATAGTTCTCCTTTCACTTTCATTAAAATTGACAGGAAGTAAATGTAAAAGCACCTGTTTCCCGCGCTTTTTGTACCATGTGCATGCGCAGGAGAGCTAGACGAAAAGTGTTTCATTTTTTTAAGCATTTACAAACTTCCAAGATTTATCTTTTATTTTGCGCTAATAGGTGAAATTGAATTAAATAACATTTCAAGTGTTGATATAGAAACATTGTTGTTCGTAGTTAGCTAAAACTGCCAAAGGTATCCATTTACATAATGGCGGAGTTATTCACAACATTGAGTTTGACTGCTGATAATGGACAGGGTTGTTCACTTGTCACTTCGGGCGTTAATTGCTATTGACATGTGTTTACTAAAAGACACTTAAATTGAATTAACAAACATTCAGCACATGGTTTGCAGCCCCATTGATCTTCAGATTCAGGACAAACGACTCTTGCACTGAAATTCTCTCGGGTCAAAGGTGCCACTTACTTGTGAACTTTGGTTCATTTACGATATCTCACGAGAGGTAGGGTCCATTAAAAGCCCTGTTTAAATATCCTTGTCGGATAGCATGGTTTATTTTTCATATCCAGTACTGTTCTCCCGGGACACCGGTCTAAAAAAATTGATTTGGGGCAGAAAAAAGTATGGTCGGGGCAGAAAAAGTATGGTCGGTCGGGTGACCAGAAACAAGAACTTTTTTTTGGGCCTAAGAACACCATTCTTTTAAAAAATATTGTAGTTTTTAGCTGGACTATTGGAAGAATAAGGAGAGCTATACTACTCACCCAAGTGTCGGCGTCACACCTTGGTTAAGGTTTTGCATGTAAGCACCTTTAAGTCATAATCTCAGTAAATACATCATGTATTGCATTGAAACTTAAGATATGCATTCCCAACTATCTAACCTACTAAATTATTGAAGTTAGATAACACTAATTTGAATTTAATGCAAATAATAGGCCTTTATAATTTGACTTGGAAGTTCTGGTTAAGGTTTTGCATGTTAGCACACATAGGTTAATATCTCAGCAACTACTTCATGTATTGCAATGAGACTTTATACAATGGTACTCACGACCCAACCTACTTAAATAACCAGGTTAGATAACTGTATTTTGCAAATAATGGCCATTTATTTCTGGTTAAAATTTTGCATGTAACAACATTTATGTTAATATCGTAGCAAATACATCATGTATTGCATTGAAATCTAATTTAATTTTACAGTGATCCATGTTTCGCTTAAACTTTTCAATCCTTACACTGAAAAGAGGCGGAATAGTCGAGCGTGCTGTCTCTGTGGCAGCTCTTGTTCTCTCTTGTTTTCCGAAATAATAAATTTTCCTTCTGGGTTAGTTATTCCATGGATCTGATTAAAATCCTATCCTCAATACGGTTTCCATGAGAATTTGAAGTTGATACCTAGATAGGTCACCTTCTGATGACTTTTCCATTGACCAATCAAAGGCCTTTTTCCGCCTGGTTAAAAGTTAGCTCAAAGTTGAATTTATCCAATATTCAACTAGGATTCCAAAATCGTTTGGGAGTTATATCTTTAAGATTTAAGCAAACTTTTCAATATTTATTTGTGTAAATCAGAAAAGCTCAGACAGGTACTCACCAGAGACCAGTTTCAATGGAGTGTAGGGCTTAATTTCTAAATTGAATGAAAATGCGTTTCAATAGTAATATCATGAGAACATTTATCCTATAGATTTTGTCTGTAACTTTTTGGATGTCTTTGAGCATATGGTTTACCATGTCCTATTGAAATAGGGCCCTGACTGCAAATCAGAACATATTAAAGCAAAACTTTTGTTTATACTTGTATTTGTGTATTGTAAACAAAATGTATTGTTTGTGTCCTGGCTTTGATCCTTTTTTTATTGTTGAACAGCTAGAACACAATTATAATATCATAACACATAATTTTATAACTATAAATAACAGTATTGGAAATCCAAATAATTCTCAATATACATTTCAATGGCTCGTCATCAGAACTTTGCTCAGGAAAGAAAGAGTAAGATTGTCTATTCATCTTATAATCTTTACATTATTATGCACATGGGCAGTGAAACAGATACTTGATGCAGACTTGTTTGTAGCTTGATATTGGTTAGAGGGTTTTGATACAACACAACAATGCCATTCCAGTTAGTGATCAATACTGACATCTGGCCACACTTTCTTGAAAAAGCTTTATTCCTTATAACAGGCCCAAGCCAAGCTCACTATTTAAGTTTTGGTATAAATCATTATAAACTATGTTTTGATTTATAATGTCATGTTTTAGTAACTTCACGAAAAGAAATGACACTTTAACCTTTTACTTTTTAAGACAAATCACATGTTGTTAAAAGAAGATAAGATGTCCTTATTGATTAGCTGCATTGTTCCATTCACTGACAATCACATTGAGGCCCTAGGAGTAAACTTTCAATAGTTTGATATTGAAAAAGGTTAATTGGCAAAGAAATTTAATCTGGGCCTCATGAAGTAATACCGCAATTATGATAATGGAACTGCTTCATCTTACAATTAAAACTATTTATACGCTGTTTTCGTTAGATGTAGAAGTAATAGTTTGATGGTGTGAATTAAAATCTTAATAATTAAGACTGGCCGGATTGAGTGTAGAAAACGAGCTTTTTAATCATTAAGATTTAATTCATGTCATCCAACTGACTTAGAATACAACCTCATTGGCTGACAAATTGTCAGCTCAAAGTCTGTCACAGGGATTGTGTATCAAATGAATGGCAGTGGGCGGATCTTTAAACACGCGCAAAAGTTGAAATTCTTAATGATTAAGCCTAGAATTTAATGATTTCCTATTTGTTATTTCATTGGATGTAAATGTAGGTTTTATTCTAAGGTAAAGATATTGGAACAAGATTTGCTTTTAAGATAATTTAAGAAATTGGTGTCTGAGCCAGTATTCATAATACAAGTAATTTTTTAGGTGGATATCCTAAAATTTCAATAGTAAAATTTAAAGAAATGAATTTAAGAACAAGAGTTTTTAAAATCAATATCAAGTATCTGAATTACATAAAACAAATGGCAATGATGTATTTTCAATATGATAAGTTATTACATCATATGACCAGTTAGGTACCTTCGGAAATGACTTAGACCAGACCCTGGGTTTAATTTCAAGAAGATATAATGACACAACTTTTCTAGAAGCAAATGTCACAAATATCTGGTTTTCCCTGACAAGTAAGAAATGTTTTTTGGGTGTATATTTCTGCACTGAAAAATATGTTTTCACATCGAGATGCCTGTAGAATCAAACAATTCATGATTTGCAGAACAGATGTACTTTTTATTGACATGTATGACCCGTTTTAACAGGTTTCAAAGAAAACCCATAACTGTTTCAACCACTTACTATTGACATAAGGTTAAACAACAGGGTGACATTATTGGTTTGTCTCCGATACTACACTATCCATTGTCATGCTTAAGCAGCTGCATGGCTGTACCATTGGCTGTTACGTTAGCTGGGTATTGATTTTTGCCCCCTCATGTTTTACAGGAAACAGATCAGAGCAGCGCTCAATCAGCAGACAGCACAGCAGTTTAGACAGTACGCTGCGCAACAGTTCCCCGGAAATACTAAACAGGTATATTTTTATTGCGTTTTACTTTTTATTTAATTTACAAAGTATTGAGTTGTGTTTGACGTTGATTATTTTTGACTGTTTCTAAGCAAGTGGTGTTGAAAGATGTTTTTTTATCATAAATGATGTTACCAGCACAATATAGTGTATTATCTAATTTTGATATATATATATTAGCTAGTGTTAAACTTAAATTGATTAAAACTCGCCATGGCACGTTTATCATTTAAAGGAAACTTGTAAAATAAATTCTGTATTAAATGACAACCACTTATGTTAATCCTATATATAATAATTGTTCTTCTTAATGTTCCAATTTTCTCATTAAACCTGAATTGTATTCACCTTGTTTGATAAATAATACAGCCTGCTGTAAATTGAATAATTTTCCGGGGTATGGGCTGCATTTGAATTGTTTGTGTTGAATTACAAATAGCTAACTTATGGATTAATGGTCATGTTTTGTTAGCATGATATTTTATGCATTCAGTAATTCAAGCCTCTGAACATTAATGCCTTCCAGATAATTGTTGTGTATCTTGTTTTGTAAATGACCATTTTACAACAGCCTGGGAGTTCTGGATTATTCCTGACATTGTTGTTTTTCCATTTTAATGGGTTTTGCTCACAATACACTGGAAAAAATGCATTTTACACTTTATGGAACCCTCTTATCGAAGTGTGTGTGTCAAAATATCGTGTGATCAACAGTTTTAGTTAAATATTATAATGTATGAAAAAAATCACACAAACATGTTGTTTTTTAAAATTCTTTATATCTTCTTTTTTTCAATTTAAATAATTGCAGTGTTACAAATTATTTGAACACCTTAGTCTCAAGTAAACTTTGTTTGAACTCATAAATGTAACTCTTACTTTGAAAAAAAGATATTCTTTCTGCACAGAAATAATGATTATAAAAAGTGATTGTACAATTTGATTGTTGATAAGTAGAAAAAAGTAATGTACAAAAAAGTGAAAATATTTCCCTGAAACTATTACACATGTTCACTATCATAAATCAGTTCTCATATAAATCCCTGAGACACAAAATCAGTATACTCCTGCAATAACTCTTGCTTAAATATTCCAACCTAAGACCGCCACAGAGGGAGGTTCTTGCTTAAATATTCCAACCTTAGACCGTCACAGAGGGAGGTTCTTGCTTAAATATTCCAACCTAAGACCGTCACAGAGGGAGGTTCTTGCTTAAATATTCCAACCTAAGACCGTCACAGAGGGAGGTTCTTGCTTAAATATTCCAACCTAAGACCGTCACAGAGGGAGGTTCTTGCTTAAATATTCCAACCTAAGACCGTCACAGAGGGAGGTTCTTGGTTAAATATTCCAACCTAAGACCGTCACAGAGGGAGGTTCTTGCTTAAATATTCCAACCTAAGACCATCACAGAGGGAGGTTCTTGCTTAAATATTCCAACCTAAGACCGTCACAGAGGGAGGTTCTTGCTTAAATATTCCAACCTAAGACCGTCACAGAGGGAGGTTCTTGCTTAAATATTCCAACCTAAGACCGTCACAGAGGGAGGTTCTTGCTTAATCATTCCAACCTAAGACCATCACAGAGGGAGGTTCTTGGTTAAATATTCCAACCTAAGACCATCACAGAGGGAGGTTCTTGCTTAAATATTCCAACCTAAGACCATCACAGAGGGAGGTTCTTGGTTAAATATTCCAACCTAAGACCTATCACAGAGGGAGGTTCTTGCTTAAATATTCCAACCTAAGACCATCACAAAGGATGGTTCTTGCTTAAATATTCCAACCTAAGACCATCACAAAGGATGGTTCTTGCTTAAATATTCCAACCTAAGACCATCACAGAGGGAGGTTCTTGCTTAAATATTCCAACCTAAGACCATCACAGAGGGAGGTTCTTGCTTAAATATTCCAACCTAAGACCGTCACAGAGGGAGGTTCTTGATTAAATATTATATATTTCGACCGACACCAAAGCAGGTTTCATTACTCTTGCTGAAATATTTCTTCTATTACACCCTGGGACCAGCACAAAAGCAGGTTTCATTACTCTTGCTGAAATATTTCTTATATTACACCCTTGGATGAACACAAAAGCAGTTTACATAACTCTAGCATAAATATTTCTTGTATTATACCTTTAGACAACACAAAAGGTTACTTAACTGTTGCATAACTTTTGCACAATAGCGGGCTAGATAACTCTAGCATAACTATTGCTTATTTCCACCTTAGACAACACATCAGATATAGGCTTCAACATCAACTTGCTCTCTTTTATTCCCAAAAGAGGCACATATATCACTTGATAATGTTTATGAAACCATTTATCATATGCTAAGCTGAAATGTTTTGTCACGATAATAGCCTTGTTATTGTGGGTATAGTTAACAGTCAATTAGCACTGTTTTGTGACTAGTGCTTGTAAGGTAATGGGTGACATGAAATCATATGCCAATATTCCTTTGTGGCCTGTAGCTCCAGAAATCTAGAGTTCTAAGGTTTTAAAGGGCAGGGTACTGCAGAAGTGGGACAAGTTGCTAAGGGAGAAAAGGGTTTATATCACGCCCCCAACATAAATAAAGCAACGCCATTGCTCCAGGAATGATCAAACAATATTTTTCCATATTTGGTCACCAAACATATATTGTACCAAAATGGTATCTATTTTCCGCTTCCAATTCTGATGAATAAATGAAATATTTAAAGATGTAAACAGGATGTTAACGTAATATATACGTTACGTGGATGCATAGGGCACAGAAAACCATATTTTAGTTTGAGCTTCGCTCTCAGCCGATAAAGTTTCCTTTGCCCCAAGTCACCTACTAATCCCATTACTTATAATATCTACAAAAAAAATGTACCTCATTTGTACAGCTTGTATGTATTTATAGCCATACTATTTTTAAGCAAACAAAAGAAATATGTGACAGTCTTAAGCATTTGATTTAATGAAGATAGAATTGTGCACATGCTGGTCTCCATGCGGGCAGAAGGGTGCTTCCAATTAAGGACAGTGTGCAACAACGTCCTATAACCCTTTAGCTAAAACTCTAAGATACCTGTATAATATTAAGTCTCGTATAGTGTGTATGTATCAGTTATCTTTTAAGGTAAGTCTGTATCTGTTCAAGTCATTCTTTAAAATGGTCAATACTAAAAGATTGTACCGGTATTCCATATTTTGGAAGCAGCCTTTCAAACCAGTTCTGTTTAATCATAGTATGGCGAACTTCGAAATTGTTCCAAGAAAGTCTCTAAAATATTCTTTTGAAAAATTATATCTATCCATTGATCAGGCCTGTACAATAATTGTTTCTAAGACTGAGAAAGATAATTCTGCCTAAATTTCCCTGCGGCATCCACCTGGGGGAATTTATGTCATTTTCATGTTCCTTATTCCAAATTATTTTTCTCATATACTGAAATATTGTTACTAGCATTTCGCCAAGGTTACAAACACCACTTAATGTTGTTAATGAAATATCAATCTTTAGAGGAATGTACTTTTTCTATATCTCTGCTACTTTACAAAACAGATCCATATTGGTTAAAAATCTTGGTTACAGGGCACCTCTATTTCTGATTAAACCATAAATCTGATAATGAGAACAATTATTTTGTGATTGTCTCCAAGGTAACAATTTCATATGGAAATAATCACTGAGTAAGAACAGTAACAAAGTCCTAGTGGTTCTAACATGTTTAGGCCTGAGCAGTAGTTTCAAATGAGATATAAAGTCTAAATGAGATATAAAGTCTGTATCATTTCTTGAATCTTTTGACTGTCACAGATTAATTTCAAAGAAAGAATGAATGCTTCTCAAATTTCAATCTGCATAATGGCAGATTAAATGTGATGTTATGTGGAACTGTTCACCTTTAACTGCATCTAACAATCATTATAAGCATGGACGTGCATCCTCTGATGCAATAATTAAAGCAACTTATATGGAATGCCTTAACCTAAACACCTGAAATATTGAAGGCTATGGAAAAAGGATAGACATCCAACTCTTTTTGTGGCAAAAACCTAAAACATCTATGCAAACTCATGTGGGGATAAAAATCTAGCAATTAATGTATAGTCACTTATGAACAGCTGAAAACATTGAGTTTGATTTAATTGCTCAGTAGCTGCACAAGCAGCAGATGTAGTAGCAGCAGCTACAACAGCAGTGTCTGTAGAACATGCAACAGCCTGTAACTCACTTTAATAATAGATTCATTATCATAGTTCAATTGCTGTCCAATTGCATACTTGATTTGCTACAGTTAAGACATCTGTTATGTTTCAAAAGACATTTTAACAACCGAATGTTTGTTTTTTCAGCAAGAGGAGCTGATCGCCCAGCTCCAGGAACAACATTTTCAGCAGTACATGCAGCAAGTCTACCAGCAGCAATTGCTACACCAACAGCAGCAGTATCAACAACTTCAGGCCATGCAGGCAGCTCAGAAGAATGGCACCAGCCCTCCCACAGAATCTCCTTCACCCCCAATGGGCCAGGCCCCACCCCTGGGCACACCCGCCCCACCCCTGGGCACACCAGTCCCGCCCATGAGCATACAGCCGGTCCTACCCACTGGGGTGCCACAGAATATACCAAACTGTACCTTGCAGCAGTTGACACCACAGTCTGTAAATCATGTTCAGAATGGGCCAGTACCTCCACCCACTGATACCCCACAGACTGAGGATCAGACACAGGGCGAAGAAGGTAAGTAAATAAGTTAAGCTCTAATTTGAAAACTGCTAAACTGGTTTAAATCACTATGTCTGTTTCTAGAGTAGAAACAAGAACTGGTGTCCGTTTAGAGAGGCCAAGTAATGTGCATCTTTTTGAGCTCTCACCCATGACCAAGGCTCCATCTTGAACGATCTTTACACTCTTCTTATAAGTTTTGTTCACTATCTTTTGTTTTGATATAATTTGCGGAATTTTGTCTTTAAGAGATGTGCGTCTTTTAAATTAAATAAAGTTTTAAAGCTGCACTCTCACAGATTTACCGTTTTTACAACTTTTTTATTTTTTTGTCTTGGAAAGAGCAAATGTTTGCGTAAAAGATACCCGCAAACCAATGATAAAAGATTGCTGACAAAAGGTCAGATCGCATATTTGCATATCTCTGTTTGAAAATCAATGTTTTATGGCTTTGACCGTTACTAACGGTTTAAGAAAAATGCATAAAACATTAGTTTTTGAAAATCTGCGATCTAATTTTTTGTTAGTAGTCTTATATCACTGGTTTCCATGCATATTCGCAAAAATTGGCTCGTTCCAAAATAAAAAAAAATGGTCAAAACGTTCAATCTGTGAGAGTGCAGCTTTAACAAATTTATAGAATAAAGGAAATATAGTAAAACTTAAAAGATGACCATGATGAACTACAGTACTGTTTATGAATTTAAGCTTAAAGTAAATAAGTGACTAATTTGGCTAAATCACTTTTCTCTTTAATTTGGGCCAGATCTCCCTTTGACTGTCCTTGCAAATTTCTGCTTCAAAATCACTGTCCTTCGTGTCGTTATATAGACGAAAGAATAATTCTACCGATTTTCTTTAAGACAGAATCTGAATTTTATCTTTAGTGTACTGAAAATGATGTTGTTAATTCTCTAGCTGGTATTTGATTTATAAAAGGATTTAAAATCTAAATTCTTAATCAACTATAATAATTAGTCTGGGTCTTTTTTAATTATTTTTCGTTGATGTGGTCAATACCAAGAGTTCATAAAAATGATTGAACTTCAGTGGTATAAAAGAAAACAAGCTGCATTTAATAGTATCAAGTGTATTAAGAAATGAATCAACATCAAAGCAAATCTTTGCTTTATCATTTGGAAATAATTTGAGGTTTAAGTATCAAATTCATTTATATACTTATGGTCTACCATATTTTTTTTTTAGGAAATACAGCAAAATAATGAAAATCGAATCTAAGATTATGCATTTAATTAACTCTCAATTTTAAATCATCTAATTTTGATAGAACTTGATCAGCCTTTAACCCTATGAAGTGTTGCAATCACCAAACTGATTTATTTATTTCCGGAAAATGTCTTCTAGATGGCACATGCATGAACCAGGAATTACGTATACTTAGAGATTAAAGAATTCATTGAACTTTTGATATAGATTACATAATAAAGAATTGAAGTGCTTGACTGTTTATTTACAATTATCAATTGTGGTTTTAGACTGATTTTCAATCCCTTCTTAGCTCATGTTTGCCATTTGTAGGAAATAAGGCTTCTCCTAAGCCCGCTTTGCTTTTCTGGTCCAATGGTTGATTGATTTGAATAAAAGTGACATTTTGTTTCAGACTTACAGATTAGATCTAATGGGGAAAAGTAAAAATGTTGTCCTCATGTAAACAAGAGGTCAATTCCAGTTTATTGCCTTTCCTTGAAATCCTCCAATTCATTTGTATCACTTTTAATGGTCACTGTTGTAGTTTATGGCATGAAAATATGTATTAAAGAAAAAGCAAATTGATTATGTAAAGATTGATCTTTTATAAATTGGTTGTCCAGTAAGTGCAGCTGTCAGCACTCTCACTAAGGTTTGATTCCCAGCCTGGCATGTGAGGTTGGTTGATGGTCATCAAGCTGGACACGTGGGTTTCCTCCAACATTTACACCACACTTGCTGAACTAAATTCAGGACTGAACTATTGTTTACTGAATAGGCTTAAGCTAAAAGATGGTCTTGGGCTGCATTTCAGGACAAAAACCTGTAGAACTTCCAAAAATTGAGCCTCCAAACATGTGGGTCTCAAATGATATAACCAAGTTTAAAATCTCAATGAGAAAAACCACAGAAAATGTCATACAGATCGACTCCCTGGCCACTGCAACCGTGAGTTAATTGGTCCTTGCATGTGTCTCATTCGTCGTCCATTTGTTGTTTTTAGCGGGTTTTATTTTATTTATTTTTAGTTCTGACATCATTGTGATTTGACTTGGCAAAGCTTTGTACATCCTAGAGCAAGAACTCGAAAAGGGCATATAAAATGGTTGGCACATGTGTTCTTGCATTATGGAGCTCTATGTTTTTCATACATTCATTTGAGATTATAACCTTCGCATTACATACCATTTCAAAAACAAAACATAACTTTATTTTAAAACAATCTGTTATCACTACTTTCTAAAGAAACCCTATAGATAGTTTTTAGCTCGACTATAAGAATAAGGAGAGCTATACTACTCACCTAAGCGTCGGCGTCACCCCTTGGTTAAGGTTTTGCGTGCAAGCACACATAGGTTAATATCTCAGCAACTACTTGAGGTATTGCATTGAGACTTTATACAATGGTACTCAGCCATCTAACCTACTTAATTAACCAAGTTTGATAACTCTACTTTGCATTTAATGCCAATAATAGGCCTTTATTATTTGACTTAGAAATTCTGCTTAAGGTTTTGCGTGCAAGCACACATAGGTTAATATCTCAGCAACTACTTGAGGTATTGCATTGAGACTTGATACAATGGTACTCAACCATCCAACCTACTCAATTAACCAAGTAAGATAACTCTAGTTTGCATTTAATGCAAATAATAGGCCTTTATTATTTGACTTAGAAATTCTGGTTAAGGTTTTGCGTGCAAGCACACATAGGTTAATATCTCAGCAACTACTTGAGGTATTGCATTGAGACTTGATACAATGGTACTCAACCATCCAACCTACTTAATTTACCAAGTAATTTACCAAGTTAGATAACTCTAGTTTGCATTTAATGCAAATAATTGCCCTTTATTATTTGACTCAGAAATTCTTGTTACGGTTTTGCATGTAAGCACACATAGGTTAATATCTCAGCAACTGCTTGAGGTATTGCATTGAGACTTGATACAATGGTACTCAACCATCCAACCTACTTAATTTACCAAGTAAGATAACCCTAGATTGCATTTAATGCAAATAATTGCCCTTTATTATTTGACTCAGAAATTCTTGTTTTGCATGTAAGCACACATAGGTTAATATCTCAGCAACTACTGGATGAATTGCATTGAGACTTGATACAATGGTACTCAACCATCCAACCTACTTAATTTACCAAGTAAGATAACCCTAGTTTGCATTTAATGCAAATAATTGCCCTTTATTATTTGACTCAGAAATTCTTGTTTTGCATGTAAGCACACATAGGTTAATATCTCAGCAACTAATGGATGAATTGCATTGAGACTTTATAAAATGGTACTCAACCATCCAATCTACTTAAATAACCAAGTAAGATAACTCTAGTTTGCATTAAATTCAAATAATGGCCCCTTTTTTATTCAACATAGAAATTCTGGTTAAGGTCTAGCATGTTAGCACACATAGGATAATATCTCAGCAACTACTTGATGTATTGCATTGAGACTTTATACAATGGTATTCAACCACCCAACCTAATTGAATAATCAAGATAGATAACTGTGTTTTGCAAATAATGGCACTTTATTATTACACTTAAAAATTCTGGTTTAAATTTTGCATGTAACCACATTTATCTTAATATCCCCGCACATCATGTATTGCATTAAAATCTAATCTAACAGTGATCCATGCATCTTTCGCCAAAACTTTTCAATCCTTACACTGAAAAGCGGCGGAATAGTCGAGCGCGCTCTCTCTGTGACAGCTCTTGTTTAGCATAGTAATTGATTGAACATCTAATAGCTCTTAATATTTTACTCCATACTTTGTACTCAATCTCCAGCGGTAAAGATTCCCTAGAGGCGAAGTGAAAGATGTCAGACATATCTTCCATCAAAAGTCATTGCTTGGTCAAATGTTGACTTGGTTAAGTAAATAGTGTTCTTTTTTAGAGCCTTGAAAGGAAACACCTTTTCAATCACGCCACACTCGTCAATCAGTTCTGTCTCCTTTTGCAGAATGTACAGCCATCACATTAATCTTTTCTGCCGATAATCAGATTTTAAACTTGGTAAATGATGCTTGATGGAAGATTTATATGTCATTTCACTTCCCCAAAATTTTTTGTGAAGATTTAGTTTGGAAACCCTCCTCTAGAAGAAGTTAATGTAAGGATGGTACAGACCACAGGAACTGACATTTTATGATGAAAGAGTTATTTTCATAAATAACGTATAGATGTCAGCGTCACCTAATCTTATGTTTTTTTTTCAGGTAGAAATTTATTCTAGAGGACTGTTTCCTGTTTTACATGTAGCACAATATAATTTTGTGTGCCCCTCACATAACTGTTGTACTGTTTGTTGTGTTGTAGGGGAACTGCCCCCAATTGCCGCAGCCTCCATGTGGACAAAGAAAGATGTGAAAGAGTTCAAGGAGTTGTTGAAAAAAGACAAAGATTCTGTGATAAAAATTGGCTCGGGGGAGACTGTTACGGTATGTCCATGAGGCTGTAACACCATGTTCATGAGGCTGTAACATTATGTTAATGACACTGTAATGATATGTTAGTGACGCTGTAATGATATGTTAGTGACACTGTAGCGGTATGTTTGTAAGACTGTAACAGTATGTTGTTTGACGCTACCAGTATGTTCATGAGGCTGTAATGATATGTTAATGAGACTGTAACTCTGTGTTCATGAGACTGTAACACTGTGTTCATGAGACTGTAACTCTGTGTTCATGAGGCTGTAACTCTGTGTTCATGAGACTTCAACACTGTGTTCATGAGACTGTAACACTGTGTTCATGAGACTGTAACTCTGTGTTCATGAGACTGTAACACTGTGTTCATGAGACTGTGACACTGTGTTCATGAGACTGTAACGCTGTGTTCATGAGACTGTAACGCTGTGTTCATGAGACTGTAACACTGTGTTCATGGGACTGTAACACTGTGTTCATGAGACTGTAACACTGTGTTCATGAGACTGCAACACTATGAGACTGTAACACTGTGTGCATGAGCCTGTAACACGATGAGACTGTATTACTGTGTTTATGTGACTAGCACTATGTTCATGAGACTGTAACGCTATGTTCATGAGACTTTAACACTACAAGACTGTAAGACTATGAGACTGTATTACTGTGATCATGAGACTGTAACGCTTTGTTCATGAAACTGTAACACTATGTACATGAATCTGTAACACTATGTGCATGAATCTGTAACACTATCAGACTGTAATGCTTTGTTCATGGGACTGTAACACTATGTGCATGAATATTTAACACTATCAGACTGTAACACTTTGTTCATGAAGCTTTAACACTTTGTTCATGTGGAAAATGATACTGAAATGAGACTGTAACAGTATGTTATGTGACTACCGGTATGTTCATTAGGCTGTAATGGTATGTTAGTGACACTGTATCAGTCATCAAAAAGGCTGTTTAACAGAAATTTCAGGCTATTCCTGCAAGCAGGTAGCGCAATTTTCAAGATAATTGTCACAATGGCAATCAATCAAGTGGATGTCAATACATCTGTCTGTCCTGTCTTCTCTAGCCTCCAAATTGGCAATGATACAAATTTCAATATAAAACTAGACACGTTGTCATGTTCATTACGCAGGGGCCTGTTTCTGTAAAGATCTTAATAGTCAAGTTAAATTAACTTAGTTTTCTATTTTTGTTCTTTTTGTTTTGATATAAAATTCATGACCTTAAGTCAGTTTTCAGAGATGAAAGCACAGTTGAGGAAATGATAAAAATGACTTATTGCAAGTGTGACATCCTTCAGAAAGTTGAAATTAAGATCCTTTGTTTAAATGAGGCCTTGGTCAGTAGGTTGTAGGCCAAGGTCACACTTAGTTGTTAGAGGTCAACTGAACCTGTCCTTTGGGTTGTCCGTTTTGCGACTTTGTCATATGAGGAAGGATTTATGCCATTTAATGGTCAGTTGTCGGAATTACTCATCTGAACTCTTACTTTGATAACAGTAAGAATTCATAAATAATTTTGCACTATCAAACTTTTTTTTTCTGTATTCTGGCACACGATCCAGGTGTTAGGCCAAAGGTCAAGGCCACTATTGAAGCAATGGTGATAGGGTAATACTATGACCTATAGGAGGACGTTTCCTGATCTGTTTCAAACATTAACATTGGCATGATCAGCATTGATGGCATTCACCTTTTCTGACATTTGTTTATTTTTGTATTAAGATTACAGACTGATGCAAGGGTGACTGTGATAGCCTTTTTTAATGTTCCTGCTCCCAGGATTTATGTCCTTATAATCAGGGATGATAAAATTCCGGATTAATCCGGAATTCCGGATTTAAGGCCTCACGGATCGATTTTGAGATTAATGTAAATCCGTTGAGTTTTTTCTAGGGGGGGGGGGGGGGGGGGGTACAGGGAGCGATTCGAGCTCAGTTCGAACAATATGGGTACGAAAGGTGAGTTTTCCGGAAGTGTAAAGCCGGAAATTAACGAACCTAATTACGTCTTGGCAATCGAGCTATATGATTGGTTAAGATAGCATCCGGTGATTACGGAAATTACCGATGGGACTAGAAGACAGTATCCGGATGGTCGTATCCGGATACGACAGACGACGAAGACGAGTAAACGGGTATTGGAAAATTGGAAAAAAAAACGACCACCACCAACTTCTAAAAACATCGATTCGTCGATTTTAAGGGTATATTTGCCATTTATTTTTAAGAGAAATTCCCGAAACGTTTCTTTTTGAGTTAATAGAAATTGATCAAACTGAGAATGAATTTTGCGCATGTAGCATTATTTCGGACATCCCGATTCGGATTGTGTCATAATAATCGATTTTTATTTTACAAATTTTATTTGGCCGATTGAAGTTTACGCTGTAAACCGTTTTTTTTTATTATTCTCATAATGTTTGAAGCATTGTTGACCGTAATGGGAGGTTCAAATGAAAATTGGTTTGGTTCAAATATATATATATAAAAAAAATGAATAAATATTTTGTAGTAGTAATATATATTACGTAGAGGCAGTCATTTTATTTTCTATTTGAGACAGTTCAACAAAACTTCTTGAGGACCCAGTTTGAGTGAGATTTAAATTCTTTTGTTGTAATTTGTATTTCCAGGTATGTTTACCTGTATGGTTACAAAAGTCATGGATGAACAGACACCTCAGCCAGTGCATCCAGTGGTTCCTGTCAATGACTGACAATTGAATCCAGAGGCCATGATACTTGGATTTATGACTGAACATGCTCCCTGGCACCACAGTAGTGTGTCTTACTTAAGACACTTGCCAAAGATACAAAAGCTCTCAGCGAATTAAAATTCAAAGGTGTACAGCATCATACAAGATGACTTACGGAGTGGCGAGCCATTTTAATGATGAACATGTGGAGGAGTTAATGGATCTCGGTTTTGTTTCAACTAAGACAAGTCAACAAACACAAACACTGAGAAAACTGTTGCAGCTATTTTTCTGGCATAGAATAAGAAATAGTGTTGAGACATTTGGCCTCCTTAAAAATCACAAGGGCTGATTCTGAATCAATTTTCATAGAATTTGAAAGCCTGTTTGAGAGACTTGAACTGCTGTGGGACAATCTAATTTGTGTGCTACTGGACTCATGTAACACCATGAGGGGAAAAAATCTGGCTTGGGGACCAGAATACGTCAAAGTCCACCATGTCCACAACGGCTACGCTGCCAAAGCATTTAAGTCCCGTTTGGATATTACACTTGTAATAATATATATAATAATTAATAACATTATATTCTCATCAAATGTGCAGAAAATGGAATAAATACTCTTATGATACATAAAAATTGAATAAATAACACTTTTACAATAAACATTTGCAAGCATGATAATTGATATGTTGTTCATTATTATAAATCAAACATCCCACAGTGTAGACTGTTCATACACAGGCATTTGATCATAGCCAGTTGAGTTTTATGGGAAGTGGACAACTGAACCAAAATGTCAGGTACATGTCTAATGCCTGTGACTTCAAGAGTAAATTTAACTTTGTTTAAAGACAACTGTGTTAAACTTCACTGCTAAGATTCCTGATAATTGTTCTGATTGTGGATGTCTCCTGTTGAACATAATTCTATCTACCAAACCGAAAGATGTACTCCTTGAACACTATTCTAAGGCAAAAAAGGGTATTAGAATCCCTGAAATACGGAAAGCTTCGGGGGGCTTCGCCCCCCATGTCCCCCCACCAGGGCTTTGCCCTGGACCCATCGGGGGCCTTGAGCGGCCCCCTGAACCCCACGCAGACATTTTCAGGATTGGCAACTTGGCTCTGTTATCATCCCTGTTATAATACCAGATTGCCAGACAGTTAATTCCTCTAAGATTGAACTGTGGACTTGTTCTTGCAAAAGTTCTACAAAAATAGACATTTTATGACATGAACTCATAAAAAATGAGTGCAACAAATTATTACACTGATGTTGTAAGGTTGTATGTGTTTGGAAACGTGGGCCCGTATTCACTAATGTCTCGAGTCGTACTTTGAGCAAAATTGTAATTCTGCGTTCAAAAGTTATTATTAGAGCAAAGATGATACAAATTGCTGTATCAATAACACATACTCTGTTCTACTATCAAGCTCACATCTGTAATCACTTTAAGTTATATTATAGATAATATTATATATAATTTGGAACATATAAAAACTTAGCTTTTTGAGCCTGAAACTAAGACTCGATATGTTAGATATTACGGGCCCTGGGATTCAAGATTTGGCTTTCAGATGCTGAAATGAGTGATTTGGCTTGTCCCTATATAATAAATGTTGTTTTCTTACTTTTATTTCTATATTGTAGTTTTTAATTATGTTTTAGTTATGCACTTTCTATGTATTTGTGTTCAAAGTACCATGTTGTGGTGGGAATGGTAACACTAATTTAAGGTTATAGATTTAAAAGAATGCTTCAGAGTCAAGCGTCAATTTCGTGTAATTTAATATGGATAAAATACAGGCTCAATAAAGTAAAATATTTTTTATTCTTGAATTAGACTATAAATATATACGTTTTGCTGTATGATGAATGTATCCCCAATTCTTTTCGTTTTGGAATTGTTTGTTATGACAACCGGTATTTACCCATAAAAATAATATCAATTCCTGAGCAATTAATTAGAATTGTGCTCAAATCTGTAAATGTGTCACATAGCAAGTCTTATGGCTTAAATTACAAAGCCTCATACAGTGACACACAGTTTTCATTAACATCAAGCATATATAGATAGTCAATATCCTGTGATATTACATAAAGCATGGTAAAGATACAAATTTGTGCCACATTTTCAGTGAAATTGATGGGTTTTTTTTAATTACCCAGGTACGTGTTCCTACTCACGAGGATGGCTCCTGTCTATTCTGGGAGTTTGCCACAGACTACTACGACATTGGGTTTGGTGTGTACTTTGAGTGGACGATATCGCCAAGTAACACGGTCAGCGTGCATGTGAGCGAGTCCAGTGATGAGGAGGAACTAGAGGATGAAGGTAGTTGGGGCTTATCAGGGGCATGAACTTTTGTCTTGCCAGCTTGCAGTTGCTAAACATAGTTGTCAAACAGTGTTTATATATATGTTAATGTGTGCTGCATTTAGTCATGTTTGATGAAGGTAAGCAGGGCTCATCATAGAAAACATGGGTTCGTTCAAAATACTGACAATTGGGGCTAAAAGACACACTAGCTCCGCAGTTCTGGAAGTAAAATAGTCTTGTATTGTCATTGTTTTGGTGGTGCTGGTGTTGTGTTGTTGTTAGGATTGTCATCATGCAAAAAGTTTCACCTAGGCCATATTTCAAAATATTGAAACTTAGTACAGATGTTACCAGTAAAATTACCCATATGTGTAGCAAAACTCATAATTCTGACTGTATTAGTTGTTTTTTTTATGCCCTTTGATTGACTGAAAATGACATTGAAAAATGGACAAGTGTGGGCATATTCTGTGATGCTATTGTTGGATCCTTTGCTTTTTAAAGGGAAACAGTGATGGTATTGTCATAACTTGGTTGTCATTTTGGTTGGGGAAGGCAGAGTTTCTGTTGTTGTAAACATTTAAAAACAATAAAAATTATTTTAGATAGATTTGGTACACATGTAAACAATAGCTTTATGAATTCAATGGCAATGATTTTATTGATTAATCTCCTTATGGTACCCCTTACCTTTGGTTCATGCCTCACCGGAGGTTCATCTTTTAGCCCGGTCCCTTGAAAAGGACACTAGTACTGCTTTATACCTAGGCAATGACCTTATTCATATTAGCTAAAAGCTGTCTTATCAGTTTAAGCTAAAGCTAACGCTAAATTAAATTAGTAAAATTTAATCTCCTTAATAATTTTGCACTTTCTTCTTTTATGGAAATATCATAAAGCACGTTTAATGGCTAAGAACTCACCAGAAACTCTGCCTAGTTTGTTTAGTTCTAAATAATTTATGTATTCGTTTGTAAATCCTTAAAAGACAAGACCATAAAAATGCAAATCTGCATTTTCTGCTTAAATAAGCTGTCTGCCCACTTTTGTTGATGAATGATGGATGTGACAAGGGGTCAGACTTGGCTTGTTAGGCTTCGGGTCTCAGAAAGTACCAGAAAACTTTTATATTGAAATCCTCAGATTTATGTTGTAATTCCACAGTGTCTAAATAAAGAGTTTTCGGAAGCTGTTAGAAAATATGTTGGAGTCCTACAGACTTAAAAAATAAAAAAAATGTCTGCTCGTATTCTACATGATATCTTATGTGGCATTGGTCCTCTCTACTTTGGTAAATGAAATTAACTTCCGGCTTTTAGCTATTTATCAGCCTTAGTTGTACTTACTTTTAACGACTCGTGGTTATATTGGCTGTTTTTCCAAAATTCCTTGAGAATGCATTTTTATGTTGCTGGAAATTCTCTCTGGGAGAAAGCGTTTGTAATGTAGAAAAATATCACATGCTTTGAAGTTTGATTTTGCATGACTGTATGTAGGCATATGATTATACAATAGGTTGAAATTTGATCATAAAGTAGTCTCAAATTGGTTTGTTATAAATGCAGGTATGTTGCTATTATCTGTATTAAACCATTATGCTGTTTCATTAATTGTAAATGAAACAAAGAGCATTGTAAATCAATAGCTGCCTGCAGACAAATCCCAACATTCAATCATCGATTCAGTAGCTGCCATTGTTTGAATTTCAATCCAATAGCTGCCTGCATTTTACTTTCAATTCTATGGCTGCCTGCATTTCGAATTTCAATCCAAAAGCTGCCTGCAACTTGAATCCCAACATTCAACCATCAATACTATAGCTGCCTGCAAGCTTATCCCAACATTTGACCTTCAATTCAAGAGCTGCTTGTAGTCTGTTCGACCTTTAATTATTAAAGTGAATATGTTGTTTCTGTTTTTTAGACGGGAAACCAAATGATGTTGAAAAGGGAGATAAGCAGGATAACAAGCCTCCTGTTGACGAGATTATCCCCGTGTACCGTCGAGACTGCCACGAGGAAGTGTATTGTGGGAGCCATGCCTACCCCGGACGCGGCGTGTACCTGCTTAAATTTGACAATTCTTACTCCCTTTGGAGATCAAAGACTTTATATTACAGGGTCTACTATAGTCGGTGAAAATAGTGTGGATCTGTAGTTTTATTATAAATTAGTAATTATTAAATATTGCCACTTGTTTTTGTTTATTGCTGTTCTTTGTTATGGGTTATACATGTGACAGTAATGTTATGATTATGTTAGAGTCTTCATATTTATATATTATTGAAGTATAATGTATGGATAATAAGATGTGTCATGAATAGCACATATTGCATGGTGCATACAAACCTTCATACTTACATGTATAATTTGTGATGATGTGTGAGGATAAAGAATGAAACCTGCGATTGTTCAATTATGACCACATATTTTTCCTTTATTTTCATCAGCAAAGTGTTACAGAAACTTGAATAAAGATAATTGCTTCGCGAGTTGAAATAAACGTGAGGGGGCTTTCATTGGATTCAATTGCGAAAAGCCATCGAGAATAATTGTCTGAACATTTCATCATTTTAAACAAAAGAAAAAAGCTTCCGTTCTACAATGACATTTTTATATAATTATTTTAAAAGTATTCGTAGTACCAGATGGAAATCAGTGTGATATTTCTGTATTGATAAACAATTGACTGAGACTATCGGGTCTTTCATTCCTAAATGCTTTTAATGGAATGTTGAATTGGATTTTATACCAATGTCAGAAGGGAGGTGATATGTAAATTTCATGAAAAAAATTATTCGGTACTTTTTGCACTCCAAATAGAAATTATCATTTTGAACATGGTTCTTTCATTAAAGCTAGATTAGGGGGTGGGTAAAAAGCAGACAAATACATGCATAGATGCAACTACCCTTTTGTATCATTCTAACATTTCATTTTTTTGGTATTTAAAGCTTAAGGCATCTTCAGTGTGAATAACTGCGGATTGGTTCCATTCCCTGAGGGTTTAGTAGTAGTGGTTGTTTGCATATCATTCGGGTTGCGAATTCAAAAGCTAGCTAAAAAATGTTCACCAATGGTTGACATAATATATAAAATTGATGAATTGTCTTAAGTGCATAACTATGTGATCTGTTGGTCTGTTTAAATGTGTTTATGCTGTATGGCAATAAATGGTTCATTTTTGTACAAAGGAGGTTTCTTATGAAGGTGATATCTTAATTATAGCATAAGATTGTGTTCTATGAAATTAATTTGCAGTTTAGTTAGAAATACAAGGCTATTTGATACTTCTGTAATCCAGTATTTCCATTTATTTCATATCTTTCCTCCTTTATACAGCTGAAGATTTAATTGTTTTTTATTGATCAGGGTTCTCACTAATTGTTGTTTATGATTATTCTTCAAAGATATATATTGAGACAAGGTTTATTTCAATTAGTGATGTCCTTGCTATGCCACAATAGTTTGTTAGAGCTAAACATTGTTAAAATTTATAATAAAAAGCTTTTTTGATGTTTGTCTGCGTAATATATGTACAAAAATAGACCAGAATATTACTGAAAATAATGTTTTATTTGGTTGTATTTCATTTAAAAAATACTAAAAACGTTATTAGTTGCTTTTTTCTGCTATTTCTAAAATCTCCATGGTTACCACTTTTATATTTTTAAATAATGCAAAATATTAAGCTGAAATACAAACATTGAAAATATACTGATGCTATAGAATGATTAAGTTGCTTGTTTTAAAAGCTACACTGTATATTTGTTTTTAAAGTATGCTTGAATTTTAATAAGACAATTGCATTGAAGAAATCCAGAGTCGTATGTGGAGCTGCATATACCGGTACATTGTATACTTATTTCAGTAGAAATAGACACGAACAAATTCATTAATAGAAAATCAGTGGTGGGTCTTGTTATGGATTGCTCACTTGTCAGTGATCATGTGTAAAAAATTTAGTTTAATTATCATCTTGCCAAAACAGTTTGTGTACTTAATGTTTTCAGAAAATGGTGGTACATTTAAATTGAGTTTTCAGAAAATGGTGGTACATTTACACTTTTAAAGAAATTGCTTACATTCATATAAGAAAATGTTCTGATTAATTTCTGCTTAATTAACAAGATCTGAAATGCCATTAATAATTTTCATTGAGAAAGTATGATTTATGTTAAAATCTTTTATACATTATTGACGAAACTGATTTTAGGAACTTGCAAGAAATGCATTGTAGAAATTAAAATTTTATTGTTAGAAAATGCTATTACGGTACAGTAAATGTTGCTATTTATATGTGTATGTGCAATGTTGATACCTCTGTTATTTTAACATGTACGGTATGTGCATAATATATGTTAATATTTATGTTGCAACCTACATGTGCAATGTTGATATTCATGTTGCTACATACAAGTGCAATGTTAATATCCATGTTGCTACTTACAAGTGTAGGTGCAATGTTAATATTCATGTTGCTACATACATGTGCAATGTTAATATTCATGTTGCTACATACATGTGCAATGTTAATATCCATGTTGCTACATACAAGTGTAGGTGCAATGTTAATATTCATGTTGCTACATACATGTGCAATGTTAATATTCATGTTGCTATATACATGTGCAATGTTAATATTCATGTTGCTACATACATGTGCAATGTTAATATCCATGTTGCTACATACAAGTGTAGGTGCAATGTTAATTTTCATATTGCTAGATACATGTGCATGTGCAATGTTAATATTCATGTTGTTACATACATGTGCATGTGCAATGTTAATATTCATGTTGCTACATACATGTGCAATGTTACTATTCATGTTGCTACATGCACATGCATGTGCAATGTTAATATTCATGTTGCTACATGCATGTGCAATGTTACTATTCATGTTGCTACATGCATGTGCAATGTTAATATTCATGTTGCTACATGCATGTGCAATGTTACTATTCATGTTGCTACATGCATGTGCAATGTTAATATTCATGTTGCTACATGCATGTGCAATGTCAATTTTCATGTTGCTACATACATGTGCTTGGGCAATGTTAATTTTCATGTTGCTACATACATGTGCGTGGGCAATGTCAATTTTCATGTTGCTAGATACATGTATATGTGCAATGTTAATTTTCATGTTGCTACATACATATGCATGTGCCATGTCAATTTTCATGTTGCTAGATACATGTATGTGCAATGTAAATATTCATGTTGCTACATACATGTGCAATGTTAATTTTCATGTTGCTACATTCATGTGCTTGTGAATATGTTAATATTCATGTTAATTGTACTGAATGAAATAAGTTTAGACAAACCAAAACTAATGTAAAGCATAATGACCATGTGAAAAAAACAACAGTAATTTCCAAATAGTTCACTTTTGTTGTTGAATGTACAATGTTGTTTTGCCTATTAAAGTATGAATAATATATATTGTAATTTATGCTCATGTATAGAAATCATGGATTAAAAGTGTTGAAATATTGTCCCTTGTTTGTTTCTATTGTATGTTACATTAACTCATTTAATTAAATTTCTAAAAAGTGATAGCCAAGCCAGATTACACATAGGGCTGTTTGTTCAGGACTTTGTTAAAGACATTGTTTACGGCATGATTGTTATCTTTAAAAGGCAAAATATTTTAAGATGAGCTTATATATTTGCATGAAACAAGTACAACTAAAACTGTTTTAACACGACAATGTTAACAATGATGTTGGTTTAAACAAAGTTTCTGAATAATCTGCCGAATGTTGGTGAAATTTGTGCGTGGTAAAATATCCGAGGACGCCGAATTTCTGTCCTCGTCAATGGTTAACAGAAACAGTTCTTAACACATGTAGTTGAACTTAAAAGTTGCATGTATGTATATTCCTATAAAACTCTTCTGGGCTTCTTTTGCTTGTTTGCAGAATTGATTTACCTAGAGAAAGCGTCATGCTCCTCTTCAAGAAACCTGTGGCCTTTTATTGCAATTTATTGCTATGAACCTTACCGTATAATGTATGTTAAATCCCTCTGTATTTGGATCTAAATCATCTTGCTTTGTATATGAGGAGCATTGGGAACAGATATACTTATGGTATCAGAAACTGCTACAGCAGCAAAACTTAAGTTTCTTTAATTAATAACATCAGTGTGGTTGGTGTTCAACACATTCCTAATGATAGACAGCAGCGCTGTAACACCATTATTCCTTGATCAATAAAATGCTTTGGTAATTAAAAAAGTTAACGCAAAAGATAACAAGTAAAAAAGTTCAGCATAAATACAGCAAAGAAAGCTGTTATGTAGCAAAGATAAACACCTCATGATCCCTTACGTATAAATATAAGATAAGATAAATTTTATTTCCAATCATGGGTCATGAAGTGTAAGATATGACATGTAAATGTATACGTAATGTAGATAACAGATCAAATCTGTAATGTTTTAACGCAAATAAAGCTTAATTTTGATTGTTCAAACACAAATAAGAAAAGCTCAGCGGATCAATATACTTGAACATTTCCCCATTCTTTATTTGTTTCTATCAGACTATGTGTTAGAAAAGTGTTAATTATTTGTGCATTGTTAAACTAGGGGATTTTTTTAACTTTGAGATACATATAATAGTACTGATAGCATTATATAGATTCATTCATGATTTAGTACTCAAGGTAACACAACCTTAATGAAAACCTCCAATTTTTTTGGGGGGGGGGGGCATAAAGTTCCCAATAGGTTAAGTTATTCACTGATAAAGAACATGAGTATTTCTAGAAAAACCAACAACCTAGCAATTTTTATGCTGTCAAAACTGTATGTTAAAATTGTAATAGCATATCGCTATTAAAGTACAGTTCAATTTTATTTGTTGATCAATAATGTATTATTTCTGAAAAGAAATATGTTTCTTATTACGCTGAAACCAAATTATTACCAAAATGCTGAAAAACAAATGATTCTTCTTGTCTGACAGGTTATGTTGTTTTTATAAAAAAAAAAATCTGAAACGGCATTGGGATAATTCATGGTTAAATAGAATTGTTATTTGATGGTAATTTTCTTTTATTTATTTTTTTTAATTCAGGAAATGATACATATAAGGAATTATCAAGCTGATCATAGTTTGAAATAATGCCCATTAGGATGTTACTAATCATTATTAAATTAATCACTAAAGGGGTTGGTGCAAAAGTATTTTAATTAAATTTGATGCATTATTATGGAATTTTATGATAAAAACAAAAAGTGTATGAGTTGTGTACAGATAAATACATATTAGGGATATCTTGCAGCTTTTTTAAATGGGGATTTTAACAACATTTAAATGATATGTTTTTGTTTTGTTTTGAACTTTTGATCAATTAAGTCAAAGGAGTTAAACATAGTACAGACTGACTTAGAATACTAAAACAAAAAACTAGTCCATACTGATGCTAATAAAATACTACGCTTTTTGATTTCATCAAGTTTTCTCTTTCTGTTAGTGTTATTATTATTTTATATATTTGAAAAGGGAAATAACTCCTGGACACCTTTCAATTAAATTCCAATTATAATACGCAGTTATCCTTCTTGATAGCACCTGCTCAATAGGCGGCGCTTTTACTTGACAGCGAATCGTCACTACAGAAGCTTTTGGCGCTAATGGTATAATGTCCTAAAAGGTAGGTGTGATTTTTCTCTAAACTTACCGTTAAACTATCCATTTTGAGTGATTACTTTTTAAATTGTATAGATTGGCACGTGCTTTGTAGACATACTTGAAAATGTGCTTGCTCTGCTGCTGTGAAATGCTCTTGCAGGAAAGTTTGACAACTTGCAGAATTGTGTAATGTTCGGTTCCACCAGGAATCGTGTGACTGTAAATGTTATAACAAGCATGTACAGCTCATATAGCATGTGGCTTTACCCTGGAAGTGTTATTGATATGTTTAATTTTGCTGCTTTCGCTTAACTTTTCAAAACAAAAGTAAATGTGTGTTGAACATGTGTATTGAAATTTGAATGTAAACAAATACAAGTTGGTGCTTGTAACACGTAATGTCAAATGGACAGATCAAGTTTTATAGGTTTATGGTTATATACACAGGTTTTTATTGGTTTCATAGAGTTGCTGTTGCGTTTAAGTTGAATTATTTGAAACAAATAAAAATTAGTTACCTATTATAGTTCAATTAATAGTGAAGATGATGAATCTGCTGCTGTTGTTCACAATGATCAAGATTGAAATGAATTACAAGAACTATAACTGATAATTATATTATGTAACTTATAATTAATGGAATACAACCATTGATTTAAATGATACTTGCACCCCAAACCCAGGGCAGGAGAGACTCCCTTTTGACTGTTTAAACACACTTGTTTGTTGAATGAATATATTTGGAATATAGCTTAATTCTAAATCCCTCTAAGACCAAATTTTTCATGGAGGAACTCTGTACTCATTGTATCTCATTTAAATCCATTCAGGTTGTCATAAGGGTTGTGTATGATAAAAATGACACCATCCTTTAATGTCAAATCCAAGATATAAATCTAAGATAAAAAAATGTTGGATGATTCAATTTCTCTTGGTCATGTTCACAGCTTTAGACAGAAACGAGCAGTTCTTGTTGCTTTGCACATTTACATTACGGACTTTTTTAACCTTCCCAAATATAGCTACATATAGGCACTTTAAGCCTGTGACAACACATAGACACTCCAGGCTCATAACAACACATAGGCACTCTAAGCCTGTGACAACACATAGACACTCCAGGCACATAACAACACATAGGCACTCTAAGCCTGTGACAACACATAGACACTCCAGGAACATAACAACACATATGCACTTTAAGCCTGTGACAACACATAGACACTCCAGGCACATAATAACACATAGGCACTCTAAACCTGTGACAGCACATAGACACTCTAGGCACATAACAACACATAGGCACTCTTAACCTGTGACAACACATAGACACTCCAGGCACATAACAACACATAGGCACTCTAAACCTGTGACAACACATAGACACTCCAGGCACATAACAACACATAGGCACTCTTAACCTGTGACAACACATAGACACTCTAGGCCTGTGACAACACATAGGCACTCCAGGCACATAACAACACATAGGCACTCTAAACCTGTGACAGCACATAGACACTCTAGGCACATAACAACACAGACACTCTAAGCCTGTGACAACACATAGACCCTCCAGGCACATAACAACATATAGGCACTCTAAACCTGTGACAACACATAGACACTCCAGGCACATAACAACATATAGGCACTCTAAACCTGTGACAACACATAGACACTCCAGGCACATGACAACACATAAGCACTCTAAACCTGTGACAGCGAATAGACACTATTGGCACATAACAACACATTGGCACTCTAGGCCTGTGCCAACACATAGGCACTCCAGGCACATAACAATACATAGGCACTCCAGGCAAATGCAAACACATAGGCACTCTAGGCCAGTGCCAACACACAGGCTCTCCAGGCACATAACAACACAAAGGCACTCTAGACCTGGGACAACACATAGACACTCTAGGCCTGTAACAATGCATAGGCACTCTAGGCCTGTGACAACACATGGACACTCTAGGCCTGTGACAACGCATATACACTCTAGGCCTGTGACAACACATAGCCACTCTAGGCCTGTGACAACGCATAGACACTCTAGGCCTGTGACAACACATAGACACTCTAGGCCTGTGACAACACATAGACACTCTAGGCCTGTGACAACACATAGACACTCTAGGCCTGTGACAACACATAGACACTCTAGGCCTGTGACAACACATAGGCACTCTAGGCCTGTGACAACACATAGACACTCTAGGCCTGTGACAACACATAGCCACTCTAGGCCTGTGACAACACATAGGCACACTATGCCTGTGACAACACATAGGCACTCTAGGCCTGTGACAACACATAGACACTCTAGGCCTGTGACAACACACAGGCACTCTAGGCCTGTGACAACACATTGGCACTCTTGGTTTGTTCCAAAACATTCATTTTGGTAGTGTGTTTTATTATATCTCCCGCAACGGCTCCATAAATGCTCCTACCATCAATTTACACACTGAATATTAACATGGATGCATTACACTAGACCCTCCCACGTAGGGAGGGCCTATATGTGTTAATCAGTTCTGTAAAGCTACACCCGGCCTTGTACTTTAGTAAGTAGTCTGGTACTTGAGGCACTTGAACTAGCGTGTATTTCTCTTCTCAATCATGTTCTCCATGCACTTTTAAGAGCAAGATTAAGTGACAGATATGTGATGCTGCACATAATATTCAAAAAATTGTGACTGAGAACATGAAAGGTATTTTATTATACTTCAGTTAGGTTTTCAATCTGTCCTAAGTCATTGAAGACAATGTATTCAGATCTATAGGTTAAGCCAAATGTATGGTGTCTCCAACCATGCTAGCATCAGTCTGAAATCTGAAGGTAGATACAGTGCTCCAGCCAGGATTTGAAAAGGGCAGGGTGGAGTTTTGAAAAGGGCAAGCTACATGAGTCGTGTAGGGGCGATTGGTGGTGGTCGTGGGAGGGGTCCACCCCTGTCACAAGGTGGTTTTTTTTATTTTTTTATTTTTGGGGGGGGGGGTCTCCCCCTAGAATTTGTTTTGTTTACATACTCAATTCAAATCATTTTCCATGATTTTCAGACTTATACAAAATTAGAAGGGTGTGTTTTAATATCAAAATTAAAATTTGTCTTTTTGTCTGTGGTAGTATGATTGTACTTGTTTGGCATCTTCTTTAGTGCAATGTCACATATTTCTCCTAAAAATTATGTAAAATGAAGAAAAAAACAAACACAGTTAAACATTTTAAGCAATCAAATAAATAAATAACACACAAAAAAGACAAATATGTAGGGGACGAATCTTAGTTTGGTACGATCAGGATTGGGTACGAATGTTACATTCAGTCTGGCTGTTATTTAATTGTCTTTGGTAAAATAATGTTTAATATGCTGATGTTTTAGAATAAAATGACAATAAAAATCACTTCCCTGGTTTCATAAATCACTAATAACACAAAGAGCATTGATAAAATAACTCCGAAAATCGTTCTGACAAAATGGCGGTTTCGGCGAATTTTGACAAGATCTTGGACATGATAGATAAATGCTACATAAAACATCAACATATTTTTGTGGGTAACAAAGAAATTTTCATCATGAATATTTTACAAATAATCTTTCAAAACTTTTACTGAAAAGGTGATGTATTTGATTGTGTCAGCGCCACCTTTCTTATGTTTACAAATCGGCAGTGACCGTCTGCTTCAAATCAACAATTTTTAATTAAAATGGCGAGTATCGTCAGTACAATACAATTATTTTTAAAGATTTGTGCTTGACAACTTTTTTCACCATCCCTTCACATTTTCTATCGCATTTTACAAACTTTCATGATTGGATGAACGAGTTCTCAATGTATATTCTGATTGGCTGACATTCAATAGCCCCGCCTCCTGCCGATGTTTCCGTATTTGGCTCTTCCTAATTATTGGATTAGAAGATGACCGATTATGAATACACAGGTCGTCTGCTCACTACACAAATACACACTTAGCTGTCATATGACTTGGACAAGGCGCATGGGAAGATGAAAGGGCAGTTCGGCATATTTTAAGCAGACAATGGGGGCATGGTGACACGTAGCGGGAACACTATTATCATAAGTATTACGTAATTTGTCTAAATTATGACAGCGGATTAAGGGCTGCTGCTCTTTCATAATAATTTCAATAGTAAAAAGGGCACCAACGGAATAATTGGCCCTATTAGTGTATTTGTGAAAAGGGCACTACTCAAAAAGGGGGCAGGGCGGTAAGAAAAGGGGCACGGGCGCTGCGCCATTGAAAAACGGGCTAGCTGGAGCACTGAGATAGATAGATTCTTGTGCTCAGTGGTACCACCTGTTAGGTCTTGAGTTGGAGTCTTCTTCTTGGCTCAAGGTATACTGGCATACCTTCATACTTAGGTTCTATAGGCCAGGGCCAGCAATTTGTTTGTGTTAAACTGCAAGTATGTCTGGCTTTTCTAGCCTATGTATCATTATTCAGAAAAAAACTGTCTTAAACAAACAATTTATTAGATATCAGAAGAGATTGTTAACATTCTTTGAATCTTAATAAAATTTAATTACATAATTCAAACTTTGTGTACAATTATTTCAGTAGCTTTATTGATTTTGCCAACGTTTTCAAGATAAATAGAACATTTTCATTTATCGGAGTGGAGTTTAAATTTACTTTGATAAGAAAGTGTAAGTATAAAAGCCTCGATCAAAACATTAGATAATATCAGCAATGGCATGTTTTGAAAATTGCCGTTTCTAAAATTGGCGTGATAGAAAACAGGTCGTGGAATTCTATCTACTTGAGCATTGACAGTTTTATCCCTGGCTCTACAATGTCTTGCAAGCAAAAAATGGAATAGATTAGTCGTAAATCAAAATGCGAAAATCGTATCAATATAATTGGTAACTATATGCGTTAAAGGTTTATGCAATAACATCCAAATGCCTGTTATTGTAAAATCAATTCAATACCATTGTAATTTCATTTTAAGACCAAATACATGTATATATAAGATGTGCTATAATGATAGATGTGAAAATGTACTTAAACTGTCATGTTATCATTTATATATTATAAAACTAAAGGTCTAATAATGGCAATAATTTATGAAACCACTGTAGTCATTTTGTACCTATTTCACCATTATTAGCCATACCTATTGTTTGTATAGGGCTAGTTAGGACTCTTCAAGTACCTTTGATGGGAAGAACAGAGGGTTAAGGGTGAATAATGTGATGAAGACCGTTGAAACACTTTCACTTTTTAATAAATCGCAAAAATGTGGTTTAAAACTTTAAAGGCATTTCTTGGAGTAAAACAATGGTTGCTTAATAAGTCCTTATTTTAAATACAGTTTTTTGTTATTTCTATCTTGCATTATTTATTTTTTTGGACTTATTGATGTAGAAAATTACTTCATTCTGTCAAAGTAAAAAACAAACAAAAAATGACATATAGGCAAGGAATGGAACGCCTCTTTAAATATTTAAAAATTCTTAATAATTTCAAGTATGATGAAGAATGAAGGGTATTGATATGTATTTTGATTGTTTTATAGTTCAGAAAACCATTGTTTAACTACAAATAAAACTAATGTTTATTAGTGTTTCGTTTTTTCAATACATCAAAAATGATTAATTGCAATTGATTAACGATAAGTTAAAGGTTCAAATACTCTAGATAATCCTTTCCTTGGTATGGCCTTAAATAGTTTATAAATGCTTATTTAGCTATTACAGATATTAGAAAAATGCCAAGTCTCACAAACCAAATTAATATTTGGCAGCAGCTCAAAATGCTTTATCATACGTCTTGCATTTAAGATTGCTGGTTTTATGTAGGGCTTACATTATATATGAAAAGTTTGTTTGTTTGATCTACTAAAGACCTTACAAAGTTAAACGCTCCGCCATTGCCTAATGGGATGTGAACACTGGTGCAAGAAAGAGGAAATAAATATAGCCCTGCACTTTTATAGTGAATATTTGCCGCACACATTCTCTGTTCACAAAATTCTTGGCCCATGATTTTAAGCTTAAACGCGAAATGCATGAAGCCTAATTTGCATAATTACTACTGCAGGTTTAAATATTCAATCTTGTTACTATTCGTTTAACACTTAAAATATACTAAGAGGCTCAGTCATCGAAATGATTGATCAGTTACACAACTGCTTTATTTTGTATTTTGGCGGTATCATTTAAATGGTGGCGTAATTTTAGGAATAATATTTATAGGTAACAATTTTTCTACTTATCTGTTTTGTAAATAATGTTGAAAGATCAGAAAACAAAATTAGTGTCTATGTGGTTTTCTTTAGTATGAACAGTTGATTGATCAGGACGTGCTGTCTATACTTGTGGCAATTGTTTGTTAAAAATTTCAGCATGTAGTTAAGCAAGCAAAAATTAAACTTTCATTGATAAGACCAAAAGGAAAGCTTGCCATGTACACCTACACATGTAATCTTATTGAAACCACATTTGTAGTGCTAAACTTCTTAGCTGCAATACCTGCCAAGTGCTCTGTCAATAAAGTCATGCTCAGAAATTAAACTCACTTAACAAAGAAACAGGATCTGTGGAGGTTTTGTAATGGTACATTGTGTTTAATGCTTAATTTTGATCAAATATATATATATAAAGTGACAGAGATAAACCTGTTGAATTACAATTTTGCAGGACAGTGAAAAGAATACAGATGTAGTGACAAAAAAATCATCCTTTTAATCAAATTTCTACAAGTGACGAGTGTTTTGAAATCCTACAATGAACATTTGACGTGAGACAATAGAACGAGGAAACTGTGCAGAGTCGACGCAAACGGACGGAAAGATGAGTCGACGAGAGAGCGATGGAGCAAGCCCCATGGGCTCCCTGACCTCCATGTCGGCAAGCCCGAGCCCCAGGGACAGTCCTGGCCCGATGTCCCCGGGCGGGTTTGCTGGCGGGAAGAAGGGAGGTGGTGGAGGGATACAGATGCAGATCCAACAGCTACAAAGTAAGGATGTGTTTTTAGATAAAGCGCTATGCTCGGGCCTCTCGCACCATCACACATCATGAATGTGGCTAGAAACCTTTTATCATTGTCACTGTGCGTTTGTTTGGTTTACTTGTACATGCCTGTATGCCTGCTTGTGGAATGGTTGTAATTATTGCATTAGTATAAAATAATGATTATAGCCATATCACATAGCATATAGGCAGAATGCGTTTGTTCTCTGCGTTTTGTGCCTCTTTGTAGTTTGCTAGAATTATATATTTTGCTCGTTCTTGTTACTTGTAGTAAAGAAAACGGTGAATTTATGGTCGCATTGATGATGTGTGATATTGCTGCTTTAAATGTAATTTAGGTTATGTAAACTTTCAAAGTTAGACCTATTATCTTTCAGCTCACATTTGATAATGTGCACATTGTTGAGTTTGATTTATGTGCATTTCAACAAAAAATATTTTCAGTTGCATTCACAAGCTTTGCAGGGGATGCTGATTTAGAAAATATGCTCTGTCAATTTAGACAATTTACTTTCTAGACCATTAAATATATACAGATGCATGCAGGCAATTAGGCCTGGGAACTTCAATATTTTATGCTATTTGACATATAGAGATAAAGGCCTTTGAAGTTTATGAGTTTCCCCTATTTAAATGGTAATGAATCAAAATACCAAAAATGAGCAATGATGATGGAACATATCTAAACTGCTCTCACACAATCATGCTTAGGATCATAGTTATTGCACTTCATAAATAATCTAGTTGATTTAACTTCTGTTAAAAAAGTTCTGACCAGCGAGATTGTACTTTCATTCATTGCATGGGGGAACGTTTTATTAACCTATTTAAATTCAATTATCTTCAGTTGTTGATATCCACATATCTTTTCCGATCAATTTAAACATTTTATTAATGACCTGGTGAAAATTGGCCGCCACATTTGGGGCTATTTTGCTTTTATGCCATGAATTAAGATCTCTCCTTGAATGCTTTAAGCATTTATAGATCTGTTTATTGAACAACTTAAAGCCAGTAACCTAAAACCATTTTATTCAGCGTTATCAGAATTAAGAACAGAATAATCACAGTGCATACCTGATCAATATAGGTATGGAAAGTAATTAAATATATCACCTCCTTACTATGTGAACATTCAGATATTTAACTTCATTTGAGTACCTTAGTAGAATTATCAACAATATATCATGTTAGTATGGTCTTTGAGTGTGGGTATCATTCGGACCACATAAACATAGACATAAAACTGAAATTTTGTGATTTCAATTGACACTTGAAAAAATTCTGCACAGTGAAGATTTAAAACATGCACAATAACATTTCAGTGCATTTTTTTCTCAATAATTTTGGGGCAAACTTCGACCCAATTCCCAATGCTTAAACATCATTTGTTTCCTGAAATCTGAAAATAAAATTTCTAAATTTGTGGTTTTGAACAAATAAGCAATATTATTTTATAGCAAATTTGTATCCCAAAACCAGTCTTGAATGGAATATTTGGTGAATTCTTAAGGAAACAAACTTTATCACATTCTCTTATCTTTTCTGTCTATGTTAAGGCATTCTTCTTCATCTCTAGTCCTAGTCCAAATAATTGTACGTTGACGGATTTTTTTTAAGATTTTTGATATGGCAAATCCTTCACGTACAAATTGTTTAGTATCAAAAGTGGGTAGTTGTTCCGATCAGGATTCCGGGTTAAAGCATATAGCGTCTATAAAATATCATAAAAACAAGAAATATTACCAGATAATGTTATTTTATATTAGTTCCGTACACAAAAAAATAAATATCCAACTTATAATTATGAGTTTGACGGCTTTTTTTCATTTCATTCTGTCAAAACATAACGATATATACATGAAGGGCACCTGCAAGGCTTTAGGGCACAGTTTTAAATCACTCGGAACATTTCGGCCATGGCCGAGTTGTTACGATTGTATAACGAGGTCTATCTCGAAGCTTTGTCGGAGGAGGCCGAGCTATTACGATTGTATCGAGTTGTTCCCCTTCGCATAATTGTTGTCTGTGTCAGTCAGCTTTCGTTTTATTGGAAAGGTAAACAACTTGTTTTAATGCATAAAATGCTTGTTTAGTGCAAAATAACATTTCACTTACATGGTAAAATATGAATATAACTCTTTATGATCAATTTCAACCATAAAATACTTCCCTTTAAAAAATTTCAATATTTTTAAAACACCCCCGTTTTTTGCACATTCCCGTTTAGACGTTAGGGATTGGAAGAATCCCGTATAACACGTCTATTATTTTAGACTATCTCTAGTCCCAATTTTAGTTCAAATGACACATTCATCCCAAAAAGGCCCCGGCTTCATTCACAGAATGGTGGGGAAAAACCCGTTGCTTTTATTTGCAATACTTCTTGTTAATAAATGTAAAACTCTGCTTGTATATCAAGATGCTCTAGCAATGTAGCATGCAAATTAAAGATTTATATTATCAATGAGTCGGCTTTTCTTATCATTTTATTGTCACTTTGTTACAAAGCCTCAAAGACTGGTGTTCATTTTGCGTTTTCAATGACACCAGCCCTTCAGGGTTTCCCAGCTTTATCTCTGATCCAACGATCAATATATGACATAAAAAAAGCCGCTCTTCAAAAATATTTGAACAATTCTTTTATTACTGATAAATAAACATGAAATGCCAAGTCATCGGTATTTATTAGGATCACTTTAGTTTTGTTATTGAATAAATCTATAGACGCTGTTGATGGTGATATTCGGTAATAAAAGTTTCATTTGCCACTGTAAATTTACCCACTATAAAGTTGATATAGATTGGTAAATAAGACCTTAAATTGCATCTGCAAACTATTCACATTTAACAACCCATAGCCTGTGTTGAAAGATGAGCATATTTTGCATCAACAAGTGAAGGAGGTCTTCAAACCTTGTCTGAGTTATTTCAAACTTATTATACTCTTTCAATCTGTTTGCCATCCAGTATGCATGTGATATTTCTATAGTGAATTTTTTTATAGAGATCAGAAAAAGATCATATGGTAGAAAGAATTATGCCTTTCCATGAGAAATGAGAATGGTGTTTACATTTTTTCCTGAGACTGGCAGGTAGCTGAGAGGTCAATGTCCTGACCTTGCCTCCAGACAGTGGCAGCAGCAATTTGTCTTATTCCTGTAGAGAGCCAGGGACGAGTATCGAGAGAAGAGGAGAGGTGTTAAGAGGAGGGGAGAGGTGTCGCTCCTGTCAACACTGCATGAGGGTTTCACAGATTGGCCTTGTCAGTGGGCATGATGTTGCTATTGGCCACAGGGTTGTTGGTTTGAGTCTGGGGGCATCATCTGCATCTACTGGCTTGCCCAGTTAGATCCAGTCAAATACCTTCATCTCAGATTCACTATGACCATTTCCTTGCTGTTGACCACATGTAGAAAGGTGGAAAAGTTTGGATCAAGGTAGACATCGTTAGGCAAAATGTACTACTCACTGCTTTTTCTAATTATCCTAATGAAAAATAAACAAAAAACACTAAAAACAATTAAATATGAAGTCATTAACTTATTCCATTGCACAGGATCTGAGATTTTGAGATTGTTGTTGTTTTTTACTGTGAATTGATTAATTGAATTTTTGATGTACTAGAAAATGATGCATACAATATTTCATATCGAGATTTAGGTCGTAACTACATTGGTTTTGATTAATGTTGCAAAACAGGTGTAAAATATTGCTTCAGGGAATACATACTTGCAAAACACACACAATTTAATAATGTTACTTTAAACACGCAGTTTACATTAAAGCCTTGAATTATTCATAATATTCAAGTCATTAAATTTAAGTGATATCAAGGTCTGTACTTCATTCCGACAATTACTGAAATAAGATCCACACACAAGGCTGGCACAGTAATATAGGAGAGGATTTATTGTACCGCCTGCTATTTTCACCATACATTTGAGACAACATGACTGCCATACAGCTACAGTGGAAACATGTTGGGTCCTATTGCATGTGACATTTATTGATGGTTTTGCAGTGGGTAGACATGTTTTTTGCACAGATTCTTATCTCTTAACAACATATTGAACAACAAATGATTTTGCAGTTCTTCATAAAGCTTTTTAAATTTTTGTTGTCATTTTACAAGCTGTCTGCTTTTGGCATTCCTTTTGTTATTTTTGATTTTTGCAAAGGGAAAAAGAAAGTGCAAGTGAGTTGGGGGAAATAGATGTTTACGTTGTGCAATCTGATGTTCAGGGAAAATCCAGATGAGGGCGAGCATTTTATGTTCATTGTTTCTTACCTATTTGTTTTCCGATATATACTTTGTGATTTCTTCCGTCTGTAAACTTTTTCCTGGAAACATCAGAAACTTGATGAAGGTAAAAATAGGTCTGCCTTTGAAATGGCATTTTCCCAAGTATTATGGTGTTTGTTTAACAAATTAATTCTTCACATAAATTGTATATGTTTTTTCTGGTGCCTATTGCTCTGTGCTGGCAGTGGTTGTTTACTTGTTCCTGTTCTAAGATAGGTGAAAGGGTGTTTCCTGGAAAATCCCTCTTGTTTCCTGGTATGCAATAAGATCTGCATCATTATTGAGTGGTTGGTTGAGTGGTTTAGATTACTTACTGGCTGTGAGTTAAGAAGAAAAATAATGAGCCTGTTTCATTTGCCTGATATAATCATAATTGTAATTGAGATTACAGCCAGTCTACTTGCTTGAAGGTCTATGATATGTTATGGAAGAGTATAATGCTTGCATTATAACTAAGGCATGATACCATACATTGCTTGCATTATAGGTGAGGCATGGTACCATACATTGCTTACATTATAGCTGAGGCATGGTACCATACCTTGCTTGCATTAAAGCTGAGGCATGGTACCATACCTTGCTTGCATTAAAGCTGAGGCATGGTACCATACATTGCTTGCATTAAAGCTGATGCATGGTACCATACCTTGCTTGCATTAAAGCTGAGGCATGGTACCATACCTTGCTTGCATTATAGCTGAGGCATGGTACCATGCATTGCTTGCATTATAGCTGAGGCATGGTACCATGCATTGCTTGCATTATAGCTGAGGCATGGTACCATGCATTGCTTGCATTATAGCTGAGGCATGGTACCATACCTTGCTTGCATTATAGCTGAGGCATGTACCATACCTTGCTTGCATTAAAGCTGAGGCATGGTACCATACCTTGGTTGCATTATAGCTGAGGCATGGTACCATACATTGCTTGCATTATAGCTGAGGCATGGTACCATACATTGCTTGCATTAAAGCTGAGGCATGGTACCATACCTTGCTTGCATTATAGCTGAGGCATGGTACCATGCATTGCTTGCATTATAGCTGAGGCATGGTACCATACCTTGCTTGCATTATAGCTGAGGCATGGTACCATACCTTGCTTGCATTATAGCTGAGGCATGGTACCATACCTTGCTTGCATTATAGCTGAGGCATGGTACCATACCTTGCTTGCATTATAGCTGAGGCATGGTACCATACCTTGCTTGCATTATAGCTGAGGCATGGTACCATACCTTGCTTGCATTATAGCTGAGGCATGGTACCATACCTTGCTTGCATTATAGCTGAGGCATGGTACCATACCTTGCTTGCATTATAGCTGAGGCATGGTACCATACATTGCTTGCATTATAGCTGAGGCATGGTACCATACATTGCTTGCATTATAGCTGAGGCATGGTACCATACATTGCTTGCATTATAGCTGAGGCATGGTACCATACATTGCTTGCATTATAGCTGAGGCATGGTACCATACCTTGCTTGCATTATAGCTGAGGCATGGTACCATACCTTGCTTGCATTATAGCTGAGGCATGGTACCATACCTTGCTTGCATTATAGCTGAGGCATGGTACCATACCTTGCTTGCATTATAGCTGAGGCATGGTACCATACCTTGCTTGCATTATAGCTGAGGCATGGTACCATACCTTGCTTGCATTATAGCTGAGGCATGGTACCATACCTTGCTTGCATTATAGCTGAGGCATGGTACCATACCTTGCTTGCATTAAAGCTGAGGCATGGTACCATACCTTGCTTGCATTATAGCTGAGGCATGGTACCATACCTTGCTTGCATTAAAGCTGAGGCATGGTACCATACCTTGCTTGCATTAAAGCTGAGGCATGGTACCATACCTTGCTTGCATTAAAGCTGAGGCATGGTACCATACCTTGCTTGCATTATAGCTGAGGCATGGTACCTTGCTTGCATTATAGCTGAGGCATGGTACCATACCTTGCTTGCATTATAGCTGAGGCATGGTACCATACCGGGGTTCTAAAGTTCAGGGTTAATCCTGACATCAGGATTGAGGGCTTTTAATGCAGATTACTGTACAGTTGTATATGATTAGTTTTTTAGCTCTGACATATGCATATAAAACTGGAGGAAGTACTGTAGAAAAAATTTAAATGACTTGGAAAACAATTTTGAAAGGGTCTTAAAGCCCCATTAACTCGAGCATAAATCCCTCATACCAAAGACGACCTCTTCCCCCACCCCAAGTTACAGTCTATTTTTCAGGATTGTTTAAACCCCTTGACTCTACTTACTAATTGAATAAACAAGAAGCCTAATCATGTAATAAGTATGAGAACTTATGAGGTTATTAAAATGTAGTTACACCTTAAAATATTCTTGAGGAAAGGGGACTCCTCTGATGAGAAAACCATGGAGCCTTTAATTATTACATCAATTTCAAGTCTCATATTTAAGAATCAGGTAGTCTGCATCAATCATTCTCAAGTAATCCTCAACAGGCTGAATTATTACATGAGTTACACAATGTTCAGCACAAGGAGCTGTTGTTTCTGATCTCTCTGAGTGGCTACACCCAACTGGCGGCTACATTCAACTGATTCATAAATAATGCTGTTTTTATACATTTGAACATTGTAAGGATTTAGACTGTTTATCTGTTTCCCTAAATTTGGTTTGAACTATTATTGAATTGCAATTATCATCAATTATTTGACTTAAATTTCATCATCATGGAGATAATTTTCTACATTTGAGTCGCCTCACAATCTTAAATTTAGATCAAATTTCAATATAATTTGTGTACCCAATAACTGTTTTAATATAGATAGATTATTTTATCGATCTAAATCTGAATTATTGATAGCATGCCTTTGTTGCCTAATTGAGTGATAATAATTCTGAATATTTATCACTGAAGTGAATTCCCTATAGTTCCATTTATGCTGATATTTATAATAAGATTTTCTTCGAGTTTTGCTAATAAAATAAATAATAATATTTTTTATTAGATTGAACATTTCAAGGGGACATCATGAAGTGTATTTGAGAAAAATGAAAAATTAACATAACAAACATTTAGCCATAATTTTACAGTTATTCCAGGATATGCAGGCCTGCAACCATTTTCCTGTCATTTTGTGTTGACACATGGGTCTATACTGTTTGCTCCTGAATGCTTGCCATGCCTTGCATGGGGAAACCAGTACTGGCATGTGGAATGGCTGGGCACCGATGGCTGATTGTTGGGACAGTTTGTCTGGTCGCCTCTCTTGTCAGTCATTCACCAAACACTTAATGGCTCCTGTATACCTTACATAAATTATCATTGTATCCTTAGGTCAAGGGTCCTCTGAACATATTGGTCAGAGCTTAGGAGATGTTTTGTTGACCAAGTAAGAACTTCTTTAAATTTATGTTTTACAGCAGTATTGAGCTTGACATGGTCATGTAAAAGACTGCTGACAATTTGGTAGGATTGTAAGCATCAGGGTTGGCTTAGTCAGCTGGGCACTTGTCTGTAAACAGGAACTTTTATCTCCACTTAGATAGGGTTGTAAGCTTCATGGTTAGCTGCGTCAGTAGAATGCGCTTCTGTAAGCATGGGCCCTTGACTGGCTGCGGGCTCTTAACTGTGGGCTCTTGACTGGCTGCGGGCTCTTGACTGGCTACGGACTCTTGACTGGCTGCGGGCTCTTGGCTGGCTGCGGGCTCTTGGCTGGCTGTGGGCTCTTGGCTGCGGGCTCTTGACTGCGGGCTCTTGACTGCGGGCTCTTAACTGGCTGTGGGCTCTTGACTGGCTGTTGGCTCTTGTCTGGCTGCGGGTTTTTGACTGGCTGCGTACCTTTCATCACCACATGGCTAGTATATAGCCCCACAAGCTTAACTGTTGAATTTACTTGTGTTACGCAAGTGACATGGTAGCTCTGGTAGTTAAAGTAAACCTGTGTGGACAAGGGCACCAGGTATGGGGCTGAAACCCATAACTGCTGGATCACTAGCACACGATAATTTCACCACAGAGCTTACAGGGCAGCTGGTTCATATATACCCATGCTGCATGCTGTAGGACATGTGTTATGGAGGAGAAGAACTTAAACAACCTGAAGAGGTCAAGCTGAGTCAACAGTTTTTGCGGCAAAGCTTGCACTAAGTATTGGTAACAAGATTAAATTATACTTACAATTTCAGTAAAGTAAGCCATTTTGCATTAAATGGAGAGGACAGTAAAACCTGATTAGCCCATTTTGACGAGCTTATGTTATTATTGATATATTGATTTTAATCCAAGCCTTTCCTATAAGATTGTTTTGATGTCACGGCGGTGTGCCGTCTTTGATTTTTCGAAGAAGCCTGTTTTCGTGTTTAATCCATTCAGATTAATAAGATGTATTGATCTTCAGATAGAAAAGACTGTATGTGAAGGAATGCGGTCTGCCATTATCTGATAGGTTGCTCTCATGTTTACCTGATCTTATGAAATCTCATTTTTCTGTTTACACTTTCTACATGCTACCTATTGCCGTTTTACGTCTTTGAAAACAGGCGATGAATGATTATTATACAACTCGTTAGACATAATTTTTCTCTTCATAAAGTAGAACCTTGTTGATGTGAACATCATTGAATATTGCTGGTACATGCTGTGTGTGCAAACTATTGAAATATAAATAATATTTTGTTGGCAAACTTCTGTGCCAGTTCTGCTGGTAATCCATCTCTTCAATAGCCTACCATCAGTGGACACTTAGGGTTAAATATTTCTAAAAACTAAATGCAAAGGTTGCTTCAATATTTTTCTCAAATCAGGGTGTAATCTCATAGGGTTTTATCTGTGTGTAACTGATATATTGTTGTAGCTACTTCTTATAGATGTAATATGATCTGTTAAAATTCCTATTACATGAAAGGTTATTGAAGGCTTTATTTGGTCTATTGCTCTAAACAATTGTTGTCCGATAACATTATTAATTAGCTCAGCATTGTATTGACACCTCCAGAGCGTCTATATCATATGATTTATGACTATAAACACTTGGTGGACAGCGAGATAGAATTATGGGCAAATGCTATAGATTAGGATGAACATTTAGCTATAAACTAATAATTTTTTGAGTGAATGCATTTAGAATAGCAAATAATATCATACATGACTCTGTCTGTTCAATGAGCATCAATCCACTGATAGGCAGTGCTGTGGTCAAAGGGACTTAACCTATCTTAAATTGTTTTATTGTAGTGCATGCTGGTTATCTCCCTTAGACGGTTGTGATGGCTCGCATTTATAAAACCTGAAATGGCATTGCATATTATCATGCTTATGAGGATAAAATCTGGGATAAGCTCATTAAGATATTTCCTTGGTAGTATAAAAGATTAGAATTAAAGTTCCTTTTAAATCTGATTGCATTAATCTAATGCTGGAAAATATATCTTTGTGAAAGTTAAAATCTCCATGAATGGAGTTAAATGAAGAGGGACAGGTTTCTTTACAATCCTTATCTTTGAAACTAAAAAAAGCCCATTTGCCAATAGCTCACTCTGAAGATTTAATGGGGAAAACAAAAAAACATTGAACGGTTGACAGTTTTGTGGAAATGGGGGTGAAAACCTTTAGAAGTTAACAATACGTTGTACATGAATTGTTTTCTTCAGTACAAATGTGTTGGTAGCTAAATTTGACAATTTCTTGTCTACTAGTAAAGGAGTTTGTTTGCATAAGAATGCTTTAACTGTTTGAGAAACCTTACTTATCAAAGTTTGGAAGATCTCTTGAGGTTTCGTTTCACCTACATATAAGTCTCACTATGGAGGCCATAGAGTGGTGTATAGTCATTTTAAATTTCCGCAAATCAATATGTTGGCTTATATAAGTTGATTATTCTTGTCGGCACTTGCTTTTCATCATAAATTAGTTTTTGGGTGTGTTATTAAAATTTTGAAATTCATTTTAGAAAAGTTATTCTAAAATTTGATCTTTCGTAATATGAAGGATACATTGCTTTGGTATTCGCTTGATATAATTTTCAGAAAACGTAGTTTAACAACCCTAAATATTGCAAAAAAACAAAAGAAACAAAACAAAACCTCTGAGGAAGAAACTTGGTTTTAACAGGTCTTTATGTAATAGTTTTATCATTTTAAAGTTATTCTTGTTAAGCATGAAGGTATTTGTAATTAGGCTAATTTAATCCCCATAATTGTAGGTAGCTATTACATTAATTGCCTTTAAGTTGTTTTATAAGTTGGTCGCATTTATTTGATAATACAAATTGTCATCATTAAAATACTTTACCTGCATTTTTTACCTGTATTCAACATACTTACATGTTATATCTTAATTAGAAAATCCTTTGATATTTAAGAAAATAAATCTTTATCTTGTTGACAAGAACATAATTTTAATGCAGTTGATAACTAATAACTACATCAAAAAATGCTGCATTTGGGAAATGATCTTAGCCATTTTGCATTGTCAATGTGATTTATATTTGCTTTGATTCCTCTGCATATGTTTCGTGCATTTCAAGACTTGAATGAAAGTTGTTGGGAATTTGAAATGGAAAGAAACCATTCAGCCATGATATATTAATTAAGGCTTTAATAATGCTTGTCCCAAGAGAATGTAAAAGACTGGTTTTCACCTTTTTTCCAACAGTAAAACAAATTATTATTTTCCCCTGAAGCTTAACAATCTCTATTTATTACATGTTGCCCTTGATGTAACAATTGATATTTTGCTTGTCTTTTATAATGGATGTGATAGGTTCTCGAGAGATCCATCTACACTGTTTGAAGTATTCTCATAAATTCAATTTGTTTAATTTTATGATCCGTGTTGTCGTGCCATCATGTCGGTAGGTTTTCATCTGTCAAATTGCAAAAAAACAAGATTTACAAATCACAAAGTAAGAAAAATTCTGGTCAGATATTGACTAACATAATTTTGTATATGACGTTAAATATGACATTAACATGAAATCCCATTTATCATTAAATTTTCATCTCAAAATCCGTTGAACACTTGTTTTACTTAAACGTTGGCCATAACCTGAACTTGTATGAAGATAGAGGGGATAATTGTTTGTTTCAGTGTAAGACTGCGGTATATTTCACGGAGTGAGCACCAGAAGCTGTAACTCACGAGTGGCATCACCCTGAGTGAAATATTTACTTTGGTGTTCACAAGATGAAATATTCTGCGATTTTTCTTTTAATTAAAAAGAATTTAAGATAACAGTTTATGGTCATTTTTTAGAAAAGCATGCTAAATTGTATGCCAACATAAAGTCGTTTTGGAAATGACGTCGCTGACTTTGTTTTACACTGTTTGAAATTGTGAAATAACATTCTTTTCATTGATAAATCTTTTTAAGCTACTTGAAAGCATATAATAAAATAATGACAATAACTCAATGTGTAGCATGTCTGTTAACTCAAGCCTAACAAATTATTGAGCTACGCCCCTTGATTGACTGAGAAATACAGACAAGCATGGTCGTTCACTTGCGGTTCTCTTGGTATTTTCCTTTTAATGGCTGATGTACCCACAGCATTTATCATTTTATCCTCTGTGATGTCAATGAGCTTGTTATCTTGAACAATTGTGGAAAGTTACATCTGAAGTGGACAACTTATATTAAAATGATAATAAATAAACACTGCATGTAATGGCAGGGTTTGAAGAACCCTTTCATATGAAATTTGACCGATTTTGAGTAGTGGATTTCAGTAGATTATCTTTGGACTATTCAGATTATTTCATGTCCATATGAAATACACTTAGAATGAATGCACTGCTGATTGAAATTTTGATTTATTTACTCAAATTATGGACGAGCTTTATTGAAACTGGACGATTGTAATGGAATGTATATTGGAGTTTCTGTTGATTAAGAATAAGAAAGTTTTCTACGGAAATCAATCCCTATTTGGATATATGTAAATAAGGCCAGTGCTAAAGACCAGATTTGAGCTCTGTTCTATTGAAATTAGTACAGCTCACCGGATTTTACGACGAGATTTACAGGCTCGTAGGTGGAACATCGCCTCTGAGGATTTGCACTTGTAAAGAAGATTGCTTAAATGTTGACATAGGCACTTTTAAGAGGGACATTTAACTCGTAAACTTTGACCATTGCTAAAGATGGCTTGTGCCAGGAATAGGAAAAGTTGAACTTGTCAGAGATATGTACCAGAGAAGCCATACACTATTTCAAGTGGAGAGTACCTATCTGGAACAGTAGTTTTCTGTGGAATACTGGAAAAACCTTTAATCATCAGGGACGGAGCCTTAGAATGGATTGGGCGTACGATGACATTTTTGTGTGAAGTCATGCTGTTAGATTAGTATCAAAGTCAGCTTCATTTACTGCGAATACTAATTATTGACTAAAAATCAATTAGGATTTCTGAGTTAAAAGCATCAGCAAAAGGCATAGAATATGAATTCATTACATGTGAAGAAAAAAGTGCTTAAAGAACCCTGTCGAATTTGACCTGAAAGACATGGCTAAAAAATTGATAAAATGTCTCATGGTTTGAATTCAACAAAATTGACCTAACTTGTTTACTTTGAAGTGATCAATATGTATATTAGATTATATTATAGTAAGGTTAGCCATTTTCAGTTATTGTGATGGAATAAAGAACATTAAACTGCTGAAAGTCTTAAAGTGTATGGCACTATTTTTCACGCTGTGAACCATGCAAGAGAGCTAATCTGTTTAAAGTATTAGCAACAGCAGATATCTTGAACACTAGAATAGGCATTAAGCTCATGATTGGCATCAATTTTTACGCATCACAATAATGGCTTCAGAGTTTTGTTTGGAATATTTATGAGTAGAAATATTATTTTGGAAAATGTTTTTGAAAGCCTGCTCATTAGCTGGGCATGCATTAGGCAAATAAGGAAAAATCGGTGAGTATTGTTTGAAAATTAACATGGAAATAATGCCCTTCACAGTAGAGAAAAAATTCACGATTAATTCAGAAATTCAGAGAAAATAAGGGGATAACAAAGCCCAAACTGTACAAACTGATGGACATAAAAACAAATTACATTTCTGTTTCATCTCTCCAAAGGCTAGACAAAGTGGGAACCATTTGTGCCGATTGTTTCTTGAATGCTGATGGAACGACCGAGACCCATGCAACATTTTGATCTGTAATTTCAAAGATAATGACCATTGGTGAATAATGCAATTTTTACCATATATGGCAGTAACAACGCACATGGTCAGAATACTAGATATTGACCAGTGGTGTTAAGTCGGGGGTATAGTGTTTCCCTGGCAGCCAGAATCAGAAATTGGAGACTATTTCAGTAATAAACTGACATTTTATTTTGTCATAGCCATGAGGAAACATGCCTTCAAGTGTTACACAGGATTAATGAGATGTTGATTAAGCCTCATGGACGCGTGCATTTTTTCTGGAAATGATTGGTCAGCATGTTCCCTGATCCCTTGGGAAATAAATGGCTAACTTAAAGTGGACATGTGACCAGCCCTACGCAGGCATGTGCCAGCCATAAAAAAATAATTCAGACCCCAGGAACACCAAAGGGGACAGTGTTATGCAGCCCCCATCCTTTGTTTGGAAGCACCTAAACCATGGAAATACTCTTATAGTATTTCCTTGGATTACTGAACAGGAATTTCAATAGTGTCTGATATATTTTTATTAAAGTTTTCTTAGAAAAAAAACAGTCTGTTTGTTTATAGATCTGTAGATCTAAGAACCTTGAAGCTTTATACAAAGCTGATCTCTAGACAGTAAACATTTGCCTGGAATTATTTGGTGTTTTAGGGAGACAGATGGTTTCTGAGAAATGCCACTGGAGATGTCCATCAGTAAATACCATTAGGGGCTGTGCCTCATTGATTTGGGGGATGGTTTTCTAGTTAAAATTGCCAAAAATGTATTGATATTTGTCTGTTTGTTGGTGAAGTGAAAAAAACTGTCATAAATGTGAAATTTGATGTCCAATAGTGGCCACAGTATATCAAACTGGTTATCTGGTAAACTAACAAACAACTTTGGAAATACAAATAGTAGTGTGCACTATTTAAGAAGTCTTGTGAAGATGTATTAACATCAAAGACTAAAGTGTAACAGTTTAGTGCTCCACTATGTTCACAAATGGATACTCCATTGGACATTAAAATGGGAAAGTATTCACTTTGGAGACTCGTAAATGACCATTGAGTGAATGTATATGGTCAAAAAACGATGGAACATTATGCCCTTTAGAGGTATGTGACAAGAAGTGTAAGTCATGAGTATATTACCACATGTGATGATGTAAGAGAATGGGTGCTAATAGAGGAAATGTGCAATATTATAAAAAATGCAATATGGTTAAATGTTGTTACCGGACAAAACCATTGCTTTTGATCTCAACAAAACACTGTATCATTAAACTACATTAAACATTGTTAACAATTCTGCAATAATTATGAACTCGTAAAGATGTGGAATGCATGAAAGAAGACAAAAACTACGCTTGAAGAATATTGTATAAGAAAATGAGTTCCTTTGATAAAGTTGCTGCAAGAGAACTTATTTGTTGGGGAAAATTAGAGATGTAGAATGGTGGACATTATTTGCAAACATGGGCGCTACTTCAGGCGGGGCGACGACATCGCCATACGGGAATACAGAGGTATATATCCAGACTTGCAGCGATTATAATGTTATCATAATACAGAGACAGCAATGTATAGGCTGTAAGGTGTCATGCACCGGAGTCTTGCATGGTCTAAATCTTGTGATCTTTAAATATTTTCAAGAACTTCATATTTTATTTGACTTTTAGGCAAAAATACTTGTCATTAAACTTTAAATGACCTTCAATTTTTAAGATATACTTGGATTACTTAAGAGAAGACAACAGGAAGTGATCAGTAACATTTCCATGAGAAGCATCAAGTCATTAAGACATCTTAAAAGCCTTAGAACTTCAGTTACCAGGAATTCCATTGATTTTCTGGAAAGTCTCAATCTTGACAAGGACTCTGTTGGTTGTTGGTCTGCTTTAATTACTGGTCCATTTAATTGCCAGAAATTCTGGGGAATTTCCCCCAATATTCCCTGGAGACATTTACAACCATATTAGGGAAATAAGGTCTCCATGGCTCCATCAGAGATGCAGGATTCATCCAGCGTATTGAATTTACCACACACACACGCATTCACATTATAATTTGTCAAAGTAACAATGTTCAGACTTCAGGAAACCAAAGTTTCTTGTTGTTTTTTGTGTGTGTTTGTGTGTGTGTGTGTGTGTGGGGGGGGGGGGGGGGTCAATACAGGAAGAATGACATTTAATTTGGCAAAAATATGTTTTTTTAGGCGAATTTGCCACAGGGGTGCAGTGCCATGTAGATAAGTTGTATCCATGATGTGTAATAAACTTTGCCCATTTTCTAAGTGGTAAAGGTTTCATATCTTTGTTGATGCTTACTTCAAAATGTTTTTGATGGCATCAGGGGTGTTAAGGCTTGGGTAGATAAACATTTCTGATTGCATTTATAACACACTCCCAGGCTGTTGTCAATGAAACGGCCAGGCAAATTAGCTGTGGGGTATGCTTCCCCACCCCAACCGATGCTATGGCAATCTCATATTCATTTAAATTTTCAGTGTGTCACTGAAATCTTGCTAAAAAATCATGCCATAGGTAAACATGAACTTTGTGGCTCTGTAATAACTTACAGGATTATTTTCATGATCAATAAAAAGCAAGTTTTGGTAAAGAGGACATCTTTTGAACTTTTATGATCTCTGTTTTAACAGACAAGTGTGAGAATATTTAAAAGTCAGAGATAAATAGTTACTTGTCTTGTTAAAATGAAGACAAGAAGATTATATGAAAGCTAATGTTAGGAACTCGATCGATGATTTATGGATATGTAAGTAAGATGAAAATCTTCCCTTCCGAAATTTAGGGCAGGCAAAAATACATAATGCAGACAGTGTCTTATCTCACTAATCTCTTGTCATATCTGGCTTTATAGGTGTTATATATTGAGTTTATTTGCTCATATTTCATGAAAATTCTGGATTTATTACGAGTATTAGTGGTTTCTGACCAAAAGAATGAATGAAATAGATTTTAATTTGTAATATTTGGGCTTTCCCTGAACCTTCCACATTTACCATGGATGTTTTCCCTCTTGATGGTAAGATTTAAAAAATTTCAAAACTTTAAAAAAGAAGATAAATTGTCAGCTTGGGTGTCATCTTTTTCATCATTGACATGCCATAAGCCGTAAACTCACAATCCATTAGATAGATATATATATATCATTTCAAACATGAGGCAAGGTTCATTGGTTTACAAGGATGCTATACTGCAACATTATAGTTTGTGTTACAAGTCCCATCACTCTGGCTGAAGTATATGTTCAGTTATGCCACATGACGATGAAAGAAAACCCTTACCATTATGCTTTTCTGTGAAGAATCGTGTCATTTTAAATGCTGGTATTTTCACTACAGTGAAATATCAAAGTAAAGCAGGTTATAGATTGGGAGAAACTGCAGGCTGGGGGGTACAGGCATGCATTCGGTATTTGTTAACAATTTTGCATCTAAAGTTTGTTTTTTGTGTCATAAATACAACAGTTTTTTTCTTCAACTTGGTCAGAGCATTAATTTTGTAGGCATGATATTTAAAACATCTTAACTATGGGTCATCTCTGCTCCAAAACTAGATTTTTAAAATTAGTAAGACACGATTTTGTGTCCACTCAGTCAAAACGTTTCTCAGTATGATATTTAGGACCAGTGTGAATACGGGTTAATTCAGGTCAAAACAAGAGATTATTTGCTTTCATAAATTTAACAGTGTTTATCCAATAGTCATGTGTCAGTCAGAATAATTTGTCAACATGATATGAAAGACCAGTGTCAATATGGGCATCTGGGGTGTCAAAATCTTTCACATATCCTCCTTACAACAAATAGTGCAAACCTTAACCTAGCTAAGAACAGTAACTGCTTCAGTTCAGTTGTTCTCTCAAACTTGTTTATCTCCCTTGTTTCTGAGTTGACGCTGTATTTATATTTATATAAATAAATAAATACTAAATTCAGAATTAAATTTTATGAATTGAATATTGTATTTTTGCTTAGTTTATAAACTCATCCATTTATCTTAAAATAATATTATGTGAAGGAAAAATAATTAACAATACATACTATATATTTTTTGCAATATTGCCAAAGCGTTAAAAACTTCCTTTTGAGTGCCTAATCTAAAATAAATATTGAAAGTGTAATTTGATGCAAAATTAGTATGCATCCTCAGAGCCACAATTATAAATTACTATATTGATCTTCATGCTCCATTAACCCCACATTGATTAAGAAGGAAAACTTGCAAAATAGGGATTTTATTTTTTGGAGGATAATAAAAGGGTTATTTATAAACTCTATAGATTTATACCCTTTGCTTGATGTTATGACAATAATATAATTAAAATATCATTATATATACTATACAAACACAATTAAGCCCATTATAAAGTCTCCTTCTGTTACTAAAATGTGGTAACATATCATTTGTTTTATATCGTAATCTGTATTGAACATGTTTTATTGTATTCTACTTATAAGGTTTAAAGTCGGCCTCCTGAGGGTCATTATAGGGATGATGCTTGTTGATGTCACATCAGCGGCATTAAGCTGATTTCATCCTCTTATATCTTGCTCCAGGCTCTCTTCAACAGCTTGATGGCTGTCCATGACACCCTGACTACATAATATAGCCATATTAGCCATATATCACAATCCTTTAATTAAATATTCTCTACATTAGCTGTCAATATAGGTACCCAGTATGAAAACCTATGATTGTTTGAAATAGACGAGCTGATTTACACCAATCAGTGTAGAGATAACATAGACACGCTTCAATACCATGATTGTCAAACCTTTATGGATGAATTCATTCAATATTGGCGGGAATGAATATTGGTATTAAGTGTATATTGGGATAGAATGGTTTACTACTGTATTGATCAATGATCGTCACTTGAATGGGGTAGAGTAACGGAACTTGTCGATCATTGTCATTTCTGGGGTAGTGTTAAAAGTGTGAGCAACCATGTCTACCAATATGCCATATTCGTCTGCAATGTTGTCATAAACATGTTTTAATATTTTATTAACATTGATTTTTCGCTGTTGTACATACATGCCTCGGGATCTATAGGACTATTGGTTTCATCTGCCGTAAATGTTTATGTTGTTTATTGTGTTAATCAGCTTCAGTAATTTGAAGGACTTCTGTATTTGGTAAAGTACAATTGATGCATGGACTTTTCATAAATTCTGACGCAGAAATTGGAACATCTTAAAGCAATACAAATATGGATTACTTTCGGTTTGCAGTTGCTATGGAAATAATTTCTGGAAAATGGAACGGAAGTGAATTTCTGCTTATTTAGGAAATGTTAAAAAAATGTAGTCTTTTCAAACGATTGAAGAAAAGAAACAAGTAGAATAATCAAATATGGCAAACTATCAGAACGTTACGTACCAGACAAGGGTGTTCGCGGAGCGAGTGCTTACACTAAAAGGTGAGAAAAACTGGGTTAGGTATCAAGAAAATGTTACAGTAGCAGTCAATGATACAAGCGATACTGGGAAACTGTGCTATACCTTCTGTCATTGCAGTCAGGTTATAGTAACAGTGTATTGTATATGTAATAAACACGTAATAATGTTGGTACTTAATAAGAGCTAAATATGCTCCTGTCTTGTTCAGGGTTAATGTGTCATGATCAGAGCAATTGAAGTGTCTTAGGTTACATTTTTCTTTTTCAAATACAATAGAAGTAAAACATTGGTCAATTCCTGTTACCTAAAGTTATTATTCTAATGTATACATTTAGTGTGAATGAGATTTTATCTTGTATATATTTGCATTGTTCTGTCAAGTTTGTAAATCAAGCATGTGAACACATCAGCCTTAATATGAAAAGACCTTGTATGGACCTTTGTGATAAAACTAATAAATATATAAAAGTATTATATTGCAAAATGTAGATTTTTTTTTGAAGAATATGCCTTATTGCCATGGTTACTTTGCTAGGGTGCAGTCAGTCTTTAAATGACATTATTTTGGTGCCCTTTAATTGTCTGTTTTATCATGACCCCCCTCCCCTCCCTATATTTATGACCCTTGATCAGTGGTGACTCATTTTTATGTCATGATTAAAAATCCTTTAAAACAGCCGAAAAAATGTATTTCGTATAATCATGGCTTACTTATCATGGGTCTGGCATAAGACCAAAGTATGAAAGAATCCTTACCTATCTTTATTTCTCATTTGGGTTTTAAAAATCCAAGGTACGGTTGATTCCCAGATTAGGCTATTGTTTTAATGGTATCTTGGTGGTGATAAATCTGGAGGATTGGGTTCAAATTCTTTCACAGCTACCCGCATTTGTAAGTTCGGTCAAATTTTAAATTCAATACGCCCAAGTTCTTTCATATATTGTCTATTGAAAGACATTGTTACGTGTAGAACTTATTCTGATTAATTCCATATTGATTTAAAGTGTATTAATTACAAAATGATTGATATATCTGTTGCCTAAAATATTAAATGCTCTGTCCTCACCAGTGATATATTTCTGTGAAGATGACAAAACATCATACTTTTTTTAGAATCATGGGTGTTTTATTGGCTCTGAATTTTGTGAAGTATCTCAAAAGATACTGTTTGAAGTACCATCATCTTTTTGGTGGCTGATTTTACCATCAAAACACTTGTTTTCAGATTCATAAACATGATTGTATTCCTCTTGAAATATTATGTTTTATGAATGCAATGTTCTACCTTTTGTCTGTTTCCTATGATAGTAAGTTTATGAACAGTTTTACTATTACAACATCTTTAAGTGAAGAAAGATGGTGAAGTGTGCTGGACACATGACAGCACTTTGTACAAACAAAGGTTATGATCCCATATGACCTGTCCAACAGTGTCAATGTCAGATGTACCATATGTTTAAGCTTGCCTCCAGTTCTGCCACTGTCTTTTACTTGACCACTATGTCCTTTCTGTAGAGCAAGGCAGGGGAACTATGATTGTGGAAGTTTCATGACTTTGATAGCATGGGGAGAATGGTCCCAAGCTTTTATGTCCTCATTGGATGCTTTGATATTGTATATCAGTAATGCCATCCATGGTCAAATGGTCAACAGTTGTGTCACCTTATTAATACCTAACCAGGTCATTTTTTGTGTGTGCAGCAGATTATTCTTTATATTCTTTACCATTATGTCCGTAGGTCATCACCACTGCTGCCAAATCAGCCATACTCTTTGTTGACTCGCTCGGATTTACCCCAAATCCCTTCTCTTGGCACCTGAACAATCCCTAGCTGTGACACAGGGATTACTTGCTCTTACAATGAATTTACTGACCCTGTTCAAAGTACCATGGCTTAGGATTAGCAAACCATTGGGACACCAATGCAGTGTCTTGTAGCCATTCTGTGGTGCTGATTGGTTCAAACATTTTGTAATTTCAATCTTTCAGCTTTAAGCACCATGTTGTTACTTGATGAGGAAGGTTCTGTGTTTAATTTCCTACATCAATTATCTTCCATTACCTACACAAACACTGGACAAGGTCAGTGCTGTCTGACCACAGGAAGCTTATCATGGGCTGACATAATAGCTAATTTCCCAGTAATTAACAGTTAATTCCAAGCCCTATCACCCCATCCATCTCCATTGCTCTACTGTACAGGTGCTTACCTGGTAAAGGCCTCTGTTGGGTCATAACGGAGCAATAAAGCAATTACTGGCCTGCAATATACCCCTCCCACTGCGACCAGAGTCTCTGAACTTTGTTCCATCACTTGTTCCAAAATTTTCAGTGGAAGGAGGTCCAAGTAATTTCTTGGGGCTGTTATCGCTCATAATGTACTTTGTGTTATGATTTATTTTATAGTTGTTTTCAACTCATTTTTTCTGTTTTATAACATAGAAAATTTTACTGACATTGAATGCCTATCAGTGAAAATCAAAAAAGATAAATAGTATTTTAAGATATGCTATGGAATGATGATCACCTGAATGATTGTTGTGAACATTTTGTGGAATATTTTTTGAAAACTAATGTTGCCATGTGTCTTCAATGCTACGGAAATGTTAAGAAATGGTGTATTCTGAAAAAAGATGTAAGTTTTAATTATCTTGATTTGTATATACTTCGCGAAACTTGATATTATTGATACTTTTGAATTTCAATTGAGATTTCAATTTGCAGTGACCCTGTCAGCTATTGATTCTTAATTGATTAGAAAATTGCTTTCTTAAGTCAGTCTTCACCCAAGTGCTATACCAAGTTGTTATTTAACTAGTTGACAATAAATTTTGCATGCTATTAAATAAATTGAAGTAATTTGTACCATGAATAAACTCTCTTTTTAGCAGCCATTAATGTAATAGAAATCTGAAATGGGCTAAAATTTCTCTGTATAAATTTTGAATTTTGAAATTTATCCTTAGCGAATTAAGAATGTATGGATCTAGATCAAAGGGTCATCCATATTTGATAATCCCTGATTGGGCTTATGTGTTACATGGCCACTTAGGAACATTGATTATTGGTAGGCTGTGATTGACAGCTGAATTATTAATTGTTTTCTCCAGGATTTCTTTGAACCTCAAGGCTTATCAAGCTTTCAGCTTCCATCTTGGACCTGTCCAAACTGAGCATTAGATTGAGATCTTGTTTGCTTGGAGTCTTTGCTTAATGCATTGCACTCAAGACTGTAACACTCAATGGGTTGAAATAATCTAAACCAGTATTTTTACAGACTGTTATCATTTTAGAAAGAAATGCATACAACTGTGCGCGTATCTTCCAATTAATGCAGCATGTCGTATGTATTTCATTCTTTCTTGATTTTTTACCAATGAACTATGCCAGATGCTGATCAGATCATAAATGACCAGTATATCGCCAGTTTGGTCTAAACATGTCTAGTCGGTGTAAACCTATCAATCCTAACTGAGTTTGCTCCTCCTAATGGGACCTAGCCAGCTGATCTGTCATTTCACTGATCAAAAAACTGTGATGGTCATTATGAGTAAATAACTTCTTTCATTACCCTCACAGTTGTCCTTACATATATTTCCCTCGTATGAAGAAATACATAGTATAAATAATATATAATTATTTATACGCTGCGAGCTTACCCATTTGATTAAGACAACCCGCAAATCTTATTAGTCATAAGCCAAACCCAAGAAAAACACTAGAGTAGAGGATGTTCTGGAAGAATTTAAATCCCTCTGAAGTCTTGGACCTGTGGCGGTGTCGCCTTGCCTGTGGGAATCTTGCCATTTGGAAAACATCCACTGCTTTAAGTTCACTTTGTGTCGCCAACTGATCATCATGCACAGGCAAACATTTCTTTAAGTGCATTAACTGCATTAAGCGATTCATGTTAAGCCTCTATTGAAAAATATTAATGTTGGATGTTTTTGAAGAAGACATTTAATTCCTGAGTAGCCTTGGATCCACTACCTGAGCATGACAGTTTGTGAATTGAGTCTTTGTATTATCTATGAAACAAGTAATAAAATTATGTTTACCAGTCTTTTTCATGTTAATTGGCAATTTATTGCAAGCAGTGGTTGATCACCATCATGATACCAAAACGTCAGGATCATAACCCATGACGTTTTCAAGGTTGATGGGTTCTTTATAGATGGTGTGGGAAAATTTGAAATACATTTTCAATTCAATTTAGTATGCCTTTCTTTAAATCCGATAAGCTGGTTTAAAAAAGGCGGGAAAAGAAAGCAGATGAATTCAGTCAAATTTAAGTTAAATCTAGCTATAACCTTGACATATTTTACTGACACTGTCACATTTTTGTAAAAGATGTAATGGAATCATTTGATCTGGGAGAAGTACTTTGTGCAGAAACCTTGCCTTAGAGATTCCATTAGCTGATATGGGCCTCACCAACTGTATATAGACTTGTTATTTTGTCATTGTTGAAAACTTTCTCAAATATTCATGTCCTGTTCACAATACCTTTGCTGTATTGAATTCAAATCATGCAGATCGCTATGATTAGGCTAATGGTTGCATGCAGTGTTGACAATTGCAGTAAACTCTTCAATACTGACATCAATAGCAGCATTTACAATGAATAATTGACAGCTGTAATTATTCTCTTTACTTGATTGTTATCAAGAGTGTTAAAGATGGTTTACTTTTTCCTTGTTACCATTATTGTCAAATCAATATAGCACCCAGCATGTGATACCATTTACCATTTCTGTTTCAAAAGGTGTTACATCTTTGATCATTGGATCAACTCTACAACCAAATTGTCTGCAACATCACCACACTGCTGATCAGTAGTAATTTAGTACACTAAAGCTATTGGTCCATCATACAAAGGGCTCTATCACCTTTTGCAAGTTCTTGAAATTGTAGACACTAATTTGATACTTTTTCCAGATGCTTGAGAATTCTCGGCATTGCTCCACTGTAGGAACCTATGCACTTGTATCCTCTAAGAATGGTTGCAATAATAAACTAAAGATGACTGCAAGTCCTTTCAAATCCTGTTACTAACATGCACTAGATCAAGGGAAACACATTGTGAAATCACATCTAAGGGAGTTTTACAGTTCAGCAAGCATGCTTCCTCATCCTACAGTGCTTAAAGACGATTTTATTTTGTTGATTGTATGAGTGGGTCGATTGTCTTTGATGGATGACAATTACTGCATCCGGTATTCTGCAGGGACGAGTGTCGTTACCATGGTTACATGGCTGGAACCCATGGGCACTCACACCTACACACACTGTTACAATGATTGGCAATTTAATGTTTGTTGTGCGTCATATCTTTTATCTATATTGGTTAATATGGGTGAAAAAAGTTAAACAGCTTGTAAAGTTGTTATGCTTTCTGAACATAGTTGAAATGTACATTTACCAAGTAGTTGATCTTCAAAGTTGAAATGCACATGAGTCAAGCAGTTGCTGATTAGATAATATTGTTGAAAAGTAACAATGCCCTTAATGTTGGCTCATGGTTTTAATTTTGTATTTTCAGATGAGCAGGAGAGGGTTCAGAAGAAGACTTTCACCAACTGGATGAACTCATACCTGAGACAGGTGAGGCTATATGGACATAGTTTGCATGGCGTGGCATTTTTTCGAAGAAGTCTTGATATTGTCATAGCCTTGATGTTATAAGGAGTGGTGGTGTTCAGAACTTAACATTGTTAGCCATACTGGTTGAAAACAGCGTAATATATTAACATGAGACCAAATTCACACGGTACACAGTCATGTTGACTGTGATAACAAGGACATGTTCGGCCAATAACTCTGGCTAAACTATTTTTAGAGATATGCCCCTTCATTAACGACTAGCATTATAATTTACTGGCAATGTTCTTACTTAAACCTTGGCATGCAAGCCAGATTAGTCTTCCATGTGCAGTGTCCTGCTGACTTTGCTGTCTGTAAATTAGGTAATTAAGTTTAATATTGATCAAGCTATTCAATATTGTGAACATACAATTCAAACACAGATCAGTTGCAAACTGGCAGTAGACACAGGTTCCAATTAAAATGTGGCTATAAGTTTGCTCTGGCTTTGAAATAAAATAACGTGTTAAGCTAATTTGTGTTTAGATATAATGAAGAGGTTCTTGTTCATTACCTATTATGTATGTTCTTTAGTCATAAATCTCTGTGCAAAATTGTCCCTTCCCAATGACATCCTCAATAAGGCACTAAATTATGACCTGACATCAATGATGATAACATAGCCTGGACACCTCTCTCATGAATATACTCACCTTTAGGGGATAAATATCATGCTGATCAAAGTATAAAGGCCATTGACTTCCTCTAATTGGTGTTTTACTTATATTTTATTGCTTTCAAGCATTAGACCGCCTGTTGACTGCTCCTTTAATGGTTAAATAAGTATCATTATTTTGTCAATATGTTATTCTTGGCTGTAGGTCCTCTGATGACATTTCTTAAAACAGTCTTCATCAAATAAGAGCCATTATTACTATCATGTCATTTGTATTCATGCATTTTTGGTCTTGTACATCAGAAAAAAAATGAATGCTGTGTAGAAGAATTTATAAAGACTATTTTGTTTATATTCTTTTAACTGACACCCCGGAAGTCCCTCCAGTAAGTTCCAAATGTTTTCACAATAGAGCCTGTATTGAGAGCAATAACCTTGAATGAGATGGAAATGAAATATGGCGTTTGCAGATGTTAATAGAAGGCTTTTAGAGGACAAACATTGTAAAGTGTCCTGTTCTAAAGTCTTGTATTGATTGGTGGTCATCGTAATTACATGCCGGCTAGCAGACAATGCCTCTAAAGTGGCATCAGCCTGTTCAAATTTCACAATAATACCTTGTGTAAACATAGTTATTGTAAATCAAAAGATAAAGATCAGTGAAACATAATATTCATCACATGTCTTGAAATGGAATTTTAAAGAAGAGAATGATTGAATGATAGACTGATGATTTGCAGAGCAAGGTTTCTTAATTTATAATAATTGATCCATTCCAACACAAATATCAGACAGAGGATGTTTTCTCTTGATTCTTTGTCTTGCATTGCGCCTTGATAAAAAATATTTTTGGAAAAAATAGTTGGAAACCCTGAATCCTTGTCTGCTCTGCTCTAACTATGTAAGACCGGCCATAGTTCTGTAAAAGAGGAGTATTTTATTTTGATTTTTTTATGTTTTAAACTGCAAAATATTATAATTATGAAATATTCCCTTCTTACATTACAGCGGACACCTCCAATGAAGGTGGAAAACCTATTTGAAGACATCAAGGATGGTGTGGTCCTGCTGTCACTGCTGGAGGTCCTCTCCGGTGATAAACTGGTACGTATATGGAACAAACCTGGTTCATGTTAGGAACAACACTGACACATTTAGGGAACAAAACTGCTACATTTAGGTAACAAAACTGGGAACAAAACTGTTACATTCACGGATTTAAACTGGCATATGGTAAAAGCTGGTTCATTTAAGGAGAAAACCTAGTGATTTTTAAGATCTAAACTGGTAGATCACTGTATAGAGAGGGGGAAAAGTATTGGTCCATATTTTGAGCAAACCAGATTACTGGATTTAAATATGTTCATAAAATTAAGTTAATAAAATTTGTAGCAGTATTTACACAGAAAAGACTAAGCTTTAAAGCAATTGTAGGCAAAATCTACAGACAATCTTGAATTCTGTTTAGGTCTGTCCGGTTAGCTCTTTTCATGGTAGCTTTATCTACCAAAATGACCATTAATAAATCAAGTTTTTTCAGAGTATAAAGTGCTGTATGGTTTGGGTTCTTCTTGAAATTGAAACCAGCTTTGGTATTTTGAAAAAAAAATTAGAAACAACACATACAAATGTCTTCATGGTATAAGGACAAAGTTCATTGATAGAATAACTATGTATTTAGATTTTACATAATTAGTTCTGACAGATGAATGGACTCCTAATTCCTGTACTACCATTGTGTGACTGTAAAAATGTCAGTATGAAGTGACCAATGAAGGCGTTTTCTCGAAAAAAGAGGCTGATGGTTAAAACACAGGTCTTGAAGGTGATGACTTGTGAATATTAAATGCTCCTGAATTGTTTATCAACACCCACTTACATGTTGGACAGTACCATCTGCTTCCAAACCCATTTCTCTCTTCAAGAGCTAATTGATGCCTATTTGTTTTCTCATTTTCTGGATGAGGGAAATTGGTCTTACAGGCTGTATATATGAACTTGGAAATCTGATCAGATTCTGTAGATTATGTTTAATCATTGTTAGGTAAACATGGTTACCATGGGTTAAACATATTAGAGATGTCTTGTCAATGTTTACAAATGTTGTGGTCAGGATTTCATCTTTTAGGTTTCCTATTTTCAAAGATAAATATTTTGCAGAAAGGAAATCTTGTTATCACACGAATGATTAAGATGCCGTTTTAATAAAATTAAAACCATTTATTGCATATAATTTGCACCAGTTTTTATGAGGTCTCGTTCCATATGTGGTATTACTATGCAAATGAAGTCCTTGAAATATGCTGGATTTCTTCCATGTACTTCAAATCATGTTGTTTAAATAAGTTGATTGTTTATGTCAAATATCCCATACTTGGTCAATATAATTTAAAGTCAATACTGATTACTTAGATTCAATTTGCACTCTGTTGTTAGTGTGTTTTGACCAGGCCGACGTTCCCTCCGAATGCATCTACATGTCGTGTCATGTCCTGGGACTAGCTATTAATGCATTACCAATTTCTTTCTTGATGTAAGAACACATAGACTAATAATGGTTTGCCATAGAGTCAAGAGTATGAAAGATTTGAGCCCTGTTGGCCTTATCATGATCAATTCAATTACCAAATGTATCAAATTGTTAATAAACAACCTTGGTAGTCGAAAATGTTAAATTCTGCTATTGTTAACTTTAATACCATTGCTGGCCTGGTTCCAAATTGTAAAAGGATTTTTATAGATAAATCTCTGCTCTGTTGATTGAATAAGACGTAGTTTATAAGTTTAAAGTGTCAGGTAATGCAATATTAAAACTACCCCCATCTACATTACCTTGTTTGCAATAAATGATTTAATGCCAACTTCAAATATTTTACTCTATTCAGCACGATTTTTCGCTTAGGAAGTAAAATGTATTTGGGGAATTCAACCAATATTTAGCTTGTTATAGCTGTATGATCATCGCTGAAGTGTGCAGGCCAATATTGACATTGTATACTTGCAATGTTCACTGATTGTGTTCAAACGTTCAGTCTTATTTAGCTGAATCAACAAAAAGTCGTGAAAAATAAGAATGCAAGTTGGTACTTAAGAATGAAATGGGGTGCATCTTCCCTGAAGTGTTAATGTGTAAAACATATCTAGACAATTTCTACCATAGATCAAATCTGTTCTTCTCAAATTGTTTAGAGTTTCATTTTTATTTCTGTTTCCAATTCCATTTCGGTGGAGAACGGCTCTGCTCCAATTGTACATGGAAGTATTTGACATCTTGTGCAGCCAATTTCATAAAACTAGTTGTTGGGTAGTTTGCACTTTTGAATGATTTTATTGGATAAATATTAACCAATCAATAAATATTTTGGCTATCTTTGACCAAACCAAAGACATAATCAGTTTTATAGAATTGCCTGACAAGGTATTTTTATTTACAACTGGCTCCTGGTCATTATCATTAAATGTACTTAGTAACTGGTGATGTTAACATGTTATCAATATCCCATGTTTCTGATTTTCAGCCCATGGAGAGGGGAAAGCTGAAGAGGGTTCACTATGTTAGCAATTTATCGACAGCCCTGAAATTTCTTGAAAGTAAAAAGGTAACGGCCATGCCTATTATAAGAAATGAAGTTGAACACTTATTTCTTAGTTAACATTAGCTGTAAAACCCATTTCATTCGGGATACACCTTTTGGTGTAGTTACCCTTTACATGCGGGATACACCAAAAGGTTTAGTTTTTGACGTACTGAACTTTCACTTTATTTACTTTCGTTTTGACTGTATTGTTTCCGGTTTATACGTTTTCCGGAATGACCGGATGTTATGCGCAGATAGATGCGCAGAAAATTTTAATGAAGAAATAATTTTAAAACTCAAAAATCGAGTTAAATTTAAGCTTTTTATTGCGATTTTGATGCAAATTTTGGTTGAAATGGATAGGACTCTCGACCACAGTGACGATAGTGATATTGGGATGGTTATAATGACGAAGTTTATGTGAATTTGTTTGATACAAACAGAAGACATATTAAAACATCGATAGAAATCACAAACTATGACATTTGCATTATTTGGTTGAGTTTTTATGACGATCTTGAGGAGTTCTAGAATGATTGAATGACAAAGAGGATCACCCCAAGGTTTCCAAGTGGGAATACAAAGAATGGTGGTCCTAAAGAACAATATGACCCAAGAAAGCCAGGATATTGCATTACTGTCATTTATCAATTAAACTGTTATGGGGGCAAGACTTCTGGACCTTACTGGTCGAGGATTCAAACTGCTATTCCAACCAACATCGCGATGAACATCCACCCGCCCGATTTGCTCCGAAGTGGACATGGGATGATATAAACTGTTATAACTTTTTATAGATTTGAAATATATGCATAATTCTTTCTGCATTTTAAAGACAGATTAATTTAGAAACTTTCATACATTGGATTATGTGACATTTGAAAAAAATTATGTGTGCTTTTTTATGCCCCCACAAAGTGGCGGCATATAGGGTTGCCCTTGTCCGTACGTACGTCCGTACGTACGTACGTACGTCCCGAAGATTGTTTCCGATCTAATTCTTGAAAACCGTTTGTCCAATCCTCACCAAACTTTAAACACATGTTTGTGACCATAATATCTTGATCAAGTTTGATAGTCATGGAAATCACTTTAGTCATTTAGGAGTTACGGCCCTTTTTTGCCAAAAATACTTCAAAAATATATGTTTCCAATCTAATTCTTGAAAAGTATGTGTCCAATCCTCACCAAACTTTACATACATGATTGTGACCATAATATCTTGATCAAGTTCGATAGCCATGGAAATCGCTTTTGTCATTTAGGAGTTACGGCCCTTTATTTGCAAAAAAAGACTTAAAAAATCCTGAAGATTGTTTCCGATCTAATTCTTGAAAACTGTTTGTCCAATCCTCACAAAACTTTAATCACATGTTTGTGACCATAATATCTTGATCAAGTTCGATAGTCATGGAAATCGCTTTAGTCATTTAGGAGTTACGGCCCTTTTTTGCCAAAAATACTTCAAAAATCATTATGGCTTATTTTCTGTGACAAAAAACCGAAGTGGGGGCATCCGTGTCCTATGGACACATTTCTAGTTGCTTTCAATTTGTGCATATTTATTTTTTGGTGTTTTTTTTTTTTCATCATCACCTGGTTAACTTGCAAAAAATAATTTATTTAAAATCATTTGCTAATAAAACTTACATAAACATGTGCATATTTTTATTTCCTTTCCAAATATGTAATCTTTATTGGGTCTTGTACCAATAATAAAGAAGTTATTAGTGTTTATACAACACAATGGTCATAAAAAGGCAGATGGCTTATCAGTTATTGGAAAATGCCCAGATATTCAAGGTATCATATCTAACTGGGTCTCAGAATGAAATGGGTTAAATATGTTGCTTTTATTTGTGGATATACATTATATATACAGACACACCCCTGTACATTGTTCACCCCTTTCTTCTACATAATCTCCATAGGTACAAAAATCTCCATAAAATGTCTTAGAAAGACCCTGAGTATACACATTCACCTTAGTAGAAATACAAAACAATGATAGAGATTGTCAAAATCCATTGTATTACATCAAGCCATGTCTCAACTCAAATATTTTATTGCTTAAAATAATTCTTCAATTTCATTATTTCACTATTTCAGATTAAGCTAGTGAACATCAATGTGTCAGACATTGCAGACGGCAAGGCCTCCATTGTGCTCGGCCTCATCTGGACCATCATCCTCTACTTCCAGGTAACTTGCATGTTATTGGTCAGTCTCACTTTACACCAGCCAATCAGATTACATGTAGGTGTTTCTTGATTAAAGGGACTCACCCATGTGTTGTAAATTGCACTCTTTTTTTATGACGAAATAAAGTGTGGCAAATTATTATTAAAACTAAAATACTGACAGCTGGAATCCTTCAACAAATGATGACATATGTTCAAATATTGTCTTCGATGATTTTGAATAGTGTTAGTAATGCTTTTTAAGGCTAAAATATTAAATTAACCCACAGTTTATGTAAGAGTCCTCATGGGTGAGCAGTTTTGTTATCAGTTTTTTTTCTTGACATTACCAGTGTGGGTTCGCTCAACACTACAACCAGAGTTTTTTTTTATACTTATTTTTTTCTGCAATTTTGGTACCAAACAATAAAATATTTATAATATTAGTGTTTTCAGATGCATAACTGTGGAAAAATATATTTGTTCCATAAACATGAACAGTCCCTTTAAAGTAGTTAGCGAAAACCAAAGGTATAGCAAGGTAGCATTAATAATTTATAACATGTAAATCAGCACTTATTTCAAAGGAATCAATGAATAAAATTAATTGCATAAGTAAATCATTTTTTCTTTAATTTTATATTGATTAGCTTATAAGGTATAGGTGATTTAATAAGTTTTCAGTGTTTTAAATTTCATGATTCAATTTTTATCTTTCATTTAGCTGGCATTCGTAAGTGGTAACTGGGCCCTGTCTTCCAGGATGGAATTCAATAGCCCCCATTTTGTCATATTTTGCTTATTCCATTATACCATGTTGCAACTCACCATCATGTATTAGCTTGCTGCTTTCATTGTGGAAAATAATCATGAAAAACAAAAATCACACAATGTCTATGAAATAACTAAACATCACACACAAATTTAACATGGTTTTGCATTCAATTTTCCCACAAATGTACAATGTAGGTCTTAATAACATCAATTCATTAAACACATTTCATTACAATGTTTCAAGTTTATACAAACCATGTGCACAACTTGTATGTTATTTAATTGGAAATCATTATTTTACCCACATATGTATCATGAAGTCCTACAACAAGAATTATCTTTCATCAATTCATCAAACTCATACTCGTATGTTTTAAGTTATACAAAATATTTTCACATTTATTTTCATTTCTGCATGACATTTTAGGTTCAGACTACACCATATTATTTTGAGAGCCTAGAAAGGGTTTTACGGGTAAATTTCAGGAATGCTGCTGTTGTTGTTGATGATGAAATGTTGGTTACTTAGTTGGTGGTTCTAGTTCTGCATGTACAATGCTAGGGAATGGTTGTCAAAAGAAAGTTGTCCTGTTGAACCCCAGGGGCTGAAAATTGCGGATAACTTCCTTTGTTTTATTTTTTGCAGAAGTTGACTGCATGATTTAAAATTTTACACGCATATCCAGTTATGAATTAAAACTGACAAAACATTACCATAGAAACATTTGTGTTATGGATGTTGTTTTAATTGCAGCATTTATGTCGTTATTCAGCATGGAACTTAAAAGAGAATATATTGTACCTAACATGCACGACTGTTATTTGAATTGTATCAATTTATTAATGATCCTGGCCAAAAAGTATTGGACAGAAAACTTAAAAGAATGGAACATAATTTGCGAAAGAGCTTCAGATTGTGTAAAGACTAGTAGAATAATCATTTTTTGAATAGGCGCCTTTGATTTGATTATTATAGTATATTATAAATTTTTATGTCCCCCTTAACTGGAAAAGGGTAAAATCTTAGTATTTCCATTAATGATCTGGCATTTTTATTCTACCTGATTTATGAATTAACCCCCCTGACTACTCTCTACCCCACAGATTGAGGAAGTGATGGTTCCCCAGCAGGGAGACTCAACGGAAGCACGCCCCCTGTCCGCCCTTGACAAATTCCGCATGAATGCCAAGAAGGCCCTCTTGGCATGGACAGAAAACGCTATCACAAAGTAAGTTTCTGATGAGGCTTATATTTTTTTAGTTTTGTAGTTTATTCCCCTTTTAGATTCTAAATTCTATGAACATATGTTTCACTGACCCTTCAAATGCGCTTATCCCATCATCTATAGATCAGTAAGCTGTTTTGATACATGTTGGGTCTATTTGTGTTGTCTGTATTTGTATATCTGGTATTTATACTTTTATGTTTCTAAATCATTGTCACTTGTGCCCTTGCATTGTGCCTCGAAACAGGGCTAACTACTGGGCTAGTCACTGTAGATTTAATTGTTTTTTTATTATAAATGATCGGTGTTGTATGAAATGACTGAAAGCAGCAACAATACATCTGTACAGAATGATTTACTATTTTAATTTGTGTCCTATTACAGACGATATGGTATAACAGTCAAGGACTTTGGCAAGAGTTGGAGGGACGGACTTGCGTTTAACGCTATAGTTCACACGATACGTCCTGACCTGGTCGACATGGACCAAGTTAAGAAACAGAGTGCTCGTGTGAACCTGGAGAGTGCTTTCTCCACCGCCGAACAGCACCTTGGTATTGCCCGGCTGCTTGACCCTGAAGGTAAGGCCATAGATTCAGGGACTACTACAATAACAACATATTTGTTTCCAAATTAACATTTTGCTGATCTAAGATGTGGTATCCATTGCAGTGATTTAATGTAAACACATATATGAAAAAGTGATAAGTAATATGTGATTGCTTGGGGATATTGAACATGATTCCTATCTTAGAAGTGGGTTGTGTCGAAATTGATTCCCCCAATAATTCATCTACTTGACAATTATAATGTCATTACTCTACAGACTACACCAATTATGTCACTACCATTTACCAATTATGTTGCTACTCTACACTGATAATGTCACAACAGTACATCAATAATGACACTACAGTACACCAATAATGTCACTACAGTACATCAATAATGTCACTACAGTACACCAATAATGTCACTTCACCAATAATGTCACTATACTAATAAGGTCACTACTATACACCAATAATGTCACTACTCACACCATTAATGTCACTACACCAATAATAACACTACCCTACACCAATAATGTCACTACTCACACCATTAATGTCACTACACCAATAATGTCACTACATCAATAATGTCACTACACTAATAAGGTCACTACACTACACCAATAATGTCACTACTCACACCATTAATGTCACTACACCAATAATGTCACTACATCAATAATGTCACTACACCAATAATGTCACTTTTCACAACATTAATGCAACGATCTATGTGTTTCAGATGTTGATGTGGCAAAGCCAGATGAGAAATCTGTGATGACGTACGTTGCTCAATTCTTAAAGGCCTACCCTGAGGCTGGAGAGGACCCTTCTGTAAGTTACCTTCCTTCATCTCCAGAGTGAGCCCTCATCCGAGTCAAGCTATGTTCTGTTAATCTATTCCTTTCTCCCAATAGAATGTTTGTGTGTTTCAGTCTTACTGTTTTGTGATGTTCTTGTTATGTAATTATATGGTGCTATATGTTTTGAATGTTGTTGAAAGTGATGTCTTACTTTTGTGATCCAAAATCTCTGTTTATATCTGTGGAGTTGCAAAGTATAAAAGCAGAATGTGTCATTGCTTTGTATAAGTGCTTTTCCAAGTCTTCCTGTGTGTTGTACATGTCAACTTATATTTTCCTTGTACTGTTGAATTATGTGTATATTTTAAATATCTTAGAAAGTGGATGTTTCCAAGGTAACAAAGAATAAATATTTTCATTGCTTACCAGTTAGAGAAAATTAGTGTAGTCATATGTTGAGTACAAAAAATAACATGCTGATACTACATACACTATACAATATATTTATACAACAGTTACACATTTTTCAACTCTTGTATCATCTGCTCCATGATTTAGGTATTTGAGTAACACATCGAGTATTTGCAGTAATGTGCAGTATAGAAGTCATGGGGCGTCATGTAATGCATCTATACTACACTCTAGCGTAGAAATTGCACTGTTTTCCTTATAAACTTTACATTAAAAACAGGACAATCTACTATTTCTTTCTTGTTAACTTGTTTCTCCCTCGAAATTCTAAAAAGATCAGTCCCTTAATATTCCTTGTGAATAAGTAATCTTAAAAGATTTGATTAAATATTTCAACTTTTTTTACTTCCCTTTTATAGTTACGAAAGAAGATGAAGACTCCAGCTGAGCAGGAAATGGCCGACTACCAGGAACTGTTGAACTGGTGTAAAACTGAAGCCGAAGAGGTTCTACAGATAGTGGAACAACCTGTCACTGACCTACATCAGGAATACATGGTAAGTGACCTTGACCTTGTTAATCTAGGGTGTAGTATAACCTTGAACTGAAGTATTACTGAGGATGAAGATAAACTAACTATATTGGAACAGCTTTTCACCAACAACCAGCAGGAATACATATTTATTGACCCTGACCTTGTTGTTAAATTGTTTGACATTATTCAAAGCCCAAATATACATGTAGCTATGGACTGAGTATTGATTTAGTCTATTTCTTACATTGATGGTTATAAAAAAGATCATTAAATAGGTGAGAAAATCAACAATGACTAGTAAATAATTAAACATTTGCTGATTACGATTTTCGTGGGCTTGTGTTAGTTACTGTTAATTAATGGATAAACACTGATCTAATGTAAAAGCTTTGATTTTTCAGGATTATTTAGCGTTTAAAACAGAAGTGGACCGCAGAGGGAATATATATAACAAACTAGAAGAAAAAATAAAGACAGGCAAAGCTGTGAAAATTACCCCAGAAATATTCAAAAACCTTGAAGAAGTTTGGAAGAAAGTTGTCCGCCAGACACGCCTCTGGTTGTGGAAACTTGATGCAAGTTTGCCGGGGAAACTTGGGAAGTTTGGTGATTGGTTGAACCAAGCAGAGGAGATTCTGGAGCAGGAAGAGGAACTTTTGGAAATTCCCGAGGAAATGGCTGCTCAACTAGGAAATATATTACAGGAACATAAGGTATGTCGGGGTTGGATTCATTTAAATTTGTGTACAATGAAATAAAAACAGTTGCTCTGAAAAATAAAATACATCTACATATTCATATATATTTGAAAAAAGGAAACCCTAGTTGAGAGAAAATTCTACAAAAAGTTCAGACTTCTTTTTAAACTATAAACAATACTTTGTAAAGCTTTGTGAATGTTTGTAATGTGAAACAGTTACAATGGTACAACCATTGTACATACATAGAAGTGTCACGAGAGCCAAATTTATTTGAGCAAACTTATGGAACAAACATATTTCATCAGTTCAATTTAAATCATTTATTTGATAAAGGCCACTGGCAGTTTAAAAACATGCTATCAAAAACTGATGATAGTTTGAGTCAGTTATACCCCATACTTCACAAACAGTGTGTGCTATTCTGAAATACTGTTTTAGCCCAGTGAGTGGTGTTATTACACCAATGGCTACCTTTACCAGAACCATGGTATTGATGAGGTACTCTATTGATAAAGGGTCACAGTCTCCGTTTCGTAGATCATTACTTCATCACTTTTGTGTTTCCCTTCTGTTGTCTAGGGTTTTATTATTATTTACTGCATATCTGCATGGAAACCTTGTATACATTTTGTTTTCTGAACTGTATTTTGTTCACTAGAAGGAATAAAAGTAATTCTTAAAAATGGTGATGGCAGTAGAAAATAACAATTGCCTTTTTCTTTGCAAGTAGTCAGGAAGTGGAAAATAATGTATTGCAAAAAAATGAATATAGTATTCTAGTACAAAAAATGCAATCAAAAGTTTTAATATATGTTATAAAAATATTCTTACTTTGCAATTATAAGAAAAAAATTATGTGTTTTGTATACTTTTTTATGCCCGTATGTGGTGAGCAAGACCTAGTTGTCTCAGTGGCGTTTCGGTGTATGTGTGTGCGTCCGTTAGTCTGTACCAGTTTAAATTCAGTTTTTCTTCTGCAAGGGTTTTTGTGGTAAGACAGACAGACATACAGTTTATTAGACTTTTTCAAAAGTACAGTGTCTTAATACATACAGTTATAAATATAATAGATAAGGAAGTATGTTTTTCCTCAAATTACAGAAATTCTTCAAGGACCTGGAGCCGCAAAAGACGTTTTTCATGCAGGTGAAGAGGGCAGGTCGCTACGAGGGTGTATCTATCCCCGCCCCACAGATGGACAACCTGTACCAGCGAATCCAGACTGTTGCCACGATGGCACCACACCGGGAACGACGTCTCGAGTATGAGGAGATGAAGTACCAGCTGCTCGCGTACCTAGTTGCCTCAGAGAACAAGCTAAAGATATGGACAGTGAAATACGGCCACCAGGAATCCGTGGAGAATCTACTAGAAGACTACAGGGTAATGATTTAAAAGTTATTGTTGTGCTATTGAAGTTATTTAGAAAACAGTTTGCTGGATCATACCATCGAAAAGTTGGTTGAAATTTACTTCATTCTAAAGATTTTAATAATTTATTCTTAAATAATTTAACAGCATGCAATCCAATTTAGATATATAACATAAAGTTGACAGAAAATCCACAAAAATAATCAAAATTTACACATAGTAAATGTTTAATGGCTTTGTTTTCCCCCTTTTTAGGACTTTGTACAAAATGGAAACCTATTCAAGAACTATGACAAAACTTATGAGACATGCAGACGTAATGCCGATGCATACAGAAAAGCCAAGATTGACAAAGCTGAAGTAGAGAAGATGAACACTTACTTTGATGAAGTCAATGGAAGGTGGAAGAAGGTCTCCGTGGAGATAAAGAGTGTTCAGTCAATGCTGGAAGAAGTTATTGAGTGTTGGCGGAGGTACAACGCCTGCATGGATGTGCTCACTGTGTGGCTGAATGATGGCGAGAGAATAATGTCAAGGTCACCAGAAGAGAAACAGGTGAGTTGGAGGAGTATTTAACCATCTGGGGCCCGTTTCAATGAGATATGTAGTGTTAAGTCTTATGATGCTCAAGAGGGGAACCTGTAAGGTTTCAAGCAGAATCAATACGATAAAATAATGTTCTTATGATATTTTTATTGAAACACGGTTTGCTCCAAGAACGAGTAATTTTTTTGTCTGGAAATTTACAATCTTAAACCTTACGATCTGTATTGAAACAGCCGCCAGCATAATTTTTATCTGTTGATTAAGACATTTTCCTATCTTGGGGTATATTTGGCTGATTGTTCAGAACTTTATTAACGGCATCCTTATTAACTTATAAAGGTGAATCTTTTATGATGTACTTATATATTTGAATAAAACAAGCACAGCTGAAACAGTTCTTTCAATATAAGTAAGAAGTAGCGCAGAAACATGACTTTCAGTATAGTTGAGATAATAAGATGACATTGACAATATTGTTAACTTTAACCAAGTTCGGTACAATAGACCTATTGAGGGTTTTGATGCATTATTAATGCATTTTTTATGATGTTTGGCAACTTGGATCCAACTAGTGGAAGCAGTTGCTGTTATAAATGTGTAAACTTAAAGGCAAATGGGGAAATGGAAATGATCATTTACATGCTAATAAATCCAAATGAGACTCTGTGTTATGTTTTTTTGAAGAAAGCAAATGTGTTCATGACTGTAAGGTCATGTTTTTTATGTTTCAGCAATTTTTTGCTGACCTGGCCCAGTTTGAAGAGAAACACAAGATCCTGAATGAGTCTGGCAACTTCCTCATAGAGACCACCGAGGAACCTGTTGCCTCGGAGATCAAACAGAATCTCCTCATGATCAACAGAAGGTACTTCATTCTGTCCTGGACTGAAAAACAATTAATTGTTAAACCTGTAAAAGTTTATTTGAACAATGTATGAAATTAAAAATATTTAAATTGATGTTTAAATACACTGTATCAATACTTGTTCACGCTATTATATCTTTGTAACTATTGAAATTTAGAACAGTTTGTCTCATACTTAAAAACCTAAGATAATTGTCTTGGTACTGTATTCCTTTAATTTGCTTTAAAAGGAATCAGGAAGATGACAATGCATATAAAATCTGACGTTTTGTATACTGAAAGTTTCACCAGTGAACATCTGTAAGTAAACCATGTTGAAAGTGTATAAATTGTTTCCAAACTTGAGCCCAATTTACTTACATACTTGTGTTGCAGGTTCAAGGACCTGGTTGATCAGTTCCAGCACTTCAAGCAGGTAGAGGTCGTGGGTAAGGCCCGCAAAGAGTACAATGAAGGGCTCCTTCGTATAACCCAATGGCTCAAAGATGCGGAGGACCTCATCACCCGAGAGGTCCCTGCCAATCATAACGCCCTCAGAGATTACCTCAATGAGATTGAAGTGAGTTGCTGTCTTGAGTTGACATGTCATTAACATTATTCACATAAAGATGTAGACTTCTGTTTCATTCTTATATTTGTCTTCTGATTTTGCAAAAAAAAAAGGATTTAGCTTGTTTGGTAAATTTGTCATTGATGCCAAGTAGATAGGTTTCATAAGTTTATTACTATCAAAACTGGGAATTATTTGTGTTTCCTTGGACATAAATGCTTTCTCTTTTATTTTCATATTTTTTATAGTAAACTGAAACTTAATGGTGTTATCCTGTTTATTTACAGACATTTGGTGCTCAAATCCCTTCCATTGAGAATGACTTCAAGATCACGACAAAGACAGCCCAATCTCTTGTCAAAGAGAGCTCACAGGATGTTGTCACGGAGATGCTTCAGTCACTCAACATCCAGAAGGAGGTGCTTGTAAAACTACGGAAAGAAATCCCTGAGAAATCCAAGCAGTTGAAGGCAATGTTGCCAAACGTTGAATCGCTGGAGACAGGGTTGATAGACCTGAACAAATGGCTGGAGAAAGGCGAGGTCTTGCTGGCGTCACACAAGCTGGACGGCTCACAGGAGGAGACAGAACAGAGACTCGAGAAACACAAGGTCTGGGAGATGTATTGTATTTGGAATAATACATTTTCAAATTATGGATCGTAATAAAATACTTTGATTTAAGTGATTGACTTGAGGTACTCTCAAAAACACTTAAATTTAAATGTTGAATGTTTTTGCTCGAACATAACACCTATGGCTTTTCATTCTAAGAAAAGCAACCCTATATTCAAAATATTAAACATGTAAATATTAAAATGTTTAAAAAATATGTGTTGTAACAATATTTATTTGTTAAATGTTTTCCTGTTTCAGGCGTTTTTCTCTGAAATCACATACCAGAAATCCATTGTTGAAAGTAAGAACAAAGTGTACCAGAAAGTCAACACATCGAAACCAAAACTGAAGAACGTGGACTTCTCGGTGATAGACATTCCAGTTGAAGAAATGAATCGGAAGTTCCAGGTATGTTTTTGTGTGTGTTTGTGTGAGTGGAGATATTGATTATCAGTGGGAAATGGTGACCTTGTTTAAATTTTGAGAACAGCTTCATAGCTTTTTTGTATTATGAAAGTATTCAGTATGTTTAAATAACAGAATAGTGCATGATTTGATGAATGATTTGATGAAACTTTTTAATGAAAGAAGTCGAGTCAGAAGAAAAAGTCTTAAACTTTTCATGACTTTGGTCGGTCAAAAGATAAATGATTTCACCATTCTCACTGATATTATCTCAATATGTAATGTTCATGATGTCTTCATAATAAACAGGCCTGTTAAAACATGCATGGCATAGATTTACACTTATCATAGCATGAAAATGCTACACAGCGCATGAGTTGCTATGAAAACACTTTAGCCATGTGAAGTACTGGCCGTATTTTCTTGTCATTGTACCGTCATTGCTTCGTAGATCTTAGTTCTAGGCCACTGTGCTGTCATTAAGTATAAAACTCTGTCAAATACTTCAGTTTTTATGATTTTCATGTAGACATTTTATTCAAATTTAGATTTAATTTTAAAATTTTGCTGTGAGTGATTCTAAATGCTAAACCGCCAAGCTTTAAGTATTAGAATAGTATTAACATTCATTGAAAGCCCTCTCCTTTCAGCTGTTTAGTGGAAATCGGGTTTTCCCATTTCTGAAAACATGGTGGTCAGAATTTTAGCATGGTGCTATGTTTAATACTCTTTACAAGTAGCATGAAACGCCTGCCCCTTTTCAGAGCTGCGTATCAAAAGCAAAAGACTGGGAGAAGAAGCTTGATAATCTCTCTCGATTATGGCGTATACTGAATCAGAAGCAGCACACGGTCGAAGCATGGCTCGATCAGGCTCAGACTGCGTTAGAAGACACTGAAGATGACTATGAAAGCCTCATACGTAAACACAAGCAGTTCTTTGTCCGTGTAGATGATCGCATGCTTAAGGAATACCTTACTGCATGCAAGGATGTCCTAGTAGTCCTAGAAGAGGAGGATCGTCCAGCACTGACAGAATCTATGGAGAATATCCAGCAGCGTTGGGAGGTAAGGCTGGCATACTGTCCCCGCTCGCCTGATACCAGCTCTGACTTACTTGACAACCCTCCATTCTTCATGTCTCTTCATCTCCTTCTCAAGTTGTTTGTACTTCTTGCCTTTCTCTCTAACTACCGCATGAGATTGTACATTCTGGAACAAAGCCTTATTTTTTTTTCGCGTTTTCTTTTTCAAAGATCATTTTGGTTCAGGTTAATTTTTGGAAGGTGTAACTTTTCAAATGTTTCTAGACTTGTTATTGAAGAGTTATGTAGTTAGATGTTAAAGCGCGGCTTTTTGGAGCTTCAACAGTTTGTCTTCATGGACGCATAACGTTCAAGTAAATCAGAAGTCAGGTGAGTGTACTCTGCCTTTTGATTCGCTGCTCTTTATAGCTTAGTTTTGAAGTTTTGCGCTAGCTGCTTGCAGTCATTTCCATCGTTAGGATTGTTTTCCCTTTCACTGTATTAGATTCATGTACTATTAGATAAGCCATATACAAGTTACACCTGATATTACTCTATATATTGTCTGAAAATATTGGAATAGATTTGCACGCCAAAACGTGTTATATTTTCCTGATCAATTGGATTATTTTTTATAGTCCTGTTTTCTCTTATTAGTCCACAATGTATTAGGCATTGCTTGTTTTCTTGCGCTTTGACTTTTGCACTTTTATTGGCAGAAACAATCGATGCTTCCTTCCTTAACTGTGTGGCATGTGTTGTATTGCATTTTAATACCATTTTGTGAATTTCTGATTCTGTAGTGTTGCTTTAAAAAAATGTTTGAGGAGTGTTGCTTTTACTATGATATACATGGATAGGTTAAGAAAATACAAGTATAACAACAAGTTCATCATTGCTAGAGGTTGTGTTGATCCATATTGTGTATTTTCATTCATCTTGCAATAGATCAGTATATAATTTGATTTATTAATAAAATTATAAAAGTAGATATACCCTAAATCCAAAACACAAAGTAAACATGTATCTTTATAACAACTGTAGATTGGACAAAGGGATAAGACAGTAATCAGTTTTCATAATGAGATGTATTTCCTTTGTGTCCTCCAGTTATTCATCAATGTACAAAATTTAAGTAGAAGTTTCAAAATATAATAGGATGACAATATTCAACTTTCGGCGTCACACTCTCATTTTGGCTTGATAAGTAATTTTTGGCTTAGGCTAAGCTGGAGGATAAAAGAAATTTTAAAGAAGCAGGCACTCTATTAAAGTTTAAATAAAACCTATGAGTTTATTCATTTAGTCCTAACATGGTTCATACTGTGGTTTACAGCAAATCCAGGCTATAGCGCCAATCAAATTGGTGAAGCTGGAGTTTGCCGTGCAAGAGGAGAAATTCCTTGGGCTTGTGGAAAACGCAGAGAAAACTATCAACCAGCAACAACAGAAGCTGGCGAGGCGGGAAAATGTCAAGGAAACGCTTCAGAAACACAAGGTACATGTATAGTATGAGATTTTACTCTTCTGGCATATGAAATAGAGTCAATAGGTGTTTGTGTTAAGTTGTTATTTATTCTTGTACCATTACAATTGTACAATTCTATTTTTTGAGGCTATAGTTGCAAAGAAATAATTACCTTGATAGTTGGCAAATGATCAAAGCAAATTTCATTTGAGGCCTGTTTCTAAGCCTTTAAATATTCAATCCTATTTCAAATTACAATCATGTGACTTTTTCCCAATTACAACCCGAGCCTGTTTCCTATTATTCCAGCAAATGTTCCACCAAGGAGACTTTCAAAAGACGTGCATCAAGTGCCTAGACACCATGGACAGTCAGTCGAAGGACTTGTTACGACATGATGCTCGAGATGACACACTACGTGACCAGTATGACAAACATCGTGAACGCTGGAACCGGCTTAAGGAAGCCATTGATGGCACTCTGCTCTCTCTTAAGCAGCTTCCTGAGAGATGGAAGGAATATAATGCCAAGTAAGGAATTTTGATCTGATTTATTTGTGATATTCATTAAGCTTATGTTTAGCAGCATTTTGGTTCAATGCTGTAATGCAGATGCAATTTTTATAGTTAAAAACAAAATAAAGAACAGTATGAGATGAATGATGTATTGATTAGAATGGTACAAGTGTGAGAAATCAGTATTGGTAAGAAAGGTGCATGGTGCACAGGTAAGAAAGTGTAAGGGAGACAGTTCTCATGTAAGACAAGTTTTCTTCAACGGTTATATTTGTGTTTGTGTACAGGCTGGGAGAGTTTGGAGCATTCCTGGAGGGTCTGGAAGATCTTCAAAAGCAGCTACAGAGAGAAGACTTGTCAAGTGAGGAGTACAAGGACTTACAGGCTCAGTTCCAGGTAGGGCAAAAACTGAGTGCTAAATAACTGCATCATAGAATACTTCACTACTTTTGGTCACTGTGGTTTTCTCTATTGATTGTCCCTGGTTCAAGTAGGGGCATTACTGAGAACTGTAAATGGGGAAAAAAGAGGAAGGAATTCGGCCTATAGTAAAACATTGTGATGAACACTGCTAAACCATGTAGCTAATGTTTATGATAACTTGAAAGTAGAGAATATCTTGCTGGTGTAATTCATCTTTTTAAATAATGAAATAGAGTTTAATGATGTAAAGAGTGAAGGGTTTTTGGATTAAAATATTTGGCTAACTGGCATGTTGCTTTAAACTTTTCAGAGAGCCTTGAAGAACATGAACAAGTTTGGAGAACAATCAAAATGGCTGAAGGAAAATCTGGAAGAACTCCTGGTTGACTCTGATGCCACAGACGCGAAGAATGAGCGCAAGCGTCTTGATGACATGATGAAACGCTTCAACCACCTAATGCCTACCATGGATAAAACGTCGGATAAGTCAGCGCTGTTCTCAAAGGCGTACGACTTCCGTGACAACCTGAACAAGCGGTCAAGCTGGCTGGACGATGCTTTGAAACAAGCAGGTGACCAGCCTTTCATTGATGGACTGGAGGATGCAAGAACATGTCTTCATGAACATGAGGTGAACTATTGGTTTCTTTTATTAAAACATTATGGAACTTTACAGAAGTTTAATTATCAATCTACAACAGATTGGTTATTGATGTTTTGAAGTAAAGGCTTCTTAGCTAGTTTCAGATGTGCTATGATCTTGATGAAGTTTTTATGGAATATACATGTCCATTTTCAATATTGCTGTGAATTTAAATCAACCAAATAACTCTTTAATTCACATGATATTTATTACAAATCTCAACCTTATTTGTGGAGTATCTACTCTATGATCACAATGAATGTATTCCCCACACAGAGCTTGATGACGCGACTTGACACAGAAAGATCATCCATATTGGCCGATATTGAGGCCGGCAGACGTCTCCAGAAGGAGCGCAATGCCCCAACATTTATTGCTCAAAATATACATGAACTGGAGAACAAACTTAGAGATACAGAGCAGCTAGCCAGATCTAAGCACTCCAAACTCAAGGTAGGATGTAGTCTACATTTATATCCGTGTTTTGTTTTTCAAGATATAAAAAGATTGGATTTTTTTTCTGATTCATTGCTTCAAAATTCAGATTGTTTATTACATTACACAGTTCAATAAATTTTATTGCTAAAATTCAATTTAGTTAACAACATTTAGTTCATACATTTTCCTCAATAGAGCAAAAGTTTTAGGCCATACTTTTTCCACTCCGTTAATTTCTTGTTACACACCACCTCTCTTAATCATCTGAGTCTTGTAGACCATTCCCATTTGAGGCTCCTGTGTTTTGTTATAGTGCTATTGCCAGAAATCAATATTAGACCCTGTAACAGGAAAATTCAGCTGAAATGGTCAGGACGATGCAATGTTTTGATGGTGCGAATGTTAATTGGAATTCAATGGTTTGTGTGTTAAGCTGTCAAACCATGACAGGACAGAGATTTATAGGTTATATAACATATGAAAGGATGTTCATGATTATTGTTTATACTGACAGGGTGATAGTTAAATGTAATTTGGTAAAAATAGATTTAGGAGGAGTGAACAGTTCAGTCAATATCTTGGGGACTTACTAGATTTAGCTCTTATGCCAGGTACTAATATTTTATACCCTGAAATTTGAAACAAAGTAAAGGGTTAACAATTCATCTATTTTTTTGTGTCTAAGTGGTGTCTATGGATAAGTTTTCCTTATACATAATTGATAGGAGGAAATGCTTTGCATTAATGGTGCACATTATAGGTTGATGAAAAAACATATTATTTTTTTACAGAAATCATACGTTTTTTTGTTTTTATCATTGAAGCATGATAAGGCATTAAAATTCAAACATTTTTTTGCATCAAACTATGTTGTGCACCTTTAAAACCCACATGTTGATAGTCTAAAAGGCTAGACAGGACTCATATGCAAGAAAATTTAATGGCTTTTAAATATGAAAACTTCATTAAATTCCTTCCTATTTAGCAAACGGTGTCTGACTGGGAGAAATATGAAAATGAGAAGAGTGAGATGGTGGCCTTCATGAAGAAAGCCGAGGCGGAGCTGGAAAAACCGCCATCAACAACCGGGCAGGAGCTGGCCAAGAAAGACTTCTCTTCTAAAAAGGTACGGTAGATAGGTGGTTTAGTTGGTATTAAGAGTAGATTGGTTCTAATAATAATGGGTTAATATATATATTCTTGCCTTTCTGTAATTGGTTCTTGATTCCATTTCATTTTGTGTACACAAAGGGAAGTGTCTATGGTTTGGGGAAGTTTAAAAACAAAAACATAATTTTGTCATTAATTAAATGTCTAATATCTTGCAAGAGAAAAGGGACTGCTTTGTATTTTCCATTTGATTCTGTTTCTTATGATTGTTTTTTTTTTTAATCTTGCATTTGACTTTTTCCTTTAAAACATTGACCTTGAGAAGTTCGTGTATTTTTAACTGAACATGATAGGAAAAATATCATTACATATAACACTTTGAATTTTTGAACTCATGGTTGTATTGTTGTGCACTCACAGATGGAACTAGTTACACATAAGAAGGCCAGTATTCGATATTTTGTACACCAGACCAAATTAGTTTGAGTTTTTAGCTCAACTGTTGTTTTTTTTTAGAAAAATAAGTTGAGGTATTGTCATAGCCTTGGTGTCGTCGGCATTATCATGCTAAAACTTTTGCTATAAATTGAAATCCTTTATATTTAAATGAAATTTGGTACACATCTTTCCAAAGACAATACACAGCTGTACATGTAAGCCCTTAACTCTCATTGAATATTCAAATAGTTGATGAGTAATGGCTCTTGTTTGACTGATAAAACAAACACAGTTGCATTGACGTTTGCTGAGGGCGTTCTTGTTCCTATGATTAGATAGTCTCCTTGTACTTTGCTACAAGTCTGTTTCCTACTTTTTTTTGATGGGTATGGTGAAAGTTTGGTGAATTGTAACCAGGAAAACATTAATTACTAAGTTACTAAACCTATTTATTAGATGTTGTTAAGCTTCTTTTTTTGTTCCATTTTTGTAAGGTTGCAAAAACAAATTTGTGCATACCATATACTGTATGTGAATGTATTGTGTATTGGTTGGTAATTTTTAAACATAATTTAGAGATTATTTAGCGATCATCAGAGGTAGGAGCCCTTTAAGTTGAAGTAAAGATTAAGTGGATCAAGGCATTTGATAAATGTGAGAGAGATTCAAATTCCAAACTTTTTTAAATCATTGTTTTCATTCAAGGTAATCAGCTAATTTAAACCTTTAAGCTGGTCTGTGTTTTTCTTAATCATACAAGTAACAACAATTATCCCGATTTACAGGAGTTGCAGCAGACCCTTAACAAACTGAAAGGCAGTCTGGCTGAGGTCCAAAAGCTAAATGCTATCCTGTGTGAGGGGGCTAGCCGAGAGAGGCGGGGTCCACTTAAGGGCGAGATGACCGACATTGACAAACGACTTGACAACGTATCCGTTCGTCTGAATGCCAAACTTGCTGACCTTGAGGCGACCATCGCCAAGTGGACAGAGTATTACAAGAGGCTAAACCACTTCTGTGACTGGTTGAATGAGAAAGAGGAGAAATTGAATGACGTTCATGATAACAAGACGAGCACACCCGAGGAGAAACTTGAACATGCAAAGGTTTGTTCTTACCCATTAGTTGTCTCATTTTGTTAAAAATAAATGTTTAAATGCTTTCAGGGAAACTTTTATGTTACTTGAAATTTAGGTTATCCTTCAAATTTTATAGGCTTGATATACATGTATGGTATTCTTAACCTTGCGATGCCAGAACTAGCAGGCTTGGACCGGAAAATTCATACATTCATTTGAACTTTATTTTCAGGCTATTTCTACAGAAGTATATGAAAACCATATCACATTAGAAAATCTGGAGAAGGATGCCAAAGGACTTTCCCAGAATTTCCGATCTCGTGAAACAGCTGCCCTTAAATCCAAATTGGCAACCATAAGACGCCAATGGGAGGCCCTGTGTGCCCGAGCGAAGGACCACAGCTCATCTCTGACATCTAACGTGGCCCACTGGCAGATGTACCAAAACCTGGCCCAGGACCTGATGCCGTGGATCATGAAGGCAGAGAAATACTGCGCCACAGAACTGCCCAAATGTTCCAGTCTTGAGGAGGCGAAGGAGCTGTACGATCTCCATCAGGTTAGGGGCAAAACAAAGATTATGAGAGGAAAGTTTGTCGTATCTCATATGCTGATATATGAAAATATATGCTGATTTAAATTAACATTACCACTAGCCATATATATAATGCTTGACTCATGCTTGTTTAAATTTAAATGGTTGTTGAGTAACACTAGTCTAATATTTCCATAGGAAACAGCTATGAAATTGGATTCATTTATTAAGCTGCATGAAACCTTGAAAGGACCCATTGAGCCAAAATGTTTCCTTGATTCATCATTGAAAATAGCTTTGCTAAATATGCATGTATCCTTTCCATATTCCCAGGGATTCCTGAGAGAGTGTGAGGAGAACATTCCCATATTTGAGAAGATGACGACAGAAGCTGGCTACATTCTGGACCAGCCTAACATGCAGCGTGAGCTAGAATCTCTCCAGAGACGCTGGGGTGACGTTATCTCAGCGTCTGAGGAGCGCAGCGTGCGGGTTGACAAGATGCAGGGTGCCTGGGTCGCATACAACCAGGAAGCAAACAACATTGAGGAGATCCTCGAGAAATTTGAGCACCGCCTTGCCCAGGAGCCAAATGTTAACTCAACTGACCCTCAGGTTCTAGATCATGAACTGGCCCTATGCAAGGTGAGTATTGGATCCCTTTATGGGCAGATGTTTCATGTTTGAAATAAGTTTTTATTCAAAATTACTTGTAAAGAACCTTTAACAATTTTAAATTTATGAGTAAGGAATATGACAATTTTTATACATGTCGCATATCTTAGACAAAAAGAATCTACATGCTGAATCTATTGTTAAATTCCTGATACACATTTCAGACTCTCCAAGAAGAGATCCGAAGTCAGCAGCCCCACTTAAATGCCCTGCACCGGCAGTTTGAGCAGGTCCGACAACATGCCACACCAGAAGGCGTGTCTGATCTCAAGGCCAGACAGGACAATGTCAAGGCTAAGTTTGACAAAGTCTCCGCTGATGCTTCAGAGAGGCAGAACACACTTCAAGGTGCTCTCAGACATAGGCAGAACTTCTATGGTAGGCTTGGGGAGTTTGAGAAATGGATAAAAAAGGCACAGAGGAAGTTGGACACTGGGAGTGAGATTTACTCGGATGAGGTCGGTGAAACCATGGCTAAACTTAAGGCTCTGAAGAAAGAATGTGATGAAAATGAGCCTGCCTTTGATCAGCTGTGTGCTGAGTTTAAGGAACTTGTGGCTCATTGTAATGAAGACGAGGCAGCTATACTTAGGGACAGATTTGACCGAGTTATGGGTGGATACACTAAAATAGACGATTTGTTGAAAAATCGTGATGATTTGTGCCAAAAGTGGGACCAATACCAAGGTTCTCACAAAGATGCTCAAGCTAGACTTAAGACATTAGGAGCTAAACTAGCCAACCCCAATATAAAGGAAGAAGAAGTTGCCAAAATTAATGCTGAGGTCCAAGGTATCAGAAAAGAAATGGGGAAGTGGGCAGATCAGGCAGAAGATCTTGATGAACTAATGGCAACCTCACAACTGACAATCAAAGACCGCGCCACTCAAAGGACGTTACACTTTGGCTCAGAACTACAAGCCCTGGACTCCATGTGTGATTCAGTGTTGTTCAACTCCAAGCAGAAGCAGGAGCATTTAGGAGAGCTAGCCCAGCTGTGGGAGGAGTTTGAAGCAAAGAGGGCAGACCTGGTGTCAAAACTGGGCGATGTTGGGGAGAAGGTTGGAACAGCCTCTGCTGAACAGTCCAGTCTCCAGGGAGTCAAGGACCTGGTTAGGGAGATTGAGGTAAGAAAAAAGTTAGAATTTACTTCTCTGCTTTACATTTTCAAAGTCTTTCCTGTCCAACTTGCAATCCCATATTAACGGTTTATCTTTACCCAGAAGTAGAGGTAATAATTTTGCTGGGCAAATTTTGCTATGAAAGGATTTAAATGCATACAAATTGCTAGAATATTTCTTAACTATACATGTATGATTTTCCAGGATGCCAGGGATGATGTATTTGCATGTAATCCCGAGTATGAACAGTTGCGAGAGCTGGGAAGACAAATCATGCAGGCAGACCCCAGCAAGAGTTCCGCCATTCAGAGTGGCCTCACCAAGGTGAACGAGTCCTGGGACGGGGTTCAGGCCCTTATTGGGGACAAGCTCAACTACTACAGTGGTGTGGCCAACGCCTGGCAGCAGTATAATGATCTAAAACAGGGCGTGGTGCGGACCCTTGATGATGTGACACCTCTCGTTGAATCAGACATTGTGTTTGCCACTCAGCCCGAAGTGAAGAAAGCCCTTGATCAGCATAAGGTTTGTTTTGTCTTTAAATATTCATTTTTAGAATTAGAAATTCCATTTTTGTGAAAGTAAAAATAGAAAGGACATTTCAATAAATTTCGACACATTTTACTTTATTACTCTATTTACATTACAACTAAACATAATCGTGATGAATAGTCTGACATTCAATGTTATTAATCTGCTTGAATTTTTAAGATGCCTTAATTACTTATTTACAAACATGGATTGGAATGTTCAATTATTGTCACCTCTTTTTATAGAATGCTGAGTTTGAGCTGCATGCTAACCAGTCCCAACTTGACCAGATGAACAACCGAGGGCTTCAACTGCTAGAGGACCTCAAACATGTGCCAAACTTTGACCTTTCAGTCCTTGAAACTGACCTTGACAGTGTAAACCACCGCTGGGAGACATCCAATGCAGCCATTGACGAGCACAAACAGAACCTTGAGGCCCAGCTCGTGTGCTGGGACCAGGTGCAGTCTGGGAAGGAGGAGTTGGAATCCTGGGTTGGTGCCATGGTTACCAAGCTCGATGACAGTTTGAAAAACTTTGATGATGCTGTCACTGTTGAATCCTGTCTCATGAAATTTAAGGTGAGAAAATATTTATTTAACACAAGTATTGTCTGTGTGAAAATACATTTAAATTTAAACTAAATATTCAAAATCCAATGTTTTAGGGGCATATTGATATAAAATGTAAGCACCAACATTTATTCCAAAGCAATGAAAAAACAAATGCATGTGATTTACTGTTGTAAATAAAACTTCTGTTACATTATTGGTAACAGTGCTTTGATGTTGTTTTTCCAGGAGGAGGCTCCTTACTTCCAAGAAGTACTTAATGATATGAGCCAGAAAATAAATGATCTCAAAGAAATGAACCGTGATGAAGACATTCCACAGCTTGTTGCCGAGCAGCAGGCCATACAAAAACAGTTTGACAAGGCCACATCATTGGCCAATCAGCTTGAAGGAGTAATGGCTAACTTCACTGATGAGAGATCTACCCTTCAAAAGGAGATTGAGGCTGAATCTGAGTGGCTAAACAAAATGAAAGACAAATTGGCGAAATGTGATGATGTTTCTGGAACTGATGATGACATTATTAGAAGACTGAAAAACTGCAGAGAGCTTGAAGAAGAAATGGCTAAACACAAGAAAAACATAGCAGCTCTTGCAGATAAAGCAGCAGCCATGCAAGCCAAGTTTCCTTCTGCTGAAACATCTAACCTTGCTAAGGATGCAGCTGTGCTAAGTAAAAAGTTTGACTCTGTGTTGAATCGGGGAGACAAGATTGAGGATTTGTTGGAGACCACGCTGGAACAGCACTGCCAGGACGCTGTACAACAGCAGCAGCGCTGGCTCAATGCCGCCATCGAGAAGATCAATTGGTGTGGGGATATTGCTGGCGATAGATATAGTGTCGAGGCAAAACTGGCTACCATTAAGGTACAAATCTTTGGATTATTAAATATGTTTGCATTCTGGACAATAGTTTAAATATCCTTGAGCAAAATGACAAGAAATTAAATCTACTTCAGATTTACAATGCCTGTGATTTCTTCTCCTGTATCAGTTAACAAATGTTATGTTAACTGATTTACCATCAAACTTACTTTAGATATATTTACATCTCCATTTCACTTACAGGACCTGATCAACAGTTCTGCTGAGGGTGAGCAAAAGAAGAACATTGCAGCTGAGAAACTGGAGGCCCTGAAAGGCGTCTTGCCCAAGGGCAGAGCCTCAGAGCTGGAGAAACAGAAACGTCAGGCCGAACAAGACTGGCAGCAGATGTGTAACGCCATGCAGGACACACAGTATGTACAAATTATTGATGATTGTTTCATAGGCATCTGTTTCTGAAATATTTTGAAGATGTTTGCTATCCAAATTTGTATATCTAGTTTCAAATTTAGTTAGTAATTACTGGATATAAAAGTTAGATGTTTAGATAATGTGCATATATGGTTTGTTAGATTGTCGGTTGTTTATTAGAAAAAATAGTTAAGGTATTGTCATAGCCTTTGTGTCATAGTCAGCAAAACCTTTAACATTGACCATTCAAAACTGGAAACTGGTTTTTGATATTCAAATGAAACTAAGAAGACAATGCACACATGTACATCAAAGCCCAATACTTCTGGCTTTTATAATTGTTCCATTGGAAACAAAACTGATGTGTATTGGTGTTCACACTTTTAAAATTACATTCTGTTGTTAAACTACATTCTTGGAAATTAATAATGAAATAGACTCAAATGTTGTGGAATGCCTTTTTGTATAAGAAAATAGAAATGTAAAGCCAAAATCTTTGAACACCTTCAGAGTGAAGCTAGAGTCCTCCATTGACCAATGGACGGCCTATGACAGGGAGTATGAGACATTATCACAGTGGCTCAAGGACACAGAATCACGAGTACGCAATGAGGCAACCCTCAAACCTGACCTGCCCAGCAAAGTCAAACAGCTGGAACACTTCAAGGTAGCAAGATGTGGCATCATTTTTAGATAAATGTTAAAGCAGAACAATGAGATACATTGCAGAGTCTGTGTAAAAATAAAAACTTTAAAAAAAGTTAACATGTATATTGTGACTTTCTTATCTGAAAGTAAAGATCAACTTCCATAATAATAACGCCTAGGTATATGTAATAGCATCTTATTTCTCAAATATTCTTAAACATATATCTTCTCTTCAGGCCCTGGCTGATGATGTAATATCCCACCAGCCAGACTTTGAGACGGTAAAGGCTTCAGCCCAGGATATCAGTCGGTCCACTGGAGATGGACGTACAGCATCGTACGCTCAACAGCTGGTCTCCAGATATCAGACTCTTGCTGGATCTGTAGAGGTTAGTACAGCTCTTGCAGGTTTTAACATATAATTAAAAGAAGGTTCCAGTCACTTCAGAGTTATGGCCCATGAATGGCATAAGGTAAACAAACTTGTTGTCTGTGCTATAACTCATGAAGCTTCTGTTCGATCATCACCAAAGGTTCGATAAACAGCCATGACACCACAGTCATTTCTGAGTTATGGTCCTTTAATTGCTTAAAATACACAGACCTTAAAAAACAATAATAATTTCAATGGGCATTTATTGTCCTAGATTATGATTTGTTAAATGCTCCTTGTGAATTTATATCCAGCATTGATCATACAAGATATACCTTTTAACACCTGCTGATCCTTTCTATCAACAGGAGCAAGTGGATAAATGTGAGCAGAACATAGTCGACCATGAGAATTACGTGCAGCGTTACCGGGACTGCCTGGAGTGGATCGAGGCCCAGACTCAGGATCTAGAAGACTGCTCGGATATGCCAAGTGATAACGAGACACTTGACGCTAAGCTAACCACCATGAGTGTGAGTAATTAACTGGATCATACTCATATTACTTTCATAAGAAAATCTTATTTTGTGGTTACATTACAGGCCTAATAAAGAAAATAGGTGGGGGGTTTTGTTCCGCTTGTTTTTTGTCTTTATTTGGGATTGCCTGTTTGCAAACAGGCAGTTCTTCAAATAAAGTTAGTTCTTTTCCTAGACTGCAAATCCCTTTTGATGACCAAATTGTTAATTTTTAATCCTTTTCTTTATATTTAATTATTATTGTAATCATTTGGTTGACAGTAAGAATCAAGTAGCAATTTAAAAAATAAGCATTATTGAGATTGTCATTTCTCATTCAAATGGCTGATTTAAGAAACCATATATGAAAGATTGAAATAACAAGTATCTATTTTACATTTCCAGACTTTAACATCAACCACAGACTCAGGACTTGGCACATTCAACTCCGCACTGGAGTCTGGAGAGCGACTTTACCCAAACACGTCTAACGAGGGTCGTGAGAGTATCCGCAAAGATCTCCGCACCCTGCGTGACAAGTGGGAAAACTACAATGACAACCTTAATGAAACTCAGAGGAAACTTAATGCATCACGCATGCAGTGGTCTTCGTTTGATGAGAACTTTGAGCAGCTGGAGAAATGGGTGGCTGAATCTGCCAAGCAGCTGAAGAACGAGGAAGCGGAACCAAAGAATACTCTGCAGGAGAAGAAGGCTGCACTGCAGCACTACAGGGTATGTAGTCTTCTTTTCATTTCAGACACTTGTTAACACCTTTAAACTTCTCTTTTTTAAAGGAAAGAGAGTCAAGGTATTATATCCTACTAGTCTCTTTTTCAGCATTGATATGGCCGGAAACTTATTGGCTGTAAATTGTTTTTTTGATACAAGAATCTTTTGTTGAATACTGCATTCATTTGTTTCCCTGCTGATTAAAATACTGTTCTTTCAAATTCATTTAATTAACAAAGATCAATAGAAACTAGAAAATGATATTTGATTGCAATTATTTATCAATAATGAGAAGTATAATGGCTTACATGTATGTTGCCTGAAACTGAAATTTCATCTGATTCCAGACGAGATGTCAGGATATCCTAGCCCACCAGACGATAGTGGACAGTATCAGTGACAAGGGCAGTGCCCTCGCCTCCACCAAGGCTAAGGCCAAACTCAACCAGCTCAACGACAAGTATGGTGCCCTCCGACAGGCTGCAAAGGCTCAGGTTAGTGTTGTTTGCAGGAAAACTGATGAAAGAACATAGAGAATCATTGTGATATTCTTTTTTTAAAGCAGCACACAAAACAACCATCTTTGCTGATACATACATGTACATAAACATTCAATGACACTCAAAATATTCTTTTATTATGTCTTTGAACTTAAGCACTTTGTTTTGTGAGGATTATATTTCAGTAGTGTTCAAGTCTTCCCCTTTCGTGTATAGCGAGTTTTGATAAAAAAAGCATTTCATTTTTAAGCAACCTTTTATTGTGCAGAAATACAAAGTGAATATAGCTAATCTACATCCTGATGCAGGTGAAGAAGGCTGAAAGTGAGGTGGATGAGCACCAGCGTCTCCAGGACGCTCACCAGCAATGCCGGGACTGGATGGCTGCCACCCGCGACAAGCTCGCCGTCTGTGCCGAGGCCAGTGGAGACAGGCAGGCTCTCCAGAACAGGCTAGATAAAGTACAGGTAGGTGGGACAGGGTCGGCATGATTCGGTAAAGATTTTTCTGATAAATGAATACAAGTAAAAGACCTGAAATATCACCCCCTGCGTATACACAATTGTTTTTCATGCATTTGATTCATTTCTTGATTTTGAATGTCTCATTTGATTAACTGTATTAATACTTTCTCGTTAGAAATTAATTTGGGTTACAAATAATATAATTTTGGTTTAAATATATTTTTACATGCTCATACTTATTCTTGTACTTTCAGGACCTTGTAAAATCCATGAGAGAGGGAGAGAGCAAGATCAAGGCAGCCCACGTTCAGGGTGAGAAGACCATACCCCAGACAGGGCCTCAAGGCCAGGTAGCGATTCGGAGGGATCTTGAGGGCCTCACTGAGGACTGGGAGGCCCTGGCAACACGCCTGGATGACACCCAGGAGAACCTGGTACATGCCTTGCAGGCACTCACGGCATATGATGGGTCATGTGACCAGCTGAATAAGTGGCTACGAGAATGTGAGGCGGCTGTGAAGGATGTTGAACTTAAGCGAACCCTCGGTGACAAGCAGGGTCAGGTGGAGAAATTGCGCAAGATGCAGCAGGAAGTTAACACGAGACAGCGACACTTTGATGAGCTGCATGATATGGTCTCCCACATGCAGGGGGCAGACACGAGACTGGTGAACTACAGCGCCCAGCTCAACACTAGATATGAGACACTGAAAACAAACCTAAGAGTAAGTTTGTTTTAAAATATTAAAAATGATACGCTATTTTTAGGTTAATGACTAATGAAATGACCTCACATTTTTCTTTTGGTTCTTTTTTTAAATATTTTATATCAAAATGTGTTCTTTTTTGAAGGATGCAATCAACAGATGGGAGGACTACGTCAGGGAGCACCAGAATTATGCCACCGGCTATTCAGAATGCTCAGAATGGGTTGAGACACTTCTCCGTCGGCAGCAGGTTTGTGCTGACATGGCTGGGGACCGTGCTGACGTGGAGGATAGACTCACCAAGTTACAGGAACTTAATGCAGAGAAGGAGCAGGGGGCAGCTCGTATACACAACACAACTGAGATTGGTGAGCGTCTCTACCCGAGCACTGCTGCAGAGGGAAGGGAGGTCATCAGGCAGGAACTCAGGTAGGAAGTTGTCTTCCTTCTATATGATAAATAATTGAATTGCCCATTTATCTACTTAATGATTTTACAAAAATCATTGATTTCATTGCTTGTTATTATGATTTTGAGTTTAAACAACATATTTTCATCATTTGAGATCATCACATCACATGAGATAACAATGCCATGGAGTAATTTGAAAGTTTTAGTTTAGGTTGACTAAACGTTACGAGAAAATACCCAAGATGTATGATAGAATCAAGTTTAGAGGTATCAAAGAGATGAATATATCAATAGATTTAACCATGCTTAATCTTGCTTAGCTGTACATGATTTATATATTGGGCTTTGGCTATATTTACGAGTTTAATAAAAAAGCAGGGTATTAAAATACATATTAAAATGTTTCTAATCTGTCCTTGTTTATACATATATGCTTCTAACATACATGTATCCCAATGTATTTGATGAGGGTTCATTGTTTCATATGAGCACTGTGTGATTTGTAGTGACTATTCAAGTGCATTGTGTTTTTTGCAAATTACAAAACATGAGGTTTACTTCATCTTTGGCTTCACATCACTGGTATTTGATCAATATTAAGTTATTTTGAGCACTGTCTTGATCTTATATCTTTAGCTGATCTATTTAGACAATAGTCATAACATTACTTTGTTTTTTCAGCTCATTAAACTAATGCCAAGTTTCCCTTGTTTGTAGGTACCCAGATTCTATTTTAATTAGATTGTTCTACAAATTTGTTATATATCCAATGACATCATATTTCTATTTATATCCAACAATAGGACACTGCGAGAGCAGTGGGAACAGGTATGTGACCAGTTGTCAGAGACACAGCGTCGCCTCGAGTCGTGTGGTATCCAGTGGAAGTCGTACGACGAGAGTTACGAGAACCTCCAGAAATGGCTGCTCGATACGGAGGTACAGCTGAAGGAGGATACGGACATGAAGGCAACTCTACCAGACAAGAAGGCTCAGCTACAGAACCATAGGGTAAGGATACTAGCAGAGGATCAATACCGCACCTAGGCCCGTTAATTTTGACCATTTGATGCCAACAGCTTATATGTGTTGACACATTTATTTCTTACAAGTCAAAAAAATATTATCAACTCTTATATTTGCATAGAATCTGTTCACTTTATTTAATTTTGGATTGCCTATTGTATTGAAGTAATGATAACTGATTAGTAAAGAAGCAAATAAAATAGCATATGTTCTAACTTTGCAGACATTACATCAAGACATTATGTCCCGACAACACGTCCTGGACAACCTGACAGAACGAGCAACCACACTATCCCAGCATTCTCAGATTTCCAAGGTGAACAAGTTTGTGGACGAGGCCGTCACAAAGTACACAAAACTATGTGGCCAGTCCAAGACAATGTTGGAGAAGTTTGAAATAGCAGTTAAAGATCACCAGCAGTACCAGGATGCTTACCAGGACTGTCATGATTGGCTGAACTCAGCACGAGACAAGGTGGAAGCCTGCGCAGACACATCTGGTGATAGGGTCTCCATACAGAACAAGCTGGACAGGCTCAAGGTAATAACATTAAGAAAAGATTTTCTTCATTGTCAACACACAGTCCTCAATCTCCTGTGATAGATATCTTTCTTTGTAGAAAATGTGTATAAACCTTTTTTCAAACTGATGTTGGCCAGAAAATGAATTTATCCTTGGAACTTAAACTTAAACTTGGACTTAAGAATTGCATTATTTTATATTCCTCCTTAGTAACCAAACACTTATGTACACTTTTTCTTTGAAAATTAGAGTTTCATGTATATTATTAGAGCTATACCATTTCTGCTAATCAGGAGTTTGCGAGCCATGTTGGAGATGGGGAGAAGAAGTTGCATCTGACACAGGAGCAATGCCAGAAGACGTCCCAGAACACATCCTTGCCGGGAAGTGAGGTGCTACGTCGCGAGATGGACCACCTACAGTCTGAATGGCAGGACTACACTGCCAGAATACACCAGGTATGAGCAATCATAGAGACAAAAATGATGATGATGCATATTAAGATGGGTGTTATTACAAGGTTTCAGAAGCAAATATGTTTCATCCTGTTACATGGATTGCATTTAAAACTACCTGTATACTAGCATGGTTATGTGTTAAAAAATGAAACGAAGTGACCAAAAAACAAATCTAACAGAAAACTTATATTTTCCCCAGGCTGAAGAGGACTTGGACCATGCAATGCTACAGTGGGGTGACTTTGAGACAAAGTTTGATCACTGCTCCCACTGGCTCAAGAACATGGAACAGCAGGTGAAAAACTACGAGCTCAAGTCCACACTGCCAGAGAAGAAGACTCAAGTAGATAAATTCAAGGTCAGTAGCCGTTCTTTAAGGTCAATACTGGTAGTTGTGAAAGCTAAAAGTCCAACTTTGGCTGATTAATCATAATTAACTAAAAATAAATAGAAAAGGTATTGTTCTGAACTGTTTAACTGTTTTCATTCAAGCATTGTCCCATATATAGGTAATGTTGTGCTTTGTTGTTGTTATTGTCCAGTATATGAAGATACTTAAATGCATCTTGAGATTTTGTAGGCAAATTTTGTATTAAAATAGCACATTAAACTTTTTCTTCCTTTTTGTCCAGAAACAACGTGAGGAGATCCTCACCCACCAGCCTGACTTTGACCGATTCACGGATGACGCCCAGAACCTGATGCACACGAGTGCAGATGTCCGTCTGTCCACCCAGGTCTCACAGCTGACCAATCGCTATCGAGGTCTGCTCACACTGATTAAGGACCTGATTGGAAAGTGGGACAAATATGTTCAGGAGCACCAGACATTTGATAACCGTTATGGGGAGTTTAAGAGCTGGCTTGTTCAGGCGGAAGAAAAGCTAGAATCGTGTCAGCAGCCTGCTGCGGACCAGGATACAATGGAAGAGAAGAAAGCTCTTATACAGGTACTCATCCAAAACTGTGGTGCTGTGTTGGCATTGTGTGAAAGGATTCCTCAGAACATTTGATATATGGCTTACATTATGTTACAGCTTACTTTGACCATAACCTGAAATTAAATGTTTAAATACAAAATATGATAACAAAATTATGTTTTTAAATTTATTTTTTATTACAAGATAACTGTTTTCTTTGTCCTGCAGATGATGTTGGCAGAAAAAGAACATGGCCTACAGAGACTAAACTCCTCGATTGAAGCTGGAGAGAAGCTATATCCTGACACAGCTGCCGCCGGCAGAGAGACCATAAGACAGAGTTTGCGACGAGCAAAGGAGGACTGGGAACGTCTTTTCAGCTCACTGAATGACACCCAGCGTCGTGTAGACAACTTCCTTTTACAGTGGTCCTCCTACGCGGAGGGACAGGATCAGCTACTGAGGTGGCTTGGTGACACTGAGGCGACACTGAGGGGAGACGTGGAGATGAAGAGTACACTGCAAGAAAAGAGGATGCAGCTTCAGAACCAGAGGGTAGGCAGGGTTGAAATAAAAAACAATCACCTGCATAATATGAATTAAAGCACCACATTTGTTCATGAGTTTCACAATTTGAACTCTAATTGCTTAATGATACTTTTCTGTAGTATGTGCATACTGGACATGAAAAACTTGTTCTTATTAAAAAAAGTAATTTGTTTTCAAGGAATAATTTATCTGTTTGAGTAATAATGTTAAGTTAAATAAAGAAGTGTAGCTACTTATATGGGTAAATTACATGTGTTCTGTGTTTTTTCCAGTCGTTGCTTCAGGACATTGGTTCCCACCAGCGTATAGTTGACTCTGTGGTTGAGAAAGCCCAGGGCGTGCTGCAGAACACGTCCAACCCAGAGGTGGCCGACTTCATCAAGGACATCTCCTCCAGATATGAGAATCTGGCACAACAGGCCAAGGTTTGAACAATGGAACTTTGTCACAGATATTTCTAATATAATATATGTAGATCCACGTTTAAAATTGTGAAAATTGTTAATTAAGTGCTAATCATGTGACTATAAAAAAATCAATACTACTTGATACTTAAAACATTGAGTGAAAAACATTTTTTGTCAGAATATTTGGTTGACTGAGAACATGCTGTATTGACATCAACATTATGAGGCTATTCTGAAATGAGGGACTTTATGGAAATAACGTAGATACCTTCCACCTTCCAGCACCAGATAGGTCAGTCAGAGATGAGCGTGCGTGACCACCAGGACCACCATGACGCGGTACAGGCTGCGGTAGACTGGCTTACACTGATGAAGGATAGACTGTCCACCTGCTCAGACACTTCTGGGGACAGACACACATTACAGAACAAGCTTGACAGGGTCAAGGTAGGGCCAACACGATAACATACTCTGTTAAGTATATAATAACGCCGTATTTTTCCCTATAAAGTTACCGAACATTTGAAATTTACCAAGCATACTAAGAGTGTATCAGTGTATAAGGGAAAGAAAAAAGATATGTAAGTTCTTTAGCCGTGAATTTGACTACTGGCATAAAGTTCTCTCACCAGTTTTGTTAATTATACATAAAGAGTAAAACACTCCAATGGTCCACCAAGTATACACAGCATCATGGTATATTCATCTTTGCTAAGCCATAAACAAACCTTTATATCCAGGAGTTGATGAGCTCACTCCCCGAGGGTGAGGCGAAGGTTCGAATGTGTGAGGAGTGTTCCGAGCGTGCCATGGCGACCACAGGGATCAAAGGTCGTCAGATGATCCAACAGGAGCTTGATGTTCTCCGTCTCGACTGGGAGGACTACAGTGTGAAACTCGGGTCTCTCCAGGATTCCCTGGACAAGGCTGTCCATCACTGGGGTCAATATGATGACCAGTATGGCATCATCTCACAGTGGGTCAAGGACATGGAACGAAGGGTCAAGGACTTCCCACTCAAATCTACGCTTGAAGAGAAACAGGAGCAACTCAAAAGATACCAGGTATGAGATTTAGATAAGATTTTCTTATTTTTTTATTTTCTAATACTGTGTGTTACATTGTGTACCTTGTGTTAACTGTCAAACATTATATAACTGTATTAATTTGGATGATCTGTTCTGTGTAGCAGAAAAAAAATTATTAGAAAGATGTTGATTTTTTCACAAAAGTATTATTATATCCATTTAACATATATGTTTTCTTCATATTACACATTGAACCTTGTATCATTACCATTATAAAATTAATTTCTCCCTCATTTGCTAACCAAGGGAATGGAACGTGACATACACGACTGGAACGATGTTATTGTTGTGTTTGCTCAAGTTGAAAATGTAAGCGTCACCACATGGGGGCCATATTGGCGTCCATATTAGCTGGACTGGTTGCCTCGCTTTTGTCACCATTTGGTGCTGGCTTGGGTCACAGTCTGGGTTTTTTACTCTGCTAAGCACATCTTCATGTAGGATTTGTCTGTGTTGGAATGTTCGTTAGAGTCTGTTACATCTTTAACATTTTCATAAGTGTCATAGTTAGTCTGTGTTTATAAGAAAAAAGGTATTGTCTAAGCCTTGATGTTGTTTGTCTGTGTCATCATTTTAAACTTTTAACCTTGGCCATGACTCAAAAATTCAAGATACTCACATGAAACTGGGTACAAATGATGCCAGGACCATTGACACTTGTGTAGTAAGGCCTATAACTCTGACTTTAATATGCTTTAAGTAATGGCCCCCTTTTACTAATAAAAACCAGCAGACAAGCTTTGCGTTCACTCTGCAGTAATTTCTCTGCCACTATTTCATTGTGTTCATTTGTTTTTCACGTAGGAGCGGGAGCACAACGTAGGTGTTTTTCATATTTGCGCTTGATTATCCTACTCTTGCAGTGGGGTCTGCTTGATCATGTGAATGTCAAACCTCGGAACATGTTCATTCATTACTTTTAAACTAACTGCATCACTTCATTACAAAACAAGCATGATTTCAATATGTCTGTAACTTTTAGAATTCAACTAGCAAATGCAATAAAGATTGTTTACCAGGTATAAGGAAATAAACACATTGTATGAAATGCATGGAAATTATACCTCTCATACAGAACATGTTCTTGCCTCATTCCTCATTCCGCTTATTGTCATACATGATTTGCCAAACCATCCTGTGAAAGCGTTCCTGTCGCAGCAACCACTCATTATCTGCTTTCCATATTGTTGTCACATTGTCAGCTTCCTAACAGCCCAAAATTGCAAACTGTCAGCCACACAGTTCTGGGCACGAACTGAAGGCTTCTGCTGATGAACCATTGGCTTATGTCTATGAATGTTCTTACATACTCATTTGTACAACTGTTCAGCTGTATGTAACTAACAGATATATCTAAATATTGTACATCGCATTCAAAAGTGCAAGAGGGTGTTGGCAAAAAAACATTGTTCAATATCTGGTGGCTTCAGTCAGGTTGATAACTTGCAAAACGATTGCATATAGATTGTTCATAAAGAAATTGAGGTATTTGTAATATAAATATTAATAATGAAAACTCTTTATTATGAAATTGTGTGACCTGACTGAGGTTGTGGGTGATTTGGTGGTATATTTTGTGAATGTGGTAGATTAAAGGAGTAAGTATAGCAGCCTTAAATAAAATTGAATTGTTAAACATACATGTAGATAAACAAGTTCGCTATGCATACTCCTTGTTAATAAATTAGTTTTTGGTTTCAGGTGTTGATTTAGAGACTTGTTTTTAGTTTGTTTGACATTATTTTCAGCAAACCATCATAATAACCCCTTATAAATAAGAATGTATATGGCAACAAAAAAATTATTTGAATGTGGAATGTACTGTCTGAATTTATGATAATGAGATTACGTAAAATGTAATTGATAAGTGACATTTCATTAATAGGAAAATAAAAAAGAGGCTGTTACATGTATACTTATGCACCTGAGATTGATTTACAATTATCTAATACATAAACTAAAATCAGCAACCAAAATGAATGAGAATCACAAAGAGACGTCCATGTGTTTGTAGGAGCTGATGCAGGAGATTCGTGCCCGCCAGCGCGAGGTGGACCAATTCTCAGACGAGTCTCAGACACTCACACAACTGACTGGGGAAACGAGGGTTACATCCTCTATCTCCCAACTTACAGCACGCTATCAGGCTGTACAACACGCTGTTAAGGTAAGTAGTAAACACACACACACACATGCATAGATATATTTACTAAAAATATGAAGTCTGAATATTTATTTTCTTTGATTCCCATGATACAGTCAGTAGTTGTTTCCCCTTGTAAGAAATAACACTTGTTTTGATACGAAAGTACTATTTATCTATTTGATGTTAGGTACTATGCTACTTGTACTTTAAAATGTTCAGGTACTTAGGCAGTTTAACGTAAACAGTATGCTCTATCTTGAAAGCTAAACTCTTAAAGAGACTCTTTCGATCAAGTCCATTTATCTTTTCTCCTCTAGGACATACTCAAGAAGTGTGAGGCGAATGTAGCCGACCACAAACTCTACAAGGAAAAGTCACGTGACCTAGGGACATGGCTGTCCAAGGCGAAGGACCGCTTTGCAGACAATGCAGACACGTCAGGGACCAGACAGGAAATAGAGGAGAGGCTTGAGAGAATACAGGTCAGTGAGGTGGTAGAAATATTAAATGAGTTACTGACTGGAATGCTTTAAAGAATGGTGAAATTACAATGTTTCATGTGTATTTAAAGGCAATAAAAATTGGATTTAAAAAGCATAGAAGTGTTATACTAGTGTGCTTGTCGTTGTAGTTACAAATTGATTCTGTTGAAAGGCATTATTTACACTGTATTTAGGCACTGAAGTACTAGTTGGTCAAATAATGAATTTGGAAAAAAGAATAACAAAAAGCCAGTCATAGTATGTCAACAATTTAATTGCAAAGACTAATAAAAATTGTACTGTATTTCAGGAGTTGATTGCCGAAAGAGATTCAGGATTTGTCAAACTGAACCAAGCTATAGAGGCTGGTGAGAAGCTCTACCCTAACACTGCCACGGACGGACGAGAGAAGGTGCGACAGGAGCTCAGACAGCACAAGCTCAACTGGGAAAGTCTGTTTGACGACCTTTCCTCTGCTCAACGTAAGCTAGAGGTGGTCCTCGTGGAGTATACCACATTCGACGACAGTTACGGCCAGGTGGAGCAGTGGCTACGCGATGCAGAAATGCAGCTGGAGGGAAGTATACCACTCCGGTCCACGCTGGAGGAGAAGAAATCCCAGCTTCAGAACTTCAAGGTGCTACACCAGGATGTGCTTTCCTACCAGAGGGTCATAGACTCTGTTGATGATAAGGCTCGCACCCTTGTGCAGAGCTCCAGCGACCCACAGCTCTCAAGTTTTGTTTCCCAGACTGGGGCAAGATACTCCAAACTCTGCAGCTTGGCTAAGGTTAGTTTAATTTTAAATTAAGAACTCTCCTTTCAAATTGATCAATAATCTTGATGAATAAATATTTTCTTAATATATGTAGACTTAAATGGTAATGGTGAACCCTATATACAAGGCTCAATACTTTTCATTCTAAATAATAAGTCATCATCAACTAATCACTTTGAATTTGTTGTTAATTGTTTAGGAGCGAGTGCAGCAGTATGAGAGCTTTGTTGCTGACCATCAGCAGTACAATGATGCTTACAACCAATGTATTGAGTGGCTTAACAGTATACGAGAAAAACTCTCCCTTTGTGCCGATATAGCCGGGGACAGGCACACTATACAGAACAGACTGGACAAAATACAGGTAAACCAGTCTAAAAATTAAAATGATATTGTGAACCATTCTAGATTCTTTTCATAGCATCCAATCAGACCTTCTTTTCTTTACATTTGTTCATTTCTGAAAAAGCTTTTTTGAGCAATTAAAAGACAGTTTGTTTATAATTTTCTCGTTTTTGCTTGTTTGCTGAATAACTTACGTAACACTGAACTGAAATATTGCATGTATGGTTACAGTCAATTGATAGGGAGATACTGAAAAAAGTAAGCCTGCACTCGGTTCTGGTGTTTGATTTCATGGAACTGTTTGTTGTATGTGTCATTACTTGTTTAGTTTGTGTGATAAAAAGGATTAAGCAAAAATATGTAATTTGTAGTATTTTTATCATACTATCAAAATTGAAAGATGGGCATCATTATTTTGTTCATTGATAACAATGTTAAATAACTAAAATCAATCTTCATTTTTCTGCAGAAAATGGTAATGAATTTCACGCGTTTTTCCTTCCAATCCTTTTAACATTGAATATCGAGTAATATTACAATTTGAAGTTAACTTTCACACAGTTTAAAATCTAGTGGCACTATTTGTTATATCTAAAAATGGATTGGCACTGCCGGGCCTAAATGAAATAATGTTATATAATGGATGGTGATATTATTGCTCCTACCTTTATGATAATGTTCCCTAGTCAGCTAATAGTAACAGTTGTATTTGTAACTTTAGACATTGAATTTTGTGAGTGTTTTGAATAATGTATTTATTAATGTTTGCTGATGTTTGTTGCATTGATCTAATGACTTGTTCTATATGATTTTCTTAAAACAACAGCGTCGCTGTGTAAGTTTGTATTCACCTTACATTGTTCTTTCCTCTTCTGCTTCATACTCTCTCCCGTTTTACGTAGAATCAGTATTGAGTTTTTTAGACTTTTGCGGCCGGAAAGTTTGATATCACACAATTATGTACTGAGTCATAAAGCTAAAGTGAGATTGAACGAGCAGTGTGTGTAGAGTCTAGATTTTAGACAGAACTTCATGGCCAACCTAGGGCGACATTGCTTGCGTAATATTATCACGTCGTAAAAGACTCACGCAATCATGCAGTCTAACACAACGAGAAAAAGAGAACCTTGTGCCTTGCTTCGTGGAGCATATTCAGATTACCGTCATACAGGATATTCTGTTTTCTTATATTTTCTCCATTTTGCTTTTTAGGCCAACCATTTTACATTACAGTTTGACATTTAGTAACTTTTTTTGGAAAGCGTGGAAATAATCATTTGTATTTGTATATATCCAAACTGACAAATCCTTAACGATTTGGTAATGGGATTCTACAAGTCAGTTAAGAAATTACTGAAGAAATTCATTGTATGGTGGTAGCTACATGTATACGATCGTGTGAAGTTGTTTGTAAATAATATTACTAATATTGTTTTGCTAGTTGAGCTGTGAAATTTTAGCTGTTAAATTGGTACGATAAATATCAACACTGCATTTTGAAAGTTACTGTATCAACATCTAGTTCAGTCTATCAACATTAAGAATTTGACACAGTGACTTTCAGCCCTCACCAAAATGTTCTATATTGTAGGTATTTTAAGTTTAAAGAGACTTTTTTTATTTTTAAGTAAAAATTGATGTTTCACTTTGTTCTTATGTCTTTGTTCACTTTTTTCACCAAATTTTAGTTTAGAGTTTAAACACATTTTTCCTTGGTTTCAAGTTTGGTAGAATATTTTTTTTAATTCTCAAATATTTTATAAAGCATGTTTCATGTTACATATTGCATGACTTTGTGAATTTGATGATACCGCTAGACAGGGTCAATATATATATGCATGAAACAAATATTATTGTGAAATAGATGTCAAAATATTTGGCTTAAAAATCACAGTCAATTATGAATTTTATAATAAATGAATTGATTCTTGATCATAACAAACATTTCACAGTAATATTGCATGATATGAATATACAAAAAAAATATGCATGTTTCCTTAATTCATATTTTGGATGTTTGGAATGATAGCTTAGCATTTTAAATATAAATCACTGCTTCAGTAACAAACATTGTGGTAAATTCCTTTCCCCATGTTGCTTCAGTAAACATGAATATCAGTGACATTTTCAAAGTGTCATACTTTACAACAAACTCACAAATTTACCATTTGGTTGCTAACTTATGACCTGGTTGCCATGACAGGATATCCTAGCAACCAAGATGGAGGGTGAGCCAAAGGTGAAGAACATTGTCGCCCTCGCCGAGAAAGTGCTTCCAAATACTGCTCCACAGGGCAAGGACTGCATCGTCCGCGAGACCGAGGCTCTCCGTGCCGACTGGGAGGCATTTGTTACAGCTCTGCAGAAGGTTAGTGGTTTGATGGCATCTTTTATTCATAGAGCGAGGTAATCGAGCTGTTCGTATAATAACTTGATATTGATGTTTCAAGATTTTGTCCTTTTGTGTATGCTTATTTTACATGATCATTATTTTAACCAAAATAATTGTTCAGAGTCATGATGCAAGTTACATTTTCAATTAATAATGTCTGCAATTGTCTCGTTTGAAAATGCCTAAATTTATAACATTCACAGACCAAGAAGGACCTAGAGAGTTGTATGGACCAGTGGAAGGAGTTTGACTCATGGTACGAACGCTGCTCCTCCTGGCTGAAGGATGTTGAGCTCAAGGTCAAGGACACTGAGCTCAAGGCCACGCTCAAGGACAAACAGAACCAGCTAGACAGACTCCGTAAGCTGCAGGAAGAGCTTAACTCTCGTCAGGGGGATATTGACTCATTGAGTGACTCAGCTCAAGACCTGGTCAGGATCAGCACAGACACACGCGTGATCAGTCAGTCATCACAGCTCGCTACCAAGTACCAGACACTTAAAGTCAATGTCAAGGTTAGTTTTGATTAATATATTTTTTCATATAGTTACTGTGGTTGTAAATTACAAATAGTTTGATTTGAAAAAGAGTTAATCTTTTGTAAATTTTTTGTCATTTGGCATAATGAAAATTTTAAAGCTATAAAGCAGTCCTTAATATTATTATAAAAAATGTCTTTTGAATGATATGAGGTGCCAGTGTTAGTAATTCAACTCTTAATACTGTAGGAGTTATGTCGGCGGTGGGAGCAGTATGTACTGGACCACCAGGCTTACACAGGATCGTTTGACCAGTGTAAATCCTGGGTCGTAGCAATGAGGAAGAAACTCGCCTCCCAGAGTGATGTCAAGGGAGATAAACGCTCTGTGCAGGAACGCATTGAAAAACTCCAGGTAGGGCTTGGCTGATAATGACTCGGGTTTGTTTTTAAACTTAGTTAAAGTTAGTATGTTTAACAGGAGTGAATAAACGCTTGCTTGATTGAATTTGGTAGATATTAAATTGTGTGTGATATTGTGCAGAAATACTTTTCCGCTTTCAACTGATTACATATTCATTGTTTATGTTTTGTTGTCTAGTTAGTATGCAGTACACAAAATTTGAAGTTAAAACCTGATTAAAGTATTGTTTACCATTCTACAACAGACTTTCTGGGTAAGCTTCTGCATCATCAGTATGTATATAGGGCTTAATCAGCTTCATTTATGTAGCGGCCATGGTCAACCTTGTATTAACTATACTGTTCATGTTCGGGATGTGGTTACAGTTGGTATGACTTGTATATCATTTTTGTAGCTGTCTGGAATTTCTGTATATACTGTTTCATGAGAAAAGTTCATATTTATTTACTTTTCTCGTATTTTTTGGCAATAATGCATGTTCTTTCCATGTTTTAACCTTGCAAATCATCCTTTTGGTATGCCAACATATAAGCCTGCATAATTGTTAAACGCTGTTTATAATTGTTGGGGCATTGGTATACAATTTTATGACAGCTTTTCTAATGCTTTGGTTATGAACTGATATGACATTATATCTATTAAAAAGAATGATTATGGTATTGGTGTTTCAAAAAAAAATAATAAGTAGTTATATTTCATATTTCATTCATAGCAATGGTGAGGGATTATCATACTTAAAACTTTCACACACCATTTACATTGATAAAACTTTGTAGATGTAACTTTATTAATAAAAAAGTGACTCTCACTTTGGTTGTAAAACATCTAAGCTAAGTTAATCTAGCTGGCCTACTCAAAATCATATTCATTTATCAATCAATATACCCGATATATTTGAGGTATGCTATAAGGTCCCTAATTTGGTAAACTTGCTGGCTACAGGACCTGATGGCAGACAAGGAAGAAGGCATGCACATGCTACAGATAGCCCTCGACAACATGCAGATTGTCCTTCCAAACACAAATGTGGCAGGAAGGGACAACATGCGTCGCGAGATGCAGACACTGCAGGCCGAGTATGACGCCCTGTCAGCTGACCTGACAGAAACTCGTAGCAAGCTTGATGGAACTTTGGATCAGTGGACCGTGTATGATGCGAGTGTGGAACAGCTGCGGAGATGGCTGAACGACCTTGAGAACCAGATACACACAGAAACACAGCTACAGAACACTCTTCAGGAGAAGAAACTGCAGCTGGAAAGGGTTAAGGTACGTGGATAGCAACACATACTATTTAAGTGTCACATGTTCATATACATGTACAGATTCTTATGTTGCAGGAGTAGTTGTCTCTTTTTCCTTTTAACTAATAGTTATCTTGTACCAAAGCTGAACATGACATCTACTTACCATAACACATCTTGTCTTGAAATGTATCTACACAAAGTCTGATGAAGTTCAAAAAGTTTGAAATCCGTTTTGTTATATCCTATGTATACTCCTCAAAATAAGTTAAGGACCACACAACAGTTAATGGATACTTTCAAAGCATGATTGATTTGTTGCTTCAAACTACGTCATATTTTTTATATTGTTATTTCTTTAATATTGTTATTAGTAACAAGTAAGAGAATACTATGAATCTGCAATGAAACAGAATAATTACAACTGAAAGTATTTTCAAACAAATAAACCACACAAATGCATTAATTTCCATGGTACATAACTTATTTTGAGGTGTATAGTTGATAAACAATTAAAAGGAATCTTTCTTTCCCCAGGTGTTACAACTAAACATCAACTCCCAACAGTCGACCATAGATAACCTGAATGAGAAGGCCCAGAGTCTGCAACAATCCAGCGCTACCGAGGCCAACCTTAACGGCCAGATACGACAGATCGTTGAGAAATACAACAGAATAGTTGATAGTGCAAAGGTATAGATTCACCCACAAATCTGAAAACTTGGGTGTTTATTGCTATAATGTCATGAATCTGGTAATTAATCCAGGGACCGTGAGCCCTTGAAATGTCTATGAGTAATAGATTTTCCTTACAGTAATTTTTCAGCATAACTAATTTGATATAATGTCTCTGTTTGTCAAGGAGCTACAGCAGGGTTGTGAGCGTTACCTTAAGAACCACCAGCATTATCGAGACTCATACATGGATACCTCAGAGTGGCTCTCTACCACTGTAGACAAGATGAATGCCTGTAGCGACGTGCGTGGGGACAGGACTTCCATCGAAGCACAGCTACAGAAACTAGTGGTAGGGTTGAGCTATTGAAATAATTCATTTACATATTTTGATACTACCAGCTGAATTGTTTGAGCACTTAAATGATTTTGAGCTAAGTTCTTAGCACCATTAATGGGTGTGTTTAAGTGTATCAAACTTTTGAACATTGATTAAAAGCATGACCTTCAGAGGATGTTTATATTTATGATACATCAGCCTTTTAGCTTGTGTTATTGTTGCGTGATAAGCTATGCAAGCACATAGGGATTAACTGAACACTTACGTTTGAGTTGTTGTAGAGTCTTCAAACTGTCATGCACATTGATCAAGGTCAGTAGATGACCCCTAATGATTGTGAAAGGTCATGGTCATAGTGACCTTTACAATAAAAATGATAGGTGCTCTTGACAGGCATTTAGCAGATTTTTAGTAAATAATATTCAGTATGCTTAACTTTTTTTAAAATTACTTCAGGATATCCAAGGCACCCTGGAGACAGGTCGCCAAAAGCTTGATGACACTCTGGCTCGTGGAGACGCTGTGTTGCCAGAGACATCCAATCAGGGACAAGAATTGATTCGCGAGGAGCTTAACATGCTGACTAATGATTTTGAGCAGTTTGACACTGACATCAATGAACTACAAAATAACCTAGGTTTGTAGGGAGTTGAACAGAATCTCCATGCACTGTAGTTGTGATATTGAGTGTAGATTTAATAACATATGCAATAATGACTGCTTAGTATGATAATGTGATGAGGTACTTTATTTGACATTGATGTTTGCCTCATATTGATATCATTGTACAAGAGAAGATTAATAAGTATATTGTATTACCATTTTGAATGTGAGCTTTGAATAATTGGGCAACTACTTAAAAAGTAAAAACAATCTTACTAGCATATTAAAAAAAAATGTTGAATAGTGTATAAAATTGTTAACATGTTTCAATTCTGTCATACAGAGAAGTTACGGGATGAGTGGTACCAGTATGAGGAGGAGTATGATCGTCTGACAAACTGGATCAAGGACACAGAAGCGGAGATGAAGTCTGATGCGGAACTTAAGTCCACCCTGGAGGAGAAAAACATGCAGCTTGAGAGACAGGAGGTGGGTTTCAAGCTTGTTCTAGATAAACATGTAGTTGTATAAAATGGATAAATATTTGAATGCATAAGCGTATTTTCAAATTAATTCTTGTGATGTAAAGTCACCATGAATTAGAGAGAATAAAGCATATTTGAGTATATCTTTATAATTTATGTAAATCATTTCCAAAGTCAAGAAGGTCAATTTCAGGTATCTAATTTATGAATATTGAAGTGAATGAATAAAATGGTTGTGAGATCTTTCTAAGCATAAGTACCACGATTCTGGAATTGATGATAATGATTGTTCTATATAGAGCCTATACGAGGAGGTGACCGGAAAGCAGACAGAGTTTGATGGGCTCACTGAGCATGCCCAGATCCTCCTCCAATCAACAACAGACAACCGTGTGACATCACAGCTCACACAGATGAGCTCCAGATACACCTCACTCATGTCCATGTCCAAGGTATGGGTTTTATAAGAATAACTTAACTACATGTACAGTTATTTGTTGTAAGATCGTTGTTTTTTTCTTTGACAGTTTTGACATTTAGTAAAGAGCCATGAATATTGTCAACAAAATTAACGGTTGTGTACAGGAAATGCTTAGAAAAAGAAAAGGTGTCATTTTACAGCACTACCGTTACAACCCAAAAGTTAAGTTGCAATTTTACTGTTGAATGATTACACAATCTTTGTGTACGAGAATAACAAACTTTCATTATATTTCAAGGAAAATCAGTAAAATATATAGAGAATGCATGTTTTATTAGTTTTGACCACATTTCCCCTTCTTCAGGAGTTTCTGAAGCGTTTCCACCAGCATGTGGAAGACCACCAGCAGTACGCAGAGACGTTCACAGAGGCCGTCACCTGGCTGCAGGGGGCGCGAGACAAGCTCTCAGTGTGCGCTGACACCTCCGGGGACAAGTACACCATACAGTCACAGCTTGAAAAACTACAGGTAATGACTATTGCGGTCACTTATGTTAAATTTGATCTGGTTGTTCGAAGTTTAAAAGTGGAATCAAACAGGTAAATACTTGTCAGAGTATTATTATATGTTTTAAAGATATGAAATTAAAATGTTATGGTACAGATGTATGAAATCTTTTAACTCCTGCATTAAATTCCTCCCTGAAGACAATAGTTCTTAGGGATGTGCATGAAATCCATTTAGACTTTTAATACAGAAGTCATTAACTATTTACATGTACATGCTGCTTGGAAGATATTAGTTTTAGGCCAGGCTTTGATGTTTGAATTTAATAAACCTTTGTTTATCAAAAGGAGTTCTCGGTGATGAAGGAGGAAGGTCAACTGTTGATCCACACGGCCCAGTCCTGGGGGGAGAAGACCATGACTAACACCTCCGTGGACGGCCGGGAGATGATCAGACAGGAGTTACAGCAACTTCAGCAGGAGTGGGACGTCATGATAGGTGGGAAGTCATACATTGTACTGACCAATCACATTGTGTCTTGATGCTATTGTGTTATCATCGGTGAAGTAGTAATGGGAGCTGAAAAGTACAGGGTTATGTTAATTCATTACATGGAACAGATCACATGTGAAAACATTCTTGATCAATATCCTTTTAAAAAAAAAAATGACTTGTTTGTGATTGTTTACTCCAGACCTTAGAAAATGAATCATTCTTGAATTGATTCTTTAGTTTAAATATGCTTAATTTTACATTTGAACATTATATTCTTTCTTTTTCCTAGGTGAAGTAACAGACACTAAAGTGATGCTGGAGTCGTGTTTGCTGCAATGGACAGACTTCAATGATAGTTACGAGCAGATCCAGCGCCGTCTCCGCGAGATGGAGAAACGACTCAGGGGGTCCGACCCCAAGGTTGACCTCAGTGAGAAGAAGGCGGAACTACAGAGAATTAAGGTAGGCCGGGAAAGTATTTTATAGAAAAGGTTAAAAAAGGAAAGTGATAGTATTGTTTCACTGTAATTGTGAAACAGAATGGGAAGAGTTGCAGAGAGTGCTGTGTTTGTCAAAAAACATTATCTCTGAAAATTGGGATGTTGTTGAAAAATAGTAGTTTCACTTTAAAAGGGGTTCAGATGTCTGCAATTGCTGTTATGTAGGCTATTGGTTAAAAATTAGTTTTAATCACATTAAGGGATTAAGGTATATAAATGCAAAAATAAAAAATAAAATGTGGATAAACAATTTGGGGGTTACGATGAGGTACATGTATAAATTTTGAATGTTTACAACATGTGGTTGAATAACAAATAAACAATTTTTAACCAGGTTTTCAACAGGCGTCCGTCAAAAATTGGTTTCTGTTCAATAACTTTAGTTAGCATTGATAGATATTGATGAAACTTGGTGTGTAGGTAGCTTATGGGAAAAGCTAGCTTGGGATTGCTTTTGAGGGGGTGGGGCTAAGGTCAAGGTCACTGTTACTAAAAATAGAAAAATGGTTTCTGCCCAATAACTTTAGTTAGTATTAATAGATATTGACGAAACTTGGTGTGTAAATTGCTCATGTAAAGAGCTAGCTTGAAATTGCTTTTGAGTGGGGAGGGGCTAAGGTCAAGGTCACTATTACTTAAAATAGAAAAATGGTCACGGTCACTGTTACTTAAAATAGAAAAATGGTTTCTGCCCAATAACTTTAGTTAGCATTGACCGATATTGATGAAACTTGGTGTGTAGGTAGCTTATGTACAGAGCTAGCTTGGGATTGCTTTTGAGGGGTGTGGGGCTAAGGTCAAGGTCACTGTTACTAAAAATAGAAAAATGGTTTCTGCCCAATAACATAAGTTAGCATTGATAGATATTGATGAAACTTAGTGTGTAGGTGGCTTATGTGAAGAGCTAGCTTGGAATTGCTTTTGAGTGGGGAGGGGCTAAGGTCAAGGTCACTATTACTAAAAATAGAAAAATGGTTTCCGCCAACAGTAATTTTCAGTTACGTCTCTTTTTGATAAAAGTAAAGATAAAGTCATACAACAAATTAATTGGCTATAATTTCTGATTGCCCATAACAAAAACCTAGTTTCGTCGCATTGCGGCGCTTCTAGTTATTACTGACATACAAAAACTTTAATCCCACATTTCTATCTCCAGGGCATCTACCAGGATGTGGTGTCATTTGAGCAGATGGTGGAGTCAGCGGGAATGAAGGCGCAGGACCTCATGCAGAAATCCCCCGCCAGCAAGGCATCCACAGATACCTCACAGATCATCAACAAATACCACACCATCAAAGACCTTGCCATGGTATGTTCTTATGCTGCTTGGTAATGTATACTTGTGATTAGGGCTATTCCAGTAAAACATATACCCCCCGGGGGAAGGCAATTATTTAAATAGTATATGGGTGAGTGTATTTTTTCACTTATTTGGACCCCAAAAGGGTAAACTTGCTTCTGTTGGGGGTGGTATATTTTGAAAGTGCTTTCCCCCCAGGGATTATATGTTTAAATGGAAAAGCCCTTAGGGTCTTGGATCGATAGAGTGGTGATCTTATTTGAAAGACCAATTTGTTGATTAAAAGTAGAATATGTTTTGATTAAGCTCACCAACTGTATTTATTATTAAACAATTTTACAATAAACTTCAGGATATGTTGGCAAAGGCGGAGATGAACGTAGCCCAGCACACAGCATACCATGACGCGTGTAACAACTTTGTCTCCTGGTTACGAGTTCACAGGGAGAAACTAGCCACCTGCTCAGACACGTTCGGAGAGAAATCTGCCATCCAGGGCAAGATTGAACGCGCTAGGGTGAGTATCATTGTTTATAAAATATCAGTTAAATAACAAGGTTAAAAATAGATAAGCATTAAAAAGAATTTCACCTAGAACACATTATTAAGACCTTTTGCAAGATATAAGTCCTTTTTTTCTTTATATATCTTTCCTTTTCTACTTTCTGCTTTAAAACTTATATTGATTTTCTGTCCCAGGCTTTGGTTGATGGCCTGAATGAAGGTGTGCAGCGATTGGACGAGGCAACCAAATCAGGGGAGAGCACCCTGCCTAACACGTCCCCAACAGGACAGACAAAGATCCGACAGGAAATCAAGGCCATGAACAAGGACTTTGAAGAATTCAGGACGGAACTGATGTCCGCTCAGGAGGACCTTGATGAATGCCTTACGAGGTAGGTTCTCAACCATTAAAAAACTGGTGAGAAAAATCAGATGGCCCACACAATTATATGAAGCTTTAAACTTAAATATAGCATTTTTTCTGTATGAATATTGTTTATTGCCTCACAAAAGCATGCAAATCATCAACTTTAGCATGTTAGTTGCCTAAATTCAAGGAATTTGCTGAAACTATGATAAGTTATAGTAGGTATGGTAAATGGCTAAGGTTAAGTAATACTCCTTATATCTGTTATTCTCTCAGTTATATGTCAGTGTTTTATTTTCCAGGTGGACTGAATTTGAGGATGGCTACCTTCACTTCAACAACTGGCTGAAGGAAACAGAGACGTACCTGAGGTCCGAACTTGACTTTAAAACCACATTGGAGGAGAAAAAACAACACTGGGAACAGTACCAGGTAATAATAGAGTTGTAAAAGGATTGAAAGGCGTCTCTCACACAGAATAGTCCTTTAATTTGTCAAATTGCAGGAAAGATTGGTTTTGTCTGATTCTTGCCATAAAAACAAGATCATGTGTCATGCAAATGGAAACTGGCATAAATTAACACCACTGTTGTTTTCCATGAGCAGGGTTTTAGTGAGGAGATCCAGTACAAGCAGGCTGAGCTAGACCATGTTAACGAGAAAGCCCAGTCCCTGCTGCAGACCAATGCTGATGCTAAAACCTCCCACGCCATTACCCAGCTGACCACCCGATACCAGGGCGTGATAGCCCTCTCCAAAGACATTGTAAAGAACCTGGCTACCTATTACAACAACCATCTCCACTACCATGATGGTCACACAGCATTCTGTAACTGGCTAGCCGAGACAAAACTCGGTCTACAGACAGCTCACAGGACTGCTGGCTCTAAGGAAGATCTGGGATCTAAGCTGGATACTATGGCTGTAAGTTGAATAATATCACTGTACTTATGTGACCTGTGAGAGTTTGTTCTTTTAGTTTAAACAAATCAAATATACAAATTGTATGTATTACCTCAGTACATACAGATTTTATTCTCATTGTATGTCAAAAGAAAAGTTTTGTACTCATCAATATCTTATTATTCAATCCTTAGAACATGAATATCTTCACAATTACAGGCAATGCAAGCTGCCATGGATCAAGGTCACGACCATCTGAGGCAGGTTCTAGAATGTTCTGAGCGAACATTACCTAGCACCAACACCCGAGGTTGCCAAGTGATACGCCACGAGTGCGAGAATGCCAAGTCTGAATATGAGAACCTCCTAACAGACATGTCCCAGGCTAAGAGAGGCCTGGAGTCTGCCCTTACCCAGTGGGGAGACTTTGATAGATCGTATGAGCAGTTCCACATCTGGCTTACGGCCATGGAAGCAAAGATTAATTCCGAACCTGGCATCAAGGCAGACCTACCTGAGAAGAGGTCAAGCTTAGAAAAATACAAGGTTAGACAATTGGACAATTAATGGTTATTTTGATTCGGCATAACATTTGAAATTCAATTTAAAATTTACGCTATTTAAAAATAAAAATTACCTTATCTGCTCACTATGTATCAATGACTGCTTAAAAGATCTTATTTTGCTAATAATCAAGACCAAATCATGAGGAATCTTGTTTAGTTTAATCTTTTATCCTTTTCAGGCATTACAAGCAGACTGCCTAGCTCACAGAGAACTGTTAGAGAGACTTGAAGAAAAAGCCGCAAATGTTAATGATGCCCACCCTCAGTCCCGAGTGCTTGACTTACGCTCCCGTTACTCCGCTGTCTCCACAGCAATGAAGGAACTCATGTCCCGTTTAGAGGGGCAGGTTGCAAGTCATGAAGAGTACCGGAAGACATACATCGGCTGTCTAGACTGGATGGCTAATACCAGACACAGACTACAGAGACTCAGTGACTTCTCTGGAGATAGGAGAACACTTCAGGATAGGCTACAACAGCTTAAGGTGGGTATCTTTATGAATAAGTTTGTTTGGACTTTATTAACTTATAACAGATGATCTGTTTTCTGTGTGAAGAGAACTTTACTCAGTTTCAAAAAGAATAAAAACATACAAACCAAAAAGCTAAAACAAGCAGATAATATTATATTATCTGATTAAATATTGTGTTTCAAAAATAACATCCGTGTATATCAACATTGTAGGATTTCAAGGGTGAGATGCGTCAAGGCCAGGATATGGTCAACAATGCCACCCAGCTGGGCGAGCGTGTCTGTATGACAACTGCACCACGAGGCCAGGATGCTATACACAAGGAGCTACAGACACTCAAGGATGACTGGGCAGCATTCTCTGGTGCCGTCAATGAGGTGGAATCCAACCTTGAGGTGTGTATCGGCAACTGGGTGGAGCTGGATGATACTCTGTCTGGCTTCACTCACTGGATGGAAAAGATGGAGCGCAAGCTGAAGGCTCTCAGTGATAGCAAGTCAGACAGCTCCCGTAAGGAATATCTGTTCAGAGAGGCTGAAGAACTGCTTGCAGAAGTTGTAAACAGGAAGTCCGCTCTGGAGCTTGTCCGAGAGAAGGGTGAGGCTGTCGCCCAGAGATCGACTGACCCGAGATTGTCCAACAACATGATGCAGCTGGCCACCAGATACCAGGCTCTCACATCTGCTGCCAAGGTATGGGGAAGGAGATTGGGGAAAATATGGGGCATTTTTAAGCATCACCATGAGGAATATAAATGCTTAGTTTAACTTGTCAAAAATTGCATTTTTAATGAAAGGCACATATAAATTGAGTGGTTAAATCTTATTTACTAGGCATATTTTCTCTTATTTTCTCCTTACCTATATCTTCTTGTTCATAATTTTGCACTGCAAGTGGTCAAGTCCAAATTGTTTAATGTTAATGTACTGGTTATTTACAAATGTAGATGTATCACATACATGTATATCTTGGTCATGTTTTATGTGGAACTTCAGCAGGCATGTGTGTTTGTTTTGCAATAAGATGTCCAGTTGACCTTTGTTCCTGTTTTCATTTATGTATTAAATATGTTGACATGTGTCCTTCAGAGAAAAATAATCAAGTGTATTGTTTACCAATGGTAAACAAGATGTTAGTGCTTATTATATGAGATTTTCCTTGATGCTCAGTTTCTCTGAGTCCATATGAAATGGTTGTGAAAACAGTTGTATTGAAACAATGTGGCATTGTCTTTTTCCATGTTGACATTTTAAGGTACGCTGCATTTCTAGTTATGAAGGTATAACAGCTGTATTTAAGGAATATTTCAAGGATTATAAGTGTACAATGTTGGATATTGGTGTGTTACAGAACCTTGTATCCCAGCTGAGTGAGAATGCTCGAGACCAAGGGGAGTACAATGCTGCGTTTGATGCTGCAACCAAGTGGCTCTCGCTGATGGCCGACCAGGTACAGGATTGTAACGATACTGCTGGCGACTGGCACACACTCGAGGATAGAATGGATGCTATTAAGGTATGGAAAACATTTTGTGGATGGTAAAAAAAGACCATTATGCATTCAGTTTTTGTAATATTGATATTAAGTTGTGTTTGGAAGGATTCCACCGTTTAAATTTATCGCACGCACTTTAATAATGTACATGTTGTAGATGGAAAGGTTCATTAAGTGTTGCAAATTTAATTACACAGAAGTTTTAAATATATTCAAAGATCTAGTAACTTGAAACTCTGGTCAGTCACTAGTATAAGTTATCAAATTTTGTAAAATTTTGAATGAGTTAAGTTTCATCTGTTTTTAAAGGAATTTCATTTAATAATCTACTTATTATCTTTCAGAACATCACAGCAAACATGGATGAAGGCCTACAAAAGGTGAACCGCGTATGTGACTTGGCAGAGAGGATCCTGCCAAACACATCGTCTGAGGGCAAGCGCCTGATAGAACAGCAGGTCACAGAACTGACCAACGAGTGGGAGAAACTCAACATGTCCATTACAGACTGTAACGCCATGCTTGAGGTAGGTACAGGAACAGATGCATTATGTCTGTAGTGACTTTTAAGTTTCAAAAGGAAAGGTTTTTTTGTTTCTATTTTGAGAGTTTGCATATTACTCGAACTGTTGCAAGTTCATTTTTAATTTTTTTTTTTTTTTTTATAAAGATAGCTTTTATAAAAAATAACCAATGTAGCTCTCTGCCAAAATAAAAAAAACACCATTTTTCAATGCTTTTGAAGTGAAATTTCTTAAGACAGGACTTTCAAATGAACCAACCTATATATAATTTAAAGCAGTTGATATGAATTTTATGAAGCAAAACTTCATAAACATGCTTTATTCTCTTTTCTCTAGGGCGTGCAGGAGCGCTGGAATGACTATGAGGAGTACTATGGCAGCCTCGTCAAGTGGCTGGCTGACACAGAAAACACTCTCGGCATGGACCCGGAACCCAAGCCATCCCTCGTCGAGAAGAAAACACAGCTAGACAAATACAAGGTAGCAATCTAAGAAAAATAATTGGTGTAAAATTTAGTGGCATGAATAATATCAACATTGACCAAATTTGTGAACATGACACAATGATAACAGTAAACTAAATCTAAATCATAGGGGCATAATTACTTAAATTGATATATTGATTGAAAATATGTGATGTATTTAATATTTTGAACTCCTCGGTTTTTAAACTGAAGTTGGAAATTGGCTGTTAAAATTATCATAGTAAATAATACTCCTTTAGACATAACCTTGAAACCAGAGGAAAACACATGTTAAAGATAAAACATTTCATCTCCCTGCAGCTACTGAACAGTGACATAGAGAACCACCAACGGATGGTAAATGAGCTCGCAGAGAGGGTGGCCAACCTGGAGGCTCTCAGCGCAAACCCTGACGTGACTGAGTCCCTGCAGGATGTGCAGAACCGATACGACCGTGTACGCGCACGTGGAAGGGTGAGTAGTGGAATTTTCTTGAATTATTTGATTTGACAAGGTGTCTATTAATTGGCATAATATAGTGTATTGTTGTGAGAGGCTGTATATTTTTCACAGATTTGTATTTATTTTTGCAAGAGTACAACATCATGTTTTTGATATTTTAATTGATTTTGATGACAACATGCATTTCATACTTTTGAACTGATTAATTATTTCTTTAAATTCTAAGAAACTTCTATATAGGTCTAGTATCGGGTTTGCAAGTTAACCATGAAACCTTCCTGTATATATAATCTAAGTTTCATCACCTTTCCGTTTTTCTCATAACCTTTTCTAAATGTGACATTTTCCTACAATGATTTTCAGGAGTTGGTGAACAAACTAGACCGCTCATACCAAGAGCATCTTGGTTTCCATGAGGCGCAGCAGGAGAGCGAGAAGTGGCTGCTACAGACCTCGTTCAGGCTTATGAACCATAACTCACTCAACTGCTCCACCATGGAGCTCACCCAGAGACAGATTGACAAACACAGGGTAAGAAGGGGCAACATACGTTTGGCCTTCTTTATTAATGTATACTACCACCAAATCCTATGACTATATATGTTTAGCTTCATAGGGTTTTCAAGTGTTTAGATGATGATATTCTTATTACTTCTAATATAATAATTATATTTTTTCAATTATTCTTTTTTCCCAGCTCAGACAGTTTTTTGGTAGTTCTTGTCCTTAATTGCAACAAGTGTTTGCCTTCAGTGATGGTGAAGAGTAGACAAATGTTTGTTGTTAATTCTTTTGCACGGAACTCTACATTTCATTGTTGTTACCCAGATGTTGCTGAGTGAGATCGAGGAATATCGCCTTGTACTAGACCGAGTTAACCTAAAGGGACGTCGTTTAATCGACAACAACACAAGAACACCCCGCCTTGCAGAGCAACTGCAGGCTCAACTACAAAACCTGGAAGAGAGCTATATAAACCTACAGGCCACAGCGGAACAAATTAGAGTGAGTACATTTTGCATGATGCTATACCTATAGTACATGTATTCTGTGATGTCTATTTTTTTTCTTACATGTACCATTTCAGCTACATGTAAAATTATGACAAAAATTACTATGCTAGTTTGAATAATGTAACTGAAAACTAGAAAGAAAGCGCGACCTGGGTCAGGGGTTGCAGGTTCAAGGTCATGCACTCCATCTTTGTTGCCATTGCCTTCTCAACTCTTAAAATAGAAACGGTCATCGTTCCTGTTGTGTTAACAAACACAAGTTTGTGAGCTCACTCATGCTATGTTACTTTCACGGACACTTTTTTGTGATTTAAGTAAAAAATATGGTATGCTACTGAATTCCTTTATTATTAACTAAACAACTTTATATAATTTATTATTCACATTAAAAAAAACTAACAGTAAAGTATATTTAACTCCTATCCAGAATTTGCTTTATATATTCAAGTATTAACAATTTGCAAGCTGCTGTCTCTGTCGTTAAAACTTCTAAGAACAAGTGCATGTGTTCTTGGCAGCAGAATGAAAGTATAGGCCAAACTCTTCATCTCATACGTGTCCTATCTTTCTATGTGGTGTTGTAAATGTGCTTGCTCCCTGCAGTCAGTAGAGAGCTCCCATAATGCATTGGCCAACTTTGAGAACTGCTTCCAGTTTTGGGGTTTACTTTTTCTGGGAAAGGGAAGGATGTTTAATTACCATGAGTAGGTGACAAGGAATTGCACATTTTAAAAAATGGTGGGAATATGGCATGTGTTAATGCACTAGTTATTTCATCACACGCTTAGTTGTATGGTTTCTCTTAAAAAATATTCAAATCCTGCTTTTGTTGAAAATACAAAATTAACAATTTCTGGGATTATGGACATAATTGTCACAAATGCTAATGGTAATAAAGCATCAATTAACAACACGAGTGCACTCGTTTTACTGATTGTAGTTCTCAAGGTTACTATGCAACTTCTGATCTAGGACGTCGTGACGACAAAAATTCAGAAAACTTTATTTTACTTCACTTCATCCACTTTACTGTTACTGAACTACTATAAGTTTATTTCCGGCAATTTATGGTTGATTTTGTGTTATTAAATTCATATAGATAGATTTATTATGCAAATCAGAGAAAATTGATGATATTTCGTATTTTTAAGCAGACAAGATAACTTCTTTAACCAGTTTTTACAATAATTTTCATATTGTATGAACCAGAATCGTGATTTCACTCTTATAGAATAAAGTTTATTAAAAAGATTGAAAGTGAAAGTAGCTTTATGTGTACTAATTTGTGTATGTAAAGTGAAAGTAGGATGACCTTGATGACGAAGAGCATGCTTTATTTGCCTTTCACAGGTAGTGTTGGATCATATAGATCTCTACTGGTATTAGGGTGAGCTCAATCCTTGTTATACTGCTTCGACCTGGACACTCATTCCTAACAATATTCTTCAAGCGTAGTGTTTTGTCTTCTTTTCATGCATTCCATATCTTCATTGTTCATTGACCAAATTGTGATATGAGTTGTAACCTCAGTATTGTAAAATGCTGGTATCATCAGTATTAGTATGTACCTATACAATACAGTTGTTTGTATTTATTTATTTATTTTACTTGTACTCTCAGATAATCTTGCACTCCATTTTAAGGGCCAAAATTTTGTGCTGGATTTTTTTGAGAGGTGATCAGCTATATGGTACCAAATGATACCAGCATTCGTAACGCTAATTGTTCAAGTTATTGTTCTGTTAAAAGTTGTTTGTTTATCATTAATACGGTGCACAGTGTTATAGCTAGAGTGTGAACATAATTCAAATAAGGACATTACAAAAAGTGAATGCATCATTGTGGGAGAAAAACGAAATGAAAAAGACAGTTAAGCAAGTACTGTGATATATCAGTTTCTGCATTTATTTATTATCTGACATTCCGTGCATTTCATCTGAATATCAAACAGCTATAAACTTTTAAGTATTATATTTACAGTTTTAAATTTTCGATATTTTTTACATTATATATATGTGTATATATATGTTTTATGTATATTATAGTTTTACATCTGTGATACATGAACATATCAGTAAGCACAAGATAGATTCTGAATTACATTTTTTTACCAGTATTTGAGCTATCAGTGATTTTTTTATAGTTTAATTTTTAGTTTACAGGGGCGTATCTAGGCAAACTCCAGTACATATGTCAGGGCATACAAATAAACTTTGGTTCCTGCTAAATGTCAAATGCTACAAAAATAAAAGGCTAAGGGGCTTATATACATGCAACATTATAGTGGTTTGAAGTTAGTCATTATTCCTATGAATGTTGTCGCCCACTATATATAACATGTTGAAAGCAAATTGATGAAAGACGTTTGCGTATCGATAGCTTACTCATGTGTATGTGCGTAGAATTCAAAATGATACAGGTACGCCCCTGGTTTATTAACTGCATCAAGACATAAAAATCCCAATTCATTTCTCTGGAATACCATCTTTTTGTATGACTGAAAAATAGAATTAAGAGACTTAATGTTAGTGCCATAGCATCGCTACTCAATATTTTAAGAGTTTTATGATTATAATTTAAAACAAAAATGCTTTAATGTTTTGGTGTGTTTATTTTTGTCATAATGATTGTCATTGGTGCTTGTAGCAAGTAACACGTTAGGAATCACATCTAGCTTCATTGTACTGAGTTGGAAGAGTTGCTTGTTTGTAGAATTCCACGTTTTTGAACCAAATGCTTATATTAGATGTAAGCTCCGTAGAGCGAAGATTTAATTTTGCCAAATTTTAGAAAGATTTCTTTGTGCACCTGCTGTCGTTTTTACACGTTTTCCGTCCAGCACATAGGCTATTGTGATCGTTGGTGTAATTTGAGTATTATATTTTTTAATCTATTTATAAAAATTGTATTTATTTATACTGATTTTATATTTTTTAAAAACCTACCATAGGTTTATTTTAATTATGATAGGATGACTATAGTTTAGGAAGCTGTTTGTTTAAAGCAGCTATGTAGTTATAGACAGTTAGAAGGAGCTCTATGAGCATACTGGAGTTTTAATGAGATAGTATTATCCAAATTGTAGATTTTTTTGCTAGTGTTTTTAAGGCAATTTTAGTATTGTGTGAACAGCTTCTTGTGAAAGCTATATTTTAAATGAGTTTGAATTCTCTTATTCCTCAGCTTAAGAAAAAAAGATGTTTTAAATACAAGCAAAAGATTAAAATAGTAAAAACTGTCAGATTTGATTCTGTTGACCAAAGCAAAAATCTCCCTTTGAAATTGTATCAGCGTACCAGCGTTCATTGGGTGTTGTTTTACATGTACCCAGGTCATTGTGCTGTGGTTTGACATGTGCACAGGTCATTGCGTGTGGTTTGATATGTGCGCAGGTCATTGTGTGTGGTTACGTCCATGTTTTTTTCTTTCTGGCTTGTTGTAAAACAAACTGTTATCTCTCGTTTTTCTGTGATACACATATTACATATTTTCATCTTGAGATCATTTTACATTTTATGTTTAATACATATCATAGCCATATTTAATCATTCTTTCATCTTGCATGAGTTTTCTTACCTACGCATAAATATTCCTGATATAGTCTTTACGTAAAATGTAACTGGTTTTCCCCAATAAGATCTGTATCCATGTGAATCATGACTAAAGAGCAAATAGAAGGTTTTTTATGTCAGTTTTAGGAATGAGATAACATTGCTTTAATTCATTGGACACGGGAATATGATGACTTGTTTCTCTGATCTTACTTTTCTTCTCGGATGTGACTCTGCACAGTTTCCTTGGTGATTGTTACCATAGCAACATGATCTGACCAAAACACACTCACTTAGTAGAGATTTGGCTAAAGGGAGTGATTTTTTGTTGTTTTTTCGCGTTTGGCTTTGCAGTGCTTTAATAAAACTGTGTAATGTCAATAACTCTAACAAGAATTTGAAACTATATTGTGTTTTTAAATGTAAGCATATTATAAGAATCATTGTTAATTGAAGCTTCTGACTTTATAAACATTTTGAATTGAAGATAAGTCAAATTTTGTGTTAAACGATTATTTTTGAAAGGCTTTGGAATAAAAATGAGAACAAGTGACAAAATGACAAAAGTTAAAGAATTAACGAAGAAAATTTATTTTCTAATGATTGCTGTTCTGCTATTTTGTGAAAAGAGCATAGTTCTACTGTGTGTTGTTGACCAGAGCAGACTTTTGTACACAGTTATGTATATTGCCTTAATATTTTATTTCAATGTATTAATAAATTATATAATATGAACATTGTTTGTTTTAACCTTTTGAAAATGCTTCCGATTGGACTTTGATGATTTTAGTCAGCGTCCATGTAGCTATAAAGGGTGAAATGAAGTCATTTCATTGGTTGCTATTTATAGATTAGAAGGCATGGCAACAAGGCAGATGGGTTTAATGTCTCAAAAACCTACCCACAATGTTCGTAAAAATCAAATAATTGAATATATTCAAACACATAATTATGTGAAAGTAAAATGATTCCATTGGACTGTTTTAATATTGAGAACTCTGTGGGTAGGCTTTCTTGGTACGGTTATTAGTCCTTTTCAATACTCATTTAAGCACATTCCTTACATTAATTATGCCACAATTAACGTGTTACAAAAAAGTCCTGTAATTTGAATTTTTTTGCAACTTTGAAAGCAATGTCAAATTATCAGCCAAAACATTTATACAACAAAATAGTGTTTAAATTTAACAAAGGCTTTGTTCCAAATGGATGTATCATTCATTTTACATGATCCCAGACACTTAAAGGTTAGCATAGTTGCGTCTTTTTATATTCACTATTCTTAAAATATGTTAGATTCCTTCAATATCATAGTTTGATAGAATTTAAAGGTCTCTTTCGATTAAATTTGTAAAGTAATAATTGTAACTTTTCTGTGGTAAAATAAGTTAATAACAGTAAAATGTTCATTAGCATTACCAACTCTTATGCATTAATCTATAATTGAAACCGATATTAAGGCTTGGTTCTGAATTTTGTGATTAAAGGATCGGCTGAACGACGTGTTGAAGCGATGGCAGGAGTACCGCAGCCATCTCGAGTCGACGGACCATTTCCTGCGTGATGAGTTCCCACACTGGCTCCAGGATACTGATGCTGATGTCCCTGACAGCAAGAATGATGCACAGCGTAAGATGGAAGGAGTCAAGGTGAGATTATTTTCTGTCAGTAAGATATCTTTGTTTTAAGTCTTCATTTGAAGCAAAATATTGCCTTCCGTCATCATTTATGCCGCAATTTATCACGTGGTATACACACACTGTAGTACGCAATTGAAAAAAAAATCCAAGTACTCTAGTACCAATCTTACTACTTGTTGGCATCCCTAGTAAGAATACATCAAACTATATTCAATAAAGAATTCTGAATTGTAGGGCTTTTATGTGATATTCTTTTTCTATATTGATAATACAACTGAAACTATTTAGGGATTTGCACAGTAGCTAACACTACAATCTACTATATTCTGTTTAGAGACACAAGGTTATGTCCACAGACAATAAACAAGAGACACCCAAACAACACAGACAAACTTCATTAAAAAACCCTTTATTAACCAGGTTTTCGTGATGTTATTAGAATGGCATATGTCGTTGTTCAGGTGGGAGGGTGGGCAGTCAGTAGTGCGGCATAGAACTCACCTATGGTATTGAATTACTTTAGTTAGGGTTGATATATTACAACCAAACTTGGTATATTTGAAGAGTTTATGGAGACCTTCGATTGGTTTGCATTTTGGGCCCCTAGGGTCAAGGTCACTTTTACTAAAGATAGAGAAACGGTTGAAACTGAATATCTTTCACATATGAAATTTAATCACTTTAGTTAGGGTTGACATATTGTGACCAAACTTGGAATATAGAAAGAGTTGATGGAGCTTTAAATGGATTTCGTTTAGGGCCCCTAGGGACAAGGTCACTGTTACTAAATAAAAGAAATGGTTGGGAATGGTCAGCATAACAGAAGTACACTGCAGCTTTAACTAGGGCTTTTAAGCCATATTGTGATCATTGTCTCCATTAGAATATGCAAATGCATGTTGCTACATAAATGATCTGATTTTGTATGCTCAATGTTGCATATTTGTTTACCTCCAGGGTATGATGGAGCGGCTGGTGACCATGGGCCAGGAGATTGACAATGCAGCCAGTCGCTGTCAGAACCTGGGCAGTGTGGAAAACCTCGACCAATCAGAACTTCCAGAGAACACGCCTATCTTCAAACTGTCGACTCAGGTCAACGCCTCACTACAACAGGCATCTGGACAGGTAGGGCAATGCTAAACAAATTAAAACTTTAGTTTATCATGGTGGTGCAGAAAGTTCTGATGGATGAAAAAGTGAATTTTGTGCCAAATGTAATGAATGAGCAGTAATGTAAAACTGGCCTTAAATAGCTGAATTTTAAGTGTCACCTAGAGAAGTCAGACTGGTATAACTGCATTGAATGTGTTTAGGTATGAACTATAATGGAACCATATTATAACTCTGCTTGGTGCTCAGCTAGGCTACTTAAGTAGGATTCTTCATGAGAGAGACCACCTTGGCACGAAGCAAACAGTTCATAGCTGCAAGCATTAATATTTTCTTTTTATCATCAACTGCAAGTCTGATTACTTCATGTAAATTTGCCCTGGTAAATCTACTGGTAAAGAAGTTTCCAACTTGTCACATGTTTTCAGATTTTATGAAGTCAATACTGGTATTGATCTCCTGCAATCATAATGGATACCCCCTTTCATGGTTATTGTCAAAACTGTCACTTGTTAGCAGTGAAATATTGACTTATACCTACTCATATATTTGTTTTTGCCGAGTTTATTGATTAGTTTTTCAAATTTATTGCATCCTTGTGAGAATTTTGATCAGAAGTTAGCTACTTGACATCTTCGTTGGATATGGTATTTTTTAAAATAGGTAAAATCTAATTCTGATACATTTCTATGGCATTTTTGTGTTTGTATATTTACATTTATAGAGAAAAAAACCATATTTGATTAAAAAAAATCTGATTTCTTCTACACTATTTTATTGGTAACATATTTATTAGTCTTTGGAATGGTCAGCATTTCAATTTATCATCCATAAAAAGTTATTAAAATATGTATGGCAAATGGGCATTTTTAAATCCCAAATAAAAGAAATTTTAATAGCAGTCATTTAACCATATTGAAACAACTCTGTAACAAGTAATTAGTTTTCCAATAGTGTTACAACTTAAAGACGCTTAACAAATCTCTTCACTCATTACAACGAATTGTTCCCTTACTGTTGACTTTAGTACTAAAGATTTCCAATGAAATCAGTTATTATTACATGCGGGTAAATTAGATGGTCATTATCTCATTTTGTTTACTCAGAGTGTCAATATGGGCACTTTGTGCAAAGATTGTTCCAAAGAGAATTCAAAGAGAACAGGTAATCAGCTAATCCAATACAATAGCAACACCTCAGATCTTTGGCCTTAGCAGATCATTACTTCAACTACCAAGATATTGTGCTTTAAATCAAAATGGGACAGATGCAGGGAAAGGCAGGAAAATTGAGCCGGAAAGATAAGAAAAAACGAAAGAAGCTGGCGAAAGAGGAGAAAAAGAAAGCAAAGAAAGATAAAAAGAGAGGAAAACAATTAGCAACTGTTGAAGATGACATTGAAGATGGATTTGAAAATGTGAAAGAAACCAAAGATCACAGTAATAACAATGAGTATATGAATGTAGAAAACCTCGGCACAGCTAATGGGTATCATGTTCAGTCTTATGCCATGAATGGAATTGAATCGCAACCTGATGTGCATGGACAGATTCAAAACAGAGAGGTGGAAGCCAAGGACATCGGTGATTCTTACAGCTTTGATGATGACAGTTTTGACAATGATGCAAGTCCTGATGAAGTGGGACAAGAATTAGACAGTCAAGATGAAATAAGAGGTCTGCCACCACCATCACCTTTTAAAGACAGACGCAATATCACAGGTATTCCTGACAACATGGATGACTTTAATGATGGTGTTGTTGTTGATAATTCTGTTGAAAATCAAAATCCTGCGCATGCCACTACAAATGATTTCTTTCCTGACAATCATAACTTTGAAAACAGACGGGAAACAGAAGAAACCTTTCCTGAATCAGAATCTGAAATGGGTTCAGATAAAGAAACAATTAGTGAAAAAGAGGATGCAGAAGCATTAGAGAAGTCTGTCCTGAATAGCTTTGATGAAATTCTAAAGGAAACAACTGGCCATGCAGAATCAAGACCTAAACTAAAGAAGGAAGATGGGATAGATCAACAGTTGTGTTTGGATCATGATGAGGATAAATTGGATGAAAAAGTATTGTCTTCAGTTCAAAATTTGAATCATAATCAAATGGAAGTTTCTTCATTTGTACCAGAGCCAAATCCAAAGGTTTCCAGCTGTCCAGTGTCAAGCTCACCAAAAAAAGGTAGGAGAATATCAACTCCTGTAAGAAATGAATTCAGGAGAAGCCTTCCATCTACTGAAATTTTAAAAGTAGACTATCTGAGACAGTTGCAAGAGTTGTATAAACTTGAAATGAATGAGCAACTCATTAAACATACTGTACCAGACTGGTATAAGAAACAACAAAGTCATTGGCAATCACTGCTAAGCACACCAAAACATGAGAATACCAGTCAGCCACATAGTAAAGCAATAGATATACAGACTGATACATTAGATGCTGAAGATGCTGGCAAATTAAGGGAAAACAAGACAACAAATGTAAAGGAGAAATTTGAAAATGAACTAAAAACTGACAAAACTCCTGGCTCAATTTATGGTCTCAAACAAAGACACAAGAACACGAGGAGAATAGCAAACTCAAGAAAAGGATTGAAAACAGTCCCTGAAATGAGTGTTCCTGTTGATAGTTCAGTGGAACTTGCACCTGAAAATAGGAATATGGAGGCCCAGAAAACACCATCAAAATCTCTAAGCTTCAGCATGGCTCAGAGAAATGTAGAAATGCACAAAGATAAGAGGATCAGATCAAAAAGTTTCAGAGATGCTCAGGACCAAGAAATGCCTTCAACAAGAGAGAATGATAGAATGATGAAGAACAGGAGAAGACAAGAAAAAGAAATCAAACAGGCTAAGCTTGCATATTTATTTTTTAAGGAGTCTTCTGGTATTTTTTATAAGCAAAAAATAAAAATTGCTAAAAGTGTTTCATAAGGCAGTGTGAAGGAAAAGCAATGTTTGCTGCTGTATCCATTGAATATTTTGTATTCTACATTTGTGACATAAGCTCCTTATTTTAAATAGTATTTCTTTTAATGTTTTCCTTGTCTTGTGTGTTGCAGGTGGAGAAGCGCCTTGCCGACCTGCGTGACAACATGCAGCAGTGGGACTCTGTGGACAGAATGCGTGTTGACCTGCGCGCCTGGCTCCATGATATGCAGGAGGAGGTTGATGATTTGGAGAAACAGCCGTCCAAACTGCACGCTGAGGCATGCGAAGTGGACATCGGCAAACTACAAAGCATCCGTGAGGAGGTGCAAGCCAGGGGTCCAGCTGTTGAGGGGCTGCTTGCTCGCTATAGGGAGCTCACTCAGCACAATCCTAACCTCCAGGACCCGATTGTGAAGGCAGTGAAAGACGACTGGGAAGAATTGTTGGGGCAGATTGAGAATCTTATTGATGATCGGGAGCACGCCCTGCAGGCCGCACGTGACCTTCAGGCCCGTGAAAATGATATGGACGATGACCTCGAAAACTACATAAATGAGTTGGAGAAGATCGAATCATCGAACGTTGGCACGGTTGACAAGGCTGCTATGTTGAAGGTAGGTGAAGTTGGAATACCACTGACATACAGCATGGTTTGGCTGGCCTGAATCATGCTGTCAGTTAATATATGATGATTACACCACTCTGTTGTCATAAAGTTCAGAGTTGGGGTCCGTACTGTTTCCTTTGTTTCTTATAGTCATGAAATCACAAGTGAGAATGGACTATATTGATAGCATGATTTTAAGTGGAAAGGAAATAGGCTCCTTACTTTATTAGATTTATTACTTTGTGTGTGTAGAAAGATGGGTTATGGTTTTGAGTTTTACATAAAGGGTAGCTAGTTTTGTGTTTACTCGAATAATTTGTGCTACTTGATGGCTATGTAAAGAGTTGATTAAAGTTGCTGTGAACAAAATTGCGCATAACAGTGATCAGCAGTTTTCGCTATCTAATTATATGTGGTGTGAAAAGGACTGTTTGTCCATAATAGGTTATGTGAAGCATTAATGAGCTAGAGTGGTTTGATATTTAACTTCCATCAATTTCATATATTCATATTCATTATTCACATGATTTAAATTATAATTTTAAGTCACTGGTTATGATGGTCACAGATGCACTGACAAAACAAGGAAACAAAAAACTAGTATTAAAGTCAGTGGAAGAAAGGACATGGTTGATTTTTAAGACACAGTTGCATCACCAATGAGTTTAGTCAGTTGCCAACTTGCTTTGCATGCAGATAGTACATTTTAATTTTTTTGCACAATCTTTACAAAATCTCACTAAAATTACCTTTTGTTTTTTGCCCATTTGATTTGCTACATACTATTTGTAATTTTAGATGTTTTTATTTTAGCTGCGTAGCAGTTACACTTTATCATTTTCTCATTTATTACACATTTTATTGTTGTCCATATTTTGCCATATCTTGACCATTTGATTGTATTGACATTAAATTGATCTTACTGATGAAAAGTGCAACATAACAAGTCCTTTAAATATTGGTAATGGACTAGTCCCTGATAGTTTGTCGGTGTAACCACCCCCTGGAGAAAGGCTGTACCAATATTGCACTGCCAAAAAAACTTTTCTGTGCTGTTTTCATCTCATTATGCACATTCCTCCCATCTGTGATATAACATACCATATCGTACAGGCCAGTAGAACAGGTAGCTTTTATTTCATTGTAGAGTGTTATTGACGTCCACCTATTTGCCTTGTAGAAGAGCTGAGTAAGATTTATCCCCCTTTGCAAAATATAGATCTAAACCCCATATGCAAAAAAAAAAATCTAAAAAAATCAATTAATCTTTTTTAGTTGCTTCATCTAAAAGTAAAGATTCAAAATGTTAAAGTGAATTTTTTGGATGTCAATGGATGAAATCGGTGTTCAAATGTAAATACTTAAGTTCCACTAGACAACTTGGCATTTCACCAGTTTAGATAGGTTTTATGTTAATGTATTGACGACTCAAGAATAGCAGTCAGATAAAATCGTGAATATGCCTGCTTGGTTCTATTGAAAGCCGATTTTAATCAAATGTAATGGCATTACCTTATGCTTAAAGAGAAGGATTTAACAATTCATAATGTTGGACCAAATTTTTTTTAAACTTGTATACATCAGTTTGACCTGAATCTGATTATAAAAGAGATCTTTGAATAACCCCCGGGGTTACTGATTTGAAAAACATGTGAGCTTGTTTTTGGAGGATGGATACAACAGCATTTTTCATGCAAAGATAAAAATATTGCACGGTGATAGGTACAAGTGTGTCTTAGAGTTTTGAAAAAGTATCAGCACTGTCATGAAGTGAGCCTGGATTGTTTCCAATCTTTGCCATGTAAGTAGTCTGCATGTAGTCTGGTTATACACGTATTGTCTGATGGTGCATTCTGCCTATTTAGTGAACCAGTCCGTTTTGTCTGGTTGCCATGACACTGGTTGTAGTAGTGAATAACTTGTAGCACTGCACGCTGCCTTCTTTCCCTCTCACTGGCGTTTATATAGTGACTATATATATATATATATCTTCTTTTCCCATATATTATGCCTTTCTCCCTTTGCAAAGATTTCTAGCGCATTTTTTCCCTCAATTACTAATTATATTTAGCATAATGCAAACAAAAGCCTAATTATATATATAATCTGTCGAAAAAAATAGTTTAAGAAAAAAATATGCCACTTAAATTTACATAATGATCAAATTGAACCTCAATTTTTCAAAGTCAATGGCAAGGTCATCTGATAAACTTTTAATTAATCCCTATCAATCACCATCAGTGTAATAATTTGTACTTTCAATGCCAATTAAAATGCAATTAATGCGTTCAAAATGTGCTCAAGTATGTGCAACTTTTTATAGATAAAATGTTAACCCTCGTCTTTTAAATTTATGCGGGTAGCTGACTGTTGACAATAATTGTTCAGGTTTCAAGAGTATTGTATGGTGTATTGATCTCTTGATTGGGAAAATATTTAACCGCAAACCATTTAACTCTTCAAATAGCGGGAAATTCATTAACAGCATAGTAGATATGCTGACTTGCAAGTTTGGGCGAGATTTGGCATTGCCTGCAGAATAACATAGGATTATAATTTGCCCGATAACCAGTCTTGAATGCTAAATTTGTACCCGATGCCTTAAAGGTCGCTTATATTTAAACTTGTCGAAATATCAACGAGGATTGATAGGCAGAATTTATTATGGCTTCTGTATACATTCTCGTTCAATATCAATAAACTCTCCTGAGTTGTAGTCTTATTGAACAGTTGGAATTTGACTAGGAGACATTAATAATTTGTCGTTTAAGTAAGTTGATTTTTTGACATTAATCAATTTGTGACTCATAAGTGAACTGTAGCAATATTATTCTCAGATTATCTAATTAAGGTGATTTTCTTATATAACATGAACATTTTTAGACCATAATTGCTGAAGATGATATACAATTAGCAAAGATGTACTGCATCAGAAATTTCTCCTCATTTCTCATCTTCATCTATCATATAGTGTGACTTTTCTAACCTGCTAGTTAACACTGTTTGATTTGAGTCTTTTACATGTTGCTTACTTATCTATAACCTGTTGTCACTGTCTTTTGTAAAATTGCTTCTTGTTTTACATTCACTCATTTTATGAGCTGTAATTTCTTTACAAGTCTGCAAATTTTGATTTAAATTTCTTAATTCGCAAATTAATGCTATGTGTTCATATGTATGAGCCCCTACTTGACAATAATCCATTATATTAGCATAACAAAGATAGCATAATGTAAATTTTGTAATTAAATGAAAATAATTTTACAAAGTATTGTTGAACAGGATATAGATTAAGAGTTTGAAATAGAAGCTAATTAAGACGTGAATAACACATTTGCTGGTTTGTTCCAAAATGTCGTGGGTAACATAAACATAATCCATAATGTTGCAAGTTGTATTATACATTAGTTGTATTTTAAAGTTAAATTGTTTGATTTTTTTTTTTTTAGAAATTATGCTTAAAGGAATTCTTAAGAATGCTTTGGATGGGAATTGTTATAGTTTCAACACTGTAAGTGTTAGCTCGCTTATAATTTGTTCATAGAAAATTTAAAAAAAGATATCTGGTTTTAATAATGAGTAAATGCCTTTAGAATCCGACAAAAAAAAATCATTTTATTGTCTTGGACTGGATGCAAAAAAAATAATAACAATTGCATATAGCTGGAAACAAGTGTCTGAAAAAAATGGTTTTAATAAATGGCTTTAGAACAGAATAAAAAATCATATTATTATCTTAGACTGGATGTAAAAAAAAATAATAATTGCACATAGCTGAAAACAAGGGTCTTTGTTAAGGCATGTTCATAGATATATCTCTGGCTTTTGAAGGATTACGCTTTAGGCTCAGTAAAGATTGTAGATGGCAGATCTAGAATTAAGCACATCTTAATTATGTTTATGTTGCCCCCATAGCTCCAAGTGCTAGATTAGTAGTATCATTACTCAACAAAACATTATTTGAGAAGTGCCATCCCTACTTTGATTAATGAAAAAAAATGGACAAGGCCTCATTCTTATACACAGAAGCACTTCCCAGATGTCAAACCTGAGATTTCAATTTGGTCCTCTTATATTCAATGCAAAACTTAAGATTTAAATTTAATAGTAGAAAGAGAGTGTTTTGATTGGACTGTAAAATCAGATACTACTCTTTAAATTTCGGTTAAATCTATATTGGTTACTGAATATGACCCCTGATTTTGTTAATTGAAATATTAATGGTCAAACGCATTGGTGCTTATAATGAAGTTTTGCAGAACATCAATTTTTAATTGTTCAGCATTTGAAACTTTGTACATACTCATACTCATACATGTAGGAAATCCAGTAACACAGGGTAAAATACTTGCTAGGTTTATGATAATATCCAACAAATAGATGAGCTTTGGTATCCAAATAATGATTCCGAGTTAACCAGGCTCTCACATAATGAAACCTGGTTATTAGAATGACGTACATCATTGTAGGGGTGGGCGGTTTTATCAGGGCGGGCGGCCTCAAACTTTCCTATAAAATTGAAATATTTCGGTCAGGGTTGACATATTCGTGGGATTATGTTTGGTGCCCCTGAGATTTCAATTTGGTTCTCATATAATCAATGCAAAACTTAAGATTTGAATTTAATAGTAGAAAGAGAGTGTTTTGATTGGACTGTAAAATCAGATACTACTCTCTTAAATTTCGGTTAAATCTATATTCAGGTTACTGAATATGACCCCTGATCTTGTTAATTCAAATGATAATGGTCAAACGCATTGATTTTATCATAGAAATAATAATGGTCAAACGCATTGATCTAATCATAGAAATAATAACGGTCAAACGCATTGATCTTATCATAGAAGTAATAACGGTCAAACGCATTGATCTTATCATAGAAATAATAATGGTCAAACGCATTGATCTTATGATAGAAATGATAATGGTCAAACGCATTGATCTTAACGGTCAAACGCATTGATCTTATCATAGAAATAATAACGGTCAAACGCATTGGTGCTTATCATAGAAATAATAATGGTCAAACACATTGATCTTTTCATAGAAATAATAACGGTCAAATGCATTGATCTTATCATAGAAATAATAATGGTCAAACGCATTGATCTTATCATAGAAATAATAACGGTCAAACGCATTGATCTTATCATAGAAATAATAACGGTCAAACGCATTGATCTTATCATAGAAGTAATAACGGTCAAACGCATTGATCTTATCTTAGAAATGATAATGGTCAAACGCATTGATCTTAACGGTCAAACGCATTGATCTTAACGGTCAAACGCATTGATCTTATCATAGAAATAATAACGGTCAAACGCATTGGTGCTTATCATAGAAATAATAACGGTCAAACGCATTGATCTTATCATAGAAATAATAACGGTCAAACACATTGATCTTTTCATAGAAATAATAACGGTCAAATGCATTGATCTTATCATAGAAATAATAATGGTCAAACGCATTGGTGCTTATCATAGAAATAATAATGGTCAAAGGCATTGATCTTATCATAGAAATAATAACGGTCAAACGAATTGATCTTATCATAGAAATAATAACAGTCAAACGCATTGATCTTATCATAGAAATAATAATAGTCAAACGTTGTGCAGAATTGTTCAGTATTGGAAACTTGGTACATACTTGTACTTGTACTCATACAAGAAGTTGAGTAACTCTGGGTTAACTACTTGCTAGGTTATGAACAAATCCAACAAATAGATGAGCATTAGTATACATAATGAAACCTGGTTATTAGAATGATTTATGTTGTTGTTCGGGCGGGCTGGTATCCAGGCGGGCGGCGTTAAACTTACCTATAAAACTGAAATACTTTAGTTAGGGTTGACGTATCTTGACCAAACTTTGTATAAAGGAAGAGATTAGAAATATCTCATGGGATGGCATTAAGGGCCCCTGGGGTCAAGGCCTCAGTTACTAAAAATAAAAAAAATGGTTCAAACTGAATAACTTATGTTAGGGTTGACATTTCTTGACTTAACTTGGTAGTTAGGAAGAGTTATGGGGACCTTTTATAGGATTGCATTTGTGGTCAGGGTCAAGGTCACTGTTACTTAAAATAGAAAAATGGTTGAATCTGAATCTCACAATGAAGGCTGAAGTTCTTCTGTCAATCATTGAAAACCTGGTTTCGTCGCTTTGCTGTGTTTCTTGATTAGCATTATATTTGTAAGACTATTGATCAGTGGATGACAATCCATGCTTGTCTCAAATGTTTCAAAAGAACATGTCTACCAGCGTCACTATATTCAGTGTCATTCCTTACAAAGATCTTTACCTTTGCCGTTTACAAATGCAATCAATTACTATAATCAAATCAATATGTTTTTGTAAAGTGTATTCACTTCTTTCTGGTTGCCTTCTTCCTGTACTCCTCATTCATGACTTACTGCTGCCATATTTTCATATCGCCTATATAACCCTTTGTTGGCTTCATTGTAGCTTCCCTGCTTTAGCTTATCTTAAACATCAAAAATGAAAAGTTTAATCCTAATTTTACTCATGCAGCAAATCTGATAATTGAAAAAAACAAAAACAGGATGTTTTTCTCAGTAATTATTGTTGTTGAATATAGTCACAGTATACCCCATGTATATCCCACCTATGCAAAGCAAGTTCGTAACTGTTACTTGAAAATGTGTCAAAGTTAGCGTAGATGTTTTTCATATTCACAGGATGTTCAGTGTTGTGTCTGTGCATTTGTTTGAGATGTCAAAAACTGTATACAAAAATTTAGTTCTAACACAATGTTGCATTAATACGTCTTCTGAAATACCAACAGCGTCTTTTCACTGTAACCAGACATACTTTTTCGCATCAATTTTAACTTAAAATAGTAAACTTCATGACAGCTGCTGATCTGAATGGAATTAATGATCTGTGATGATTGAACGCTTGCAACCAAAATGATAATCTTGCAGAAGCTTGGTGCATGGCATTATGGGTAATGGGTTTTGTAGCGCATGTTATGTGTTTGCTTGCCAATGCTTTGAGTAAGTTCTGTATGGGACAGGTATTGATGTTGTATTATATTAGATTTTAAATGCGGAACAAACAGGCATTGAGACATCAAGCTGACAATTTTGTTTGTCTATTGATTTGACAGGGTGACATTTATTTTTCATGATTTCTTTTGAAGAGACACTGTTCTTTTCATCTGAAAAGAATAACTGAAAGCTTTGCTTCTGCAGGATTACTCACTAACAGTTCAGTTGTTATGACATGTGTGTTCAGTGTTTTTCCCAGGATTATGCATGCCAATACATCTGAATTGTGTGATTGAGTTGCAAGTTTATCTCTGTGCAATATTTTTACTTTGAAGCATGAAATTTGCATGTTTAATTTTGTGTCCTTCCTCCATATAACAGACTAGAAAGCCGTGTCGCTCCACCCAAACACCTCAAAGGTCGGCGAAAAATCCTAACCGAAGTTTCCTGACTGGGGATTCAGATAACGATAGTGATGATGATCGTTTCCTCTTCCCACCCCGACCAAGACCAGGCAGTAGAAACTCAAGCAACCAGTCGCTAAAACGTAAACGAGGCCCAGGTGGGCCAAGAAGCCCCTCGCGTCTGAGTCACCGTGGAAGCAGACCTGGGAGTCGATTAAGCGGATTGAAAAAAGCATCTTCAGGAGCTCACCTTGATTCGGAGAGTGAGGAATCTGGATATGGTGAAACATACTATACTATGCACGCATCGAGCTTTGATAATGTATTAGATGATACAGTTTTCGGTGACCGCACACTTAACACAATGAGAGGCACACCACTCGGACTTGAGAACCACTTCTCTGACAATGATTCCACTGTCAGCTACCTATCTACACAGGCATTTGGAGCAAATCCTGATGACCTACGAGACGCCGGATGCCAGACTCCGGGACACACGAGCACGCAGACCCCGGGACAATGGAGACGGGACAAGCCCCGTGCCATGCAGACCCAGACCGGGTCCAACACTTCCTTACATTCTATTGGGAACCAGACCCGCAGGTCAAGTGGGTCAAGAGCTGACCTGCTCAGAAATATCTTGTTTGAAGTCAAGGGATTAAAGCAACAAAGGGGTCTTGACAGCGAAAGCTATAATGGGTCTGAAGATGATACAAACTCAGTTAGAAGTGACAATACAATTAAGAAAGAGACTCTACAGCATGTTTTGCATGATGTAAGGGAGATCCGTGAGGCAGATGCGACGGGCACAGCTGCTACTCAGACCGTACAAGAGGAAGGGACTCAGACATCCATGAAAATATTCCCTGAAGGTGATCCTATCAGAAATGCTAGACTGGAGAAATTCAATAAGCTTATGGGTGATGTTAAAGAGATGAAAGGTAGTCGCCCTGGCACCCCAGGGTCGAAAACCAGGGGGTCAAGAGCTAGCTCAAGAAGCGAAACTCCAGTCAGTAGACACAGGGGCCGCACACCAACCAGGCTAAATAACACATTTGATACTCCAGTACAGAATGGCTATGGACAACAGTATCCACAGCAAAACTGGAACACCACAGCACCTGCTGGCTTTATGCACCCTCAGCCAATGCCCCAAGTTCCGTACATAGCTGGGCGCCGGATGGTTACCCAGGACGATCTGAATAGCATCAGCAATCGACTTGAGCGTCTTGCTGGATACCAGCCCCAGAGACGCCCCAACCCTCCACCTCCACCTCCTCAACCACAGTATGTGGTCCCTGTCTATGCTACACCAACACGCAGGAAACCGGCACCAGAAGATGCCTACCTCTCTGATGAAAGTGAATATGGCGACGCTGGACCACCACGTAGACGACGTCTCAGACCGTCACCACTGGAGAACGCGCTTGCCGAGGCTTCGAGGTCTGCTCTTCAGTTGAAACGACTCTCAAAGCGTATGAAGGACTCGCTCAGGGATGATATGCAGTATGACTTCTTGTGATAACGTGGCCTATTGTACTCTCACATTAGATTTGAATACACAATTACAGCAAGAGATAGTTTGCCATATTTGATTATGTAGTTTTAAGAAGTGAATTTAGTGACTCACTGTGGATTTGTGTACATGGTTTATGTTGAATTCATAGACTATTATGATGGATTAGTTATGTGAACAGATGTGAGTTCAGATTTAAACATTGGATATTTGAGGCAGATGAAACATTGATTTATAGATCCTGGGGCATGTATGTACTACAGCGAAAAATTATTTTTATGCATAACTTGATTGTTATATTCTAGTTACTTTTACTATAAATTGTTGTTGTTATTTTTCTACTTTTTACATTGTTTTTGATGGAATTTATGACTGTTCTTTGTGGTAAAAGGCAGAGACCGTAGTTTTGCCATATTTATTTCTTTATTTATGCGTGATATCTGGACTACCAGCGTGATTTTATAGGCAGATACTAGTGATATTTTAACTGTGATATGTGAAAAAACGTCCACTTGCTTACCTTTTATTGCTTTGGTAATGCGTTTATCTTTTCGTTTTTTGAAAAAGCAACACTTTTTTGCATCTGTTGTTGTTTTTTCCCCCCCTTTTTGGTTGAAAAGGTGTTTTTGAATCTCTATGGTTTTGTGCTTTGGTCTATTTTGAAATTTTTATTTTTGAAAAACTTTTTCTTGAGTGATTATTTGTGTACATTGTATACTTTTCATGTGTTTATTTATAAAGCATAAAGCTGCCAGACCACATTGCATTTGAAATTGTTCCGGTGCTTATGAATAAACCTCAAACATTATAATACATGGATGAAACATTCTGAAATTATTGTTAAAAAGGTTTCATTTATTATCTTAGTAAAGAATGTATTTGAGTTCTTTGCCTACATTTGAGACAAAATAAAATAAAATAAAAGGAGTGTAGTATTATTTGAAGTATTCTGTCAGTTTAGCACAGTATTTATCATATGAAACCTATGATTGTTTCTTCATTTAAGTTCTTATAACTTTAATTTTTTTACTGTTAGTAGATAACTTAGTGAAGATCTTGCAGTTTTTGCATGTATTTATAGAAGTTTTTATATATTTTAAGTCATTTTGTGATATATTTATTGTGATAAAAAAACACTTATTTAGAATATATCCTGAGCAAGTCCTTGACTAGATTGGTAGGGTACCAAACATTGAGAATTAGTCAAATTCAATTATAATTTTCTTAGTTTCGATTTTAGTATACAAGTCTAGAAGTTTGAAATCAGTATTCGTGAAAGTGATTATCATATTCTTAGTTTATATTTATTGTAGATTTGTTTTCAAAATGTTGTTTTCCTTACACAAAACAATCTGATTGAGGTTTTAATATTTAGTCATTCGGGCCAGATTTTGACAACAATATTGTAAAATCTCTGTCAGAATTGTAGTTTAAGGAGAAATGTGTTTTTGCAACCTAGTTAGTTGTTGATAGTTTTTACAAAACATATACCAAGTGCTTTAACATTCCTGTTGGTCCATTCTATCAGTCTATAGAGTATTTGTGTATGTACTTGTTCATAGAAATCCATATATAACGTATATTAAATGTATAAACTGTGTTCTTTATTTTTTGATATGTTTTGCCCAAAACTTTGGTTGAGTCAGTTTTCCTTTGCAATGAGTGTGTTATGCAAAACAGTGTACTTTAAACCAAAAAGGGTATAGGAAATTGAAATAGAACCGATTATTCTGTCAATATTGAAGGTTAGAGTCACATTTTTGTAGAATTCATCACAAAAAAGGTTAAGAACAATACTGTAGGTCTTGTGACATTGATTATCAATGTCACAATTCTGAAGATCTTGTCACAAAGAAGGTCAAGGTCAATTCTGCATCTATATCAGTTCTAAAGTTATTGTCTTAAAGAAGGTCAAATTCAATTATGCAGGTATTGTCACAAAGGTCAAGGACAGTTCTATAGATCTTGTCACAAAGAAGGTCAAATTCAATTATGCAGGTATTGTCACAAAGGTCAAGGTCAGTTCTAAAGATCTTGTCACAAAGAAGGTCAAATTCAATTATGCAGGTATTGTCACAAAGGTCAAGGTCAGTTCTAAAGATCTTGTCACAAAGAAGGTCAAATTCAATATTGCAGGTCCTTGTTATCATAGAGGTCAAATTCAGTTCTGCAGTTCCTGTCACATTGAAGGTCAAGGTCACTATTATGTAGGTCTTTTTACACTAATGTTTAAGTTACCAATTTATACTTAAATGTTTATTTAAAGTATGAAATTGTGCAGCCTTCTAAATATTTTAAATTTAATATGAAATTAAAAATGATCAATACTTTTTGATGACAAGAGTGGTCATTTTGTTATATATATATATAAATGTTTTGCATAAAATAAAAATACTGGACATTGTTCCAGTATAGATCAGAGCTCTTAAAATGCATCTGTAAAGCTTGAAATACTCTAAAACTTCTGAATAAAGCTGTTAGTTTGGCTTCCCGCCATTGTCACACTGATATTCAATCCAAGTGCTTGACAAGCTTACTACTATAATACCAGTTACTTTATGATAAACAGTTAAGGTTGTGCCAATTGGTTTAAAGGATAAATCTTACGGCTATATAACATTAAAAGATGGAAAGCTTTAAGCAGATTTAAAATATATAATGCTTTTGATTTGAATCAATTTAAGTGCTAATGTTTGTTTTATCACTTAATCCCCTTTTTTGGCAATGTTCACTTAAAGAGCCTTATAAAATTTACTTTTGAATCTTTATTAGCTAATTGTGGCCTAGTTTATAAAGTCTTTTGAGGTAACAAAGACGGCAAAGCTTTAACACTGGTCATAATTCAAACTACTGGCATTAAATAATTTACTTTGGATATTAAATTAATGACGAATGACTTGAACTTATAAATTGTTGAAATACGCCTTTTGGTCAACATAGTATCATTGGTCTGTATTCCCTATTGGTCACAATACTTTGGTTTTCTGACAGAAAAAAAATAAAATTGCTTGGTTCTTGATTTTACTACAGTGGCATGGAGATGAGGCCCAAAATAAATTAATCGCTAGATTATTTTTTTTATTAAATGGGGGTGGGGACTGACTTTTTTTTCCAAGATGCCTGTTTTACTGTTGAATATGCGTTCGTGCTCTTTCTTATTGCATAAGGGACCATATACTTGTGTTTCTTGACGAACCACAAACACAGCCTTAACAACTCTCCTTTTTTACAAGTAAATGTTATACATCGACACCACATGTATGTAGAAGCTAAGTTTCAGGACAGTACCAGACCAATACGCAAATACAGACCCTAGTTCAACATTTTTATTTGAGTCAATAAAATGTAAGGAACGTGGGGAAAAGAGGGAGTGGCCGGGGACGAAATTCTAGCAATTTAGTTATAGTTTCCTTACATGTGTATTTTTGATCTTGTGGGCATGTTTTACGAACTTGTTCCTATGACTACGAATGCCGTAGCCATGACTTGCTATCTTAATCCAAGGACTAAGTATGTTGTGGCCACGACTTACTTTCTTCTTCTCACTAAGTTTTGTGTCATGGCCACGAGATAAAAAATAAATTCACACATGTCTTCTCTTTGCCACAGTATATAACTGTATATAGTGTTTGTAAGTTGCATAGCCTATAAAAACAAAATTTGCCTGAATGTTACTCATGAGTCCATTTAGAAAAATGTATTTGCATGTTGCATGATTTTGTTCTGCACTTTGATTTTGTTTGATTTCCAATGGTGGGAAGATAGCAAGGGAGATCACTGTTTAAGGTGGGAAAATAGGTAAGGGAGATAATGTAAATAATTTGAAATACCTTTTGTGAAGTATGATTTCCCTTGATTTCAAATGCAGGGGGCATTAGCAGTACAATAATTGATTAGATTTTTTTGTAATTATCTCCCTTATAAATAGTCTGAAAGCAGTTTAATAAAAATGCTGTCTGTGCCATTTATTCCACTGTTGTAAGGGTCATATGAAAACTATAATACTGGCCATAACTTTGAAATAAGTTAGGTGTACATGAGACTCGGCAGGTTAGGTATACATGAGACTTGGCAGGTTAGGTGTACATGAGACTCGGCAGGTTAGGTGTACATGAGACTCGGCAGGTTAGGTGTACATGAGACTCGGCAGGTTAGGTGTACATCAGACTCGGCAGGTGTTATCATACACAATGACAACATGTATAATAGCAAGTCTGGAGAATCTAAAGGCATGAGAATCATTTATGATGCAAACCTTACAAACGTACTGACATGTTGTTGTTTTTTTATCAGAATGTTTAAAATCAGTTTAGTTTTCAAAAATCGAAGAAAAATAATGTTCCTTATACAACTTATTTTCATTGAAAACTAACTGTATTAGTGCTGATTTTTTTCAAAAATGGTAAACATGTCACATAGAACATTATAAGAAAACAAGGCAATGAGATGTTGATCACTTTGAAAGAACAAGTTTGGTGCATATACCAGGTCACACATAGAGGGGACAGAGCCATTACAGGCCTTCTGCCCTTTAAATAAGTCAGACTTAAACCCTTAGCATCATTTTTATTCCAAAAAATAATTCATGCTCCTGCATTGCCTTTGAAGCTGCACTCTCACAGATTAAACGTTTTGACAACTTTTTTATTTTTGTCTTGGAATGAGCCATGGAAACCAGTTATATAACACTGCTGACAAAAAATTTTATCACAGATTTTTATATATAAGTTCAAAAATTGATGTTTTATGTATTTTTCTTAAACTGTTAGTAACGGTTTTTTTTGCACTTTCCCAGACAAAAAATAAAAAAGTTGTAAAAATGGTATATCTATGAGAGTGCAGCTTTAAAAGTCAGTGATTGGTGGGCAAAAATAACAGTTTATATTGCAAGCAGTTGCTGGATTTAATGGAACAAACTGATTAAATTTGACTGTAAACATCTGTAATATGCAGCTAATGTTGCTGGCTCAATCAAGCCTTTCTAATCAAGTTTTTCGCAATATCCTTTACTGGGCACCTGAATTACCTGCCCAAGTTACAGCTCTTTAATTATACATATCTATTGTAGGGGAGAGAAAATTACTGTACATTTTATTTTATTGACACAGTCCAACAATTGAACGAGAATGAAATGAACATATTAAAATGATAATAAAAGTAACTTATTGACACTTTTGACCAAGTTATTGTACAGTTTAACGATGTTTTGAACAAACATCAATATTTCTGTTCTTATTACCGATACCTTAGCTGTATCTGTTTGGAATGATACGAACATTTCTTAAATCATTATAACGAATTTTGAAATTCTTTCAATGCCACTGCTATCAATGTAAACATTAAAACATGTTTATGTGAAATATCAATTAGTATAAAGAAGTCTTCAATATGGAAAGAATAGCTAAATTGAATCAATATTTTTCTCAAAATGGTATTGTATTTCACCAATGATTTGTCTTGCACTGTGACTGTTTAAAGGCATGAAAAGAGAGCTAGGTCCACATTATAATACTGTATACTTTAACATTCAACATAAAAAGAAGAGCTAAAAGTAAAAGCGCAGATCGAACGAAAACTAATGTTAGCGGTTGTACAATTTAAATATATACTATCACCAATGAGAATCAAGTTTTATTCAAATTTCTATGTCACATCACACTTACTGTAAGGCAAATGACATCAGAAGAAGCTTATACTTTTCATTATCCAGTATGTAATACTCTATATTTCAGTGGGCCATTTCTCAATAATTCTAGGAGCAATTCTGTACAAGGATTTTTAAAAGTTCATTACTACAAAAATTGTTCGTAGGGGTTTTGATGAAGTGATTGCCAGTACCGTAGTTTACGCACTGGATGACAAATCTTAATATTGTAGGTTTGACTCGCCAAACCTTTAAATTTTTGGCAGTGACATAAATCATACATTTACTCGAAATCAGTTTGTTTTATAAAGTATAGACAGTAAACAAATGTTTCTATGAACAATAAGCAGGTAAATATTTTTAAGAGATGTGAGTACACTAATATGTGCTTCAGTTTTCTGTACGTAACAGGCTTCACTCAAAATATAATATAATATAATTATAAGTCCTGGTTTTACCCATCACTGATGCATTTTACGATGCATACCGTATATGTCCTTTTACACGTGCAGGGGGTCTTTTCTTGGGTCAATTTTTTGTGATTCCCTTAACTCTTAATTTAAAAAAGCATTTTGTTATGATGAAAAGCATGACATCGTGCCATTGGTTTATAGAGCAACTACTCGGGTGACTGATATCATGCATGTAAACTAAAACCATATCGTATAAACCCATACCCTGTCATATAATTTAGGTAATACACCACCAATGTTGATGACAATAGGACAAAAAAATTCTCATCCTTGTCAAAGTTTGTGTTTAAATTTGATGAAACCATGTGTTCAGTGGACAACTCTATTTATTTACACACCAAGGGTGTGTTTACAGCTATGCTGTAGCCAATACTGATCACTGATTGGTTATTTCCATATTTTCGGACCAGCCTAACATCTAGGTGATGAGTATTTGTGTAGTCAGGTTTTTTTATTTTTTATTTTTGACTCGACACATTACTGATCATCAGATTTAGGGGATTTTAAAAAAAGCGCTGAATGGGGAAACATCTTTTTTGGCTTGCAGGGTTCTTAAAAAGACACCTGCCGTGCGCCTCTAATAAGACATTTACAGTATACCATATATGAAAAAATATTGGTATTTAATCAACCCATTCATTGCATGGTTTTAAAGATACGATATTTTATTGCTAAGATCTGACATTGTCTTGCTAAAAATTGCTGCTATTAATCTTTTATCTACAGATCTTAAATAATATTGGGCAGCGTATTTGCAATCATTTTGAAGATAAACATTTTCAGGCATTTTTTGAGTCATATATTGCCATAAAAAAGTATACATGCAATCATACCTAAAACAAATATAAACAATAAATATCATGAAGGAAACAGCCATATAGGGATTTATATATGTGCTCTAAATAAATGGTGCTACAGAGCCAGGAAAAGTCACTGAGTTTAATATTGACCAAGGTCGTCAAGAAGTACCAGCAGTGAACAAATAAATAACGGGCTATGATAATGAAACCTTGATATGGATTGCAGAATGTTAATGTTTATTTTAGGCTAAATTGAAAACTTTTAACTGCAAATGGATGAAATGACCTGAGACTTATCATGTTGGCTTTAATCATAACATTTGTGAAATAAATGGACAAATTTACATGGTCAAGTGCTAAGTTGTGGAATCAATTGGAGTAAATTATTTCATCATTGAAAACATGATTCCTTGTTAGTCAGCTATTTTCAACATATGTAAATACCAGTTCATTATAATTTAGGAAATCGTTAATTGTAGATATAACTGAAGCGTGCAAAATCAATGCAATATCCCCCACCCAAGTGACCAATTAATCTGGACTAACCTGGTATTATATACCAGTATACTACCCACTATAGGAAACAATTGCATTAAGTGGCGGGACGTTACAAACGCTTTAATTTTGTGACTGTAGATCTATGACAAGTATAGGTAATATAATTAAAGACTTAATGGTGAATTTAACCTGATACGGCATATAGAACTATGGGTTTATTGGGGCATGGAAGAGCCACAAGTGATTGTTCCATGATACTGTCAACGGCTCTAGCAGACGAGAATGGAAGAGTAGCAGAAATGTGAAATAAAACAATGGAATAACAAAAAGTTGCAATTTTCGATTATGGAGTGTATTACTTGGAATTAATTCTTTCTCAATAAACAATGATCATGCAAGACAATTAAGTCACATTTTTTCGGGGTTTGAGCATTAAAGTCTCCTAGTTCTAGACATTTTTGTGCATTGTTTTTCGGATTTCGACAAAAAAACATAGAAATAATGGGAGGTAGCTCATCTATTTTAAATTGCAAGTCAAAGAAAAAGAATAAGACCAAGGATAAAAAACTTCGGGGCAAGCCGATTGAAGAAAACACTCCAACTAGCGGTATAGAAAGTAAAGAAAACAATAATCAGAGACAGGTATGGTGGTGTTGGAAATATAAAATTTATATAATTTTTAGACTTCATTTGCACCTAAATATTCTCTATAAAATAACATATGCAATTCAAATGTATTTCTGAAAAAGGCTTATTAGGAAATGAATCATGGTAGAGAATCAAGTTTTATTAAGTTAGGAAATTATATGATAATTATGAATAAAATTTATATGCAAAACTTTTTGTCAACATCCTACACCCTTGGCAAGTGATGCAGGTCTGGAAGATTTATGTATAAAAACATACATTGAATCAAACCCAAATTTTAACATGGTAGGAAGTATATATATTCAATAATTTAGAAAGATTTGCAGCTGAAATGCCAATTTTCCTTCTTTATATTTATTCAATTTAAATTCAAATGCTTTGTTAAAAATCGTTGTGCTCATTGAATTGATTTTGTTTTTATTTGCTTAAGTCTAAATTGATTGTACAGAGATAACAATTCTGATTGTGTTAGAGTTGGATGCCTATCAAAGATCTTGGACTACCCATTCATATCTACATAAAGCAGATTTATGTTTTTGAATATTCCATAATCATAAACAGAAATTCTTCCAAATAAAAAAATAATAATTATTTGTTCAAAATCGTTATCAGCACATATCCCCACCCCCATTAGTGAACTTGAAACTATATCAGTAAAACAGTTAAATGAATTTGTTTATGTTTTATAGCCTTTTCATGGAGACTGTCCGTTGCCGCATTTCACATGGCTTTGTTTCACCTGAACAGTTCAGCTTATTTAAAACAATGCGATTGGGATTCTAACATGGGGATATTGAAAGTCTTATTAGGAATTCCATTGCACATTCCAGTTAAAAACAGTTTCAGCAAATGTATACTTTTTTTTAAACTAAAAATGAAAAATGTATGTTTCATTATATGCTCTCTCTAACACTGAGTACAATTTCTGGTTATTTTACTGGTGAAAATAATGTTTATTGACTGTTAGGCTATTCCCAGCAAAAAACTATCACATTAATGAAAAATATTGGAATGGTAATTGGTGATCAGTCATAGGAATCCTAATTAAATTACTCATCATGTCAATATATCAGTATGCTTTAATGTCAATAGCTTTCTCTCAAAGTCATCAAAACCTGGCTTTGTCATATGTTATACATGAATATAGAGAATGTGGGCACACACACAGGATTATAGCAACTGGATTTGTTTGGCCTAAATCCAACCCCTGGAGCATGGGAATTTAGAAAAAAAATTGAAGTCCAGGATATTGAAAGTCCTTGGAAAAAGTATATGAAAATCCTTCGAATAAGTATGTGTTTATTTTCTGGGTGGCAGTATCAACGGGCCGGTTAAAATACAGACTGTAAGAAATCACCTGGCCCCGATTTCTCGAAACATCTTAAGCTTTACAGACTTAAGTAGCTTATTTCAATCAGCCAAAATATAAACTTAAATTTGATTTGGACAAATGAAATAAAGTCTAAAATCCCTAAAAAATGAAAATATTGCACAAATAAAGGGGAAACAAAAATAATGATATAAGCTTAATCCTGTTATAAGGGACTTAAGAGGTATCGAGAAATTGGGGTCTGTTGTCTTAAGTTCCCTATCTATACCTGCCCCCCTCCCCACAAAAATTGCATGATAGGTACATTACATACAGACAATAGTCTGAATAGAAAAAAAGGTATAATAAATCTATAACTGTAGGACAAAAAGTTTTTTAAGTATTTAAATCCTGTATGTGTTAAATATTGTAAATAATTATATATGAATTGACTAATTTAGAACTTCCATAAATCTACATGCATGAAAAAAGTTCTTTACAAACCACATGAATGAAACAATAAGTTTCATTAATACAAGATAAGGCAGGTACAGAGATATATATATATTTAGTTTCATATTACATGCAGTTCACAGATCACAGATCATTAGGTATTGACAGTCTATAATGGAAAAATTGTCATAAATGTTAAACAAAACATTTCTACAATTCCCTTGTTTTAAAGTTAAATAACATCAGATAAACGTTATTGAATAAAAGTAAAATGCTATTGTTTTTTAAACATAAAACATGACTGATCAATGAAATGTATTTACTTGGAATCAACAATTTACTGAATGTTTTATTGACTTCTAGCTTCAAAATGGCCTTGATGTCATGGATGAATAAATAAGATAAAAAATAACATAATAAATAAAATTCTATTTGCAACTTTCACTAATTCTTCAAGAAATTGAAACACATGCATAATTTTTTATCAAGTCGGGTTATTATAGTTGGTAATATATTTTTTGCAAAACTAGGCATGACCTTCATAAAAAAGTAAGCAGAAAGAAAAACTATTAAAAGGCTTAATGTTTTGTATTTATATGTTCTAAGATTGGCTCTCATTGCCCTGATTTTCCTGGGTATTTACTTAAACTATTGTGTTATTCACAATGACCCTTTTTGATTTTTTTGTGTGAAAGCTTATGATAACCCTACAGTTGGAATAAGAATATTGTCATTAATCCAAGATGGGAATATGAAAAACAAAGATTCTTGTATTTCTTCCATTCCTCACCCTTTCCCAAAGATCTGTTTACCATCCTACATGCATAGCAAATCATTCGTACTGGATTTTCATTAAAATGTCAAACCACAATTACCCATGAAAGGCCAAGAATGCCTATCAGATGCCGGTAAGACCATGCCAAGTTAATATACAACTGCATTAAGATTGCACTATGTTTTGAAAATATCATAGTAGAACCAGGATCATCAAAGACTCACTAAAATTTGTGCAGATGCCATTGCCAATGTATTCACCATGATGTTCTATATCGTAGCCAATGGTAGACAAAACCATGACAAGTTCTATTGAAGTTCTTAATTGAAGAGTTATATTGAAGTTGTGCAATGTCACCGACAGGCTATGAGGTAGACTGTAACAATTTGTTACAAGTATCTAACATCTATGTGCAACGTTTGATTTAATGTATTTCAATTATCTTTTATTTATTTCTCAATTACCCTTATGTTTATAAATAGTCATTGCAATTACTCGATTAGTGGCCATTGATCTGCGCCATTTTGTACCATTACTTGTCACCTTGCCTCATTTAAGGGCCATTTGTAAACAATATTGACCTCTATATTTAAATTTAATGGTTTGTAAGCAATCTGCTTGTATGTAGTCAAGATCAGAACTAAGTCAGAAAATCTCTTCATAATCAGAATTGGATAACTCCTGAGATTATGACTTTTATTGAGTAGGATTAAAGTAATCTTTGATTAAAATGAAGCATTTGATATTTACCGATTCCACAGGTTTTGTGTGGTAGACTTGTTTTGAATTAGGAACAGAAATGAACTTAACACACTGCTATATTTAGAAGGACATAGTTTGAAATCAACAAATATCTGTGGGGATTTATTACCAAATTGCATATTTTTTGTAATTCAAATAAACTTACTCTGCTCAAGTGTATGTTGAACAAAGATAAGAAGTTTTGACAATTTAAATAAAAAAATTTTTTGTCAATTTTTGTTTTACATTTTTATTTATGATTATATGTCAAAGGCCAACTTTGTTTGACTTGGGACCAAAGTTGTATTTGTCCTTGGACCAAGAAACATGGTCACATTGAGAAAGACCTTCATTGCACAAGTGGCAGGACTAGTAGTCACTACTGTAGAAAATGTTGCGGGCTATGACTGCGTAGCCAACCCCATTAACTATGTATTGTACACATTGTCACTGAAGAACAGCAGTTCCACAGCTTAGCATGAGATTGGTTGAAGATCTTGTAGCAACTATTTAGCCCATCAGAGAAACTGATTCATTAAGTTCAGTGTACTGTCCATCTATTTTTGTTAACGAAGGATGAGTGTATCTGTGACAAACAAGATAACTTTGATTTTGTCATTCAAATGCACGAGATATTTCTGCAAACATAATATAACTCAACGCATATAATGTTTATCAAATTTATGTCACTTGCATACTAATGCAACAATTCCTGCCATTTTACAGAACCTACATGATGACCTTGACAGTGTGGAACCCAAGATGGAGGCCGTGCGTGTCCAGGCCAGCGAGGTCAGTCGCCGTGTCAACCCCCTCGACAGGGAACTTGTTGAGGAACAGCTCAAGTATGTATCTGTAAAATGTTGGTGTACTGACTTTGTGTAATAAATAAGCGTTCTGTGAAACCATTTATTGGCTAGAAGGAAAATTCAATGTATTGTCAGTTTCTCGTAGCATTTGTATTGTTGTCATATAAAAGACATAAATTTCAAGCCATTGAAGATGTTGACATAGAACTTAGTTTAAAATTATTTATTTTTACAACGATTGTGAAACAAGCTATTGCAACTTATATTAATCTCTCTCGTTGGCACGATGTTGTGCGAGAGTGTGGTCTTGTGTTGTGGGGGAAACCAGAGAACCTGGAGGAAACCCACTTGTCTGGCTTGGTGACCACAAACCAAACTGGCTGGGAATCAAACCCGGGTCGCCTATGTGAGAATCGAGTGCACTAACCACTGTGCTAACCAGACAACCAAATGGTACTTGTTACAGTTGACAATATGTCCCAAAACTCTGTCTACAATATTATTCTAGTTACTTATTTTGATCATTTCATGGGCTCCAGTGACTCCTGAACTATAAAGAATATGAATTGAAGCATATTAAGAAATATATGAAACTTTAAAATGTGCAGTTGAAATAAAATATATTTTTTTACAACACTCACATCAATATACTGGGCCTCTGTTTATAGATATTAGATTTATGTGATGATTTATGATGTATAGATATTAGTCAACTTAAAAAGAACCATCAGTCATTATTTGCCTGGTTACCTGGGAATGAAGCTTTGGACTACTTTCTCCAGAGAATGATTTACTGATATCCATGTTTTTTTCTCCCCGCATGTTTTCAGGAAACCTGGTAAATTGTTGTATTGAAACATAATTTTTATGCTCAATATACAATACAAAATAGGTTGAATAAACATCTCTGAAGCTCTTCAGGAGGTCAAGAAAATGACCATATATTTGTTCAACTAATTTGTTAATGAACCTGTAAATACAGTGGCAATTTTTCCCAATAAATGAATAGTAATTGGCTCATGACTGTTTAGAAACTACAGATCTTTTGGGAAAAAAGTAAAGTTCAAGTCATCGAGGTAGGTTTTGTGCACGTATTGTGACACCTTGAAGGTCGTACAAACTTTGGAATGTTTTGTTTGTTTGGTCAAAGGTTTGATCTGTGTGGAAGAAATATTTGTATTATAAATGTTAACAAACATAATCAAACTTATAAGTCTTGTTCTGATAGTAGTTTGCAGTGTGAAAGTTGGGTAAATAATACACTGTCTCATTGTTTCTATGATGTTTTGCACATTTGAGAATTCCACAGCAAGGTATATGGGGAATTCAGTTTACATCTACTGGTATATTGAAAATCAATTGCAGACTTTAATTTTACCAGAAAGATATTTTTACTGTAAGAATTTCCTCTTCCAATGATAAACTATGGTCCATTCAGTTCAGAGCTGTATCAAAACTAACGTGATTAGCGTCATCATTGTTTATTTAAAAAATGAAATATTTTTTTAATATAAACAACTTTAGCTGTAATTTTTGTCTTTGTATTCATTAAATTGTCAGAGCAGTAACGATTTTAAAGTTTACAACAATGACGTAAACAAAGTTGTTAACTTTAACCAAGTTCTGAATAAGCAGCCCATTATCATCATCCTACCATTTCATGACTCATGAAATAAAAGGCTTAGACATGATTTACTTTTGTATAATCAGTTGTGCCTTAAGTGTTTGTTAAACATCCCCATGTCATTTTTCTAGAAAACGAGAGAAGAAGCTTGCAGAAGTTCGAGCCCGAAGTGAGCGACTTCAGAAAGGCTTCGAAGTCCTTGAACTTGACCTTGAAGAGATCCACGGGAAAGTTGACCAGTATCTGACCTGGCTGTGCAAGAAAGAGGAGCAGGTTCTCCTTATCTTGCCCGCGGGCTACGAGGCCAAGCCCGCACTTGAAAACATGCATCATATCAATGTAAGTGGGGCTGGGTAGGGGATCTAGGGGCGGACCACTACCAAGCTTTACTTTAAAAGATGTACAGCCTGATACTTTTTAGCATATTAAATATAACAGAAGAAAAGTCATCAATTTCCTTGACACATTAGCAGTTAGCTAGAACATAAAATAAAAGATGGATTAAGCAAATGTTGACAAGCATTAAATGTTGAATTTGAATAATCATTACTAAAGTTTATTCTTGCATATTTGAAAAAGTTAGGATAAAATGCAATAAATGTCTTTATATCCTTCTTCTGACAGGCGTTGTGTGCAGAGCTTGAAAACCGTCAGTTCACTCTTGATACGGTCAATAAGAAGGTGGAAACTGTCCTTCCCGATCTCACACCCAAGGACCGAGAGGAGATGGAAAACTCTGTCAAGAAACTAACGCTGGAACACGCCCGAGTGTACGATGTTGCTGTGGAGAGGAGGAACGTTCTCTCCAAGGCATTGAACGATCGGGAGGTGTTCCAAACAGGTCTGGAGAGGGTCAACACGTGGATCAGGGAGCGTGAAAACAAGCTTGCCCAGCTGGAGAAGCCCAGGCTTGCATCTGCTGATATGGAGAAACAGAATGAGAAAGCAAAGGTGGGTTGGGGATATTTTTGTTTCTTTCTGTTGTTTTTTATCATGATTTAGGAAAGTATTAACCTTGTTTTTGAAATGACCACTAGTAAGTCAGTCTCTTTGATTGAGAAATTAGGAAAAATGTTTTCGGACAAGGAAACTTTAAACTATGCTAAGCTTAAAAATATATTCTCATTCAAACTTTAGGCAAAATAAAAATGAATTATTTAATCATTTTTTGTTGTTAACAGTGTTGGTTATCTGCCCGGGACTGGGTGTATTTCTCAAGTGTCTGACCTTATGAACTAGCACTAAAGACTTGATAGATCATTGACTCTTAATGTGCATTGATTTGTTGATCAAGTTACATTTTAAATATTAATTGTTTGTATCATATCTTATTGACTCATCAAGCTTGAGTTAATTAGGGAGACAAAAGACTTATACCAAAACAAAGGCTTTCAACAGGTTTGTTCATTTCAAGGTGTTAGGGATGCATTTGATAAGAAGCAAGTATTAACCTTAATTTTTGCACATTAATTAAGGCGTAGTTAGCGTCTAGTTGTGACGACATTAAAAAATGTGTAAAAAGAAAATTTAACATTACTGATGGATTTCTTATAGTTTTTGTTTGCAGCTTTACTGTACATGTTGTGCAAATTTTAAAGAAAAGCAAGAGAAAATAACCAATTTAAGGGAGATACAATATATGTTTTAGTATTATAGATTTTTAAGTTTTGTATTTTTTTATCAGTCTTTGGAAAGAGTTTTAGGCATGAAGGTAAGAGTGTGTCCATTTTAATCTCACATCTTAGTGTTTGTGCTAATGTGACCCTCTCATTGTTGGTATAAAACCTTACACATCAGTGTTTTTGATAACGCAGCCATCTCATTGTCTGTTTAAACACTCATATGTCAGTGTTTGTGATAACGTGACCATCTCATTGTCCGTTTAAACACTCATATGTCAGTGTATGTGATAACGTGACCATCTCATTGTCTGTTTAAACACTCATATGTCAGTGTTTGTGATAACGTGACCATCTCATTGTCTGTTTAAACACTCATATGTCAGTGTGTTGTGATAATGTGACCATCTCATTGTCCGTATAAACACTCATATGTCAGTGTTTGTGATAACGTGACCATCTCATTGTCTGTTTAAACACTCATATGTCAGTGTTTGCGATAATGTGACCATCTCATTGTCCATATAAACACTCATATGTCAGTGTTTGTGCTAACGCGGCCATCTCATCCTCATATAAAACCTCACATGTCAGGTAAGAGTGTGTCCATAATAAACCTCACACCTTAGTGTTTGTGATAACGGGACCCTCTCATTGTCCATATAAAACCTTACACTTCAGTGTTTTTGATAACACGACCATCTCATTGTCGCCTTAAAACCTCATGTCAAGTTAGAGTGTGTCCATATTAAACCTCACACCTAATATGATCTTCTCATTGTTATCATTCAGTCACAATCACATTCAATAAAGATTAAATTTAAACATTACCTCGTGTGTTCAGTTTGCTAGAATTTGGTTTTATCTGTCTACAATGTGACTGTACCAATATCGCACTTTGATTTTATAGAAGTTTGATAGCTGTTACAATGTAGAACATATAATGCGGGTGAACATTTTTTTATAAATGTATATTTTTTGGATATTTACACCAATTTCTTAAGACATCAGCCATAGGGTATAGTTATTAGAATATGATATTTAAATTGCTTTAAATCTTGAATACGTAAGTTGAAAGTATACTTTTACATATGTTGTATATGTTGTGAAGCTGGATTTAGAAGATGTAAATGAATAAAATAGCTGAATGCCCCAATAAAGAATCAAAATGAAATGAGGAGAAATGGTTGCAAAAAATGTTACGAACTCAATGAAATATTTTAAAACTGTTTAAAATCTATAGAATTTTGAATTTGTCCGAACAATTAAAGCAGTTCTGTTATAATACATTCACAGTTAACGTACACTTAAGTTTAAGTTCTTTTTAAGAAAAACTTTCCTGTTAAGAGAACTTAGTTGATTGTGTATGACTATCTATATTGCAGAGCCTGCAGTTAGAAATCGAGAAATATGAGCCGCATATTGACCAGGTGGAATCAAGGGTCCATGGTTTGCAGCCTGAATGTAGCGAAGAACAGAACCAGGCACTCAACACTATCGTCACAGGTACACACTATAAGCCTTGTTGAGGCTGTAGTCATTATTTGTAGGTAACGTCTCTGTGTGATGTTAACGCACCTATCACCCAGCTATGATCACTTCATTTAGTGAACAGAGTGAAAGACAATAATTTACCAAAAAAAGAATCTTTTTTTTTATTTTTAACACTCATTTTGCCAATTGTTTAGAATTTTGTTAAAGTTAACATTGTTGTTAAATTCAGCATTGTTGAACTTTAAATCATTACTGCTCAGGAAGTATAACGGATACTCTAGTAATCTGCCGTATTTCTAACTAGACGTGAGACCACTGTTCATCATCATATATTAGTAGTTCATGTTTAAAAGTGAACAATGTTGTCGTTAATCACACTGTAAACTTTAAAAAAAGTTCTGAACAATCAGACCCATGTGTCCAAAACTTAAACAAGCATAACGATGTAGTAGATTGTAGTATATATTTATTCTCTTTATAAATAAAATGCCAGCAAATGACTTATTTCCAGATTTACGTGAGAAGTACCTAGCCTTGAAGGATCATGGGAAGAATGTGAAGGATCAACTGGAGACGGGACTCGCGGCACGAAGAATTAATGAGGCAGACCTGCAGAAACTTGAACGCTGGTGCGTGGAAGCGGAAGTAAAGTGTAGCACAGAGCCCACCCTTGACTGCGCCACAGAACTGCTGGAGGAGCAATATAATCAGTATAAGGTATTGGCAAGGGATGGAATATATAGTAGTAGGTTTAATGTCATTTATTGGAAGTATTTGAATGTGAATAATGAAGATCACTTCGACATATCATGTCATCATGCCTTGATCTTAGGCAATATACAACTTATATACCAAGATGCAAGAAATACAAGCATTTAAGGGAATTTAGGCAACATTAGATTGATCAATATAGTTATAATCATAAATGCCATTTTTCTGAAAAGCTTCCCATGGGATTTTGTTCATAAAACCAGGGGATTTTGGCGTCAATTAGGGAGATTTTGGGCTATTGCCATTAATCCCTACTGCACATCATTCATTTTGCTTGTTTCATTTTAAAAAGCAGTTTTGTTTTTCGCAGTTATTTTTAAATGAAAAGCACTTTATTAAATAAATTCAAAGCACATTATTGAGTATTCTATGTTTTATGAAAAATCTACAAAGCAATCCAGTCTTCATTTTTCTATACCTCAATCAATGAAACAAATGATTCATTTTTAAAAATCAGGGGATATTCAGCTCCTGCCAGGGGTATATAGCATAAAAATTGGAGGATTGTTTTCCCTACCACGGAATATTGCATGTATGGTGATGATGTATAAAAGCACAACTACCAATATAAATAATATTTTTTTGACAATCAAAAACTAGAATCCGTGTTCTGTATTATATTTTTTAAAACATTTCTTTCTCCCAGGTTTTGGATACGAGTGCGGAGATGTTTGGTTCCCTGCTCAATGAAATAGAAGACCGGGCAATAGCTTTCAGGCCGGGACTCAGCAAAGCTGATGCCAGCACCCTGCAGCACACAACACAGGCTGCTTCGGAGAAATTCAACAGGTACGTATGTCATGTGATTTTTAAAGAGAAGTTGAATTATTCATAGAACCAAATTACATTTCTCATTAGAATCTCAAATGATCGTTTTAAGTTGGCATAGAAAATTCATTTGAAAAGACAAATAGAATTAAATCTGAATATAAGCTGTTTGTCTTTTCATGAGAAATAAAATTTATTTTTAACTGTATTTGAGCAACAAATATTCAGTGTAAATTTAAGGTAACCATAGTAAATCATAATATTTAGCATTATTTTACTCCAGGTTACGCAAGTTGATCAAGATTCGTGTGAAGGCAATAGATGATGCCCTGCAGACACGCGATGAGGTCGGGGACAGTATCGAGGAGGCAAAAACCTTCCTGGACAAGGTACATGCAGACCTAAAGGGCGTACCCAGGACCATTGGACCAACTGCGGGTGACGCGGAGGATATACTCCGACAATATGAGGTTGGTTTGTCATGTAGTTGAATCCACTGTATTGAGTCACTTGTAATTAAAGATAAATGTATCAACTTGGATTGCCATAACACATAACCTTTAATAGTTGTCTGTGGCCATAATACAGGAGCAACTTAAGAACATTTGAATTATTTCAACCTAAGTGAAAAAAAAATGAATTGTTTGATTTTTTTTTTTAAATATTGCTTTTAAATGGTGTTTTCATTTTCATTTTTTTTTAATTGAAGAAAATACTTAAAGCTTTACTGTTTCTACCATTAAAAAAGGAAATCTTCTTTATAAAGATAGAGCACAGTTTAAACATAGGGTTCTTCTGTGAAACCGCCTCAGATCTTACGTTTGTATGAGTGTGTGCATGTATAATGCAATACAAATATTTTTATTTGGTGTGTGTTTTTTTGGCAAGAACAAATATTTTTCTGATATAAAAGATAGCAAATGTGAATATTAAATGTACCTTTCTCCCACCCAAGGCTGTTGGAGAGAGTATGGCCAACTTTCAACCTGCGATCGCTCAGTTGAACCAGGCTGTGGAGAGGTTACGTCACCTGGGCCAGCTTAGTGAGGCAGATGAGATTCTCCGTATCTCTGCACAGTACCAGATGCTCTCTGACCAGATCCGACAGCAGACTCACAAGTGTCAGCAGTCGGTATGGAGATATAGTGATTTATATCAAAATGATTATAAGAAGTCAATGTTGCTTACCTCCCTTATATTATAATCATAAATAATGAAAATTCTAAGCATAGAAAAAACTTGGTTACAAAATTTCAGTCCAGCAGCATTTTATGGGTAAGCTGCTGTATGCAGACAATCTAATCAACTCAGACTCTTATCATTGTAAGCCCATTACATGCAGTCTTATGTTATATTCCATCAGGTGTCAGCCCGCCAGCAGCTGGAGGATGAGATGCGGGATGTGGACAGTCTGGTCAAGGAATGTGAAGATAAAGCAGACTCTGTCATCGGCCTCCAAGTTCCCGTCACTGAGAAGATCGAGAAGCTCAAGGTATGGGGTAGTCTAAGTTTCTGAAATATTCACTACCACTGTTCTAGTCAACTTTAATATAGTATTTTGAAAAGCAAAGGGATGTAACTTGTGGCATGAAAGTTGTTAGAGTACATGATGTCAGTGATAATGCGTATTCAAGTTTGATTAATCATGATGTTCTCTGTTCACTCAGGCTGTATCAACAAGGCTTCAGTCAGCCAGCCCCGCCCTGTTCTCTCTTGGAGATCGGGCCCAGAGGATAGGCCTTGAGGGAACTGGCCCAGATGCACAGGCTGTTAGCCTTATGGTGGATGACATTAAGGCTCGTGTCGATAACCTGAAGAAAATTGCAGACAGGAAAGCCAAGCAGTGCGAATCCATACAGAGAAACAGGGAGGACTTTGAGAGTTTTGTGGATGAGACAATGAATTGGCTGGATGCCAAGGAGGATGTGCTGGCCTCATGTGCCGCCCTTGACCTTGACCCACAGAAGGTCAAATCCATGCTGCAGAAACACCAGGTATGATGCCATATCCTGCTTTATTCCCTTTCATTTTGTAGATGTTTTAAAGATTTTATTTCTTTTTTGATCCAATTATGCCAGAATCAACTAGTCTACATGGCTAAACTCTAACACACTCTGATGTTAACAAAAATTAAGTTATTGTTACTCTAAAGAACTCAATTGCATACATTCGCTTTGTCGGCCCTATTTATATTTACTTACACAATATAATTATGCTTACAACAGGACGTTAAGGAAGACTTTTTAGCTAGAGTTGCTAAAGTTAGAAGTGGGGAAGAGGTGACTTCTAGTGTTGTTTTATCCATATTGTAACCAGTCATCTAATCCTTAAAAGTTCACTGCCTGAGTCTATGCCAACAATATTCATTGAAAAATACTCTATACACAAATGCAAAAGGTTCTGGGGTATAATATTTTTTGATTAAGGCAGTGTTCTTTTAATCACAATTGTGTGTCAAGTTCTATATTTTGTGAAAATCCATGTGAGTTGTATTTATGGCAATTTCCATATAAGATATTACATATTTAAAATAATAAAGTCTCATTGTTAAACAAATAACTATGATCAGTGGACATGCCTTGTAATCACCTTCCACGTTAACTATCTGTCTTATTATTCACTATCCTAAATTTATTTTTCATTAAAACTTTTTGAAATAAAAGAAATATACATGAAAACATGGTAACAACATCTTGCTGAAAAGTTTATGTAAATGTGTGTATGGATCTCCAGAATTCCTCCTTATGGAGTAGCTATTCCTCATTCTGCTTTTGCAGACTTACTTATGTGAGTCACATTTCTGCCAACTGCAACCGCTATTCCTCTTACCATTATTTTTTCTGGCATTTAGATACATTGTAAGTGTACAAAATAAGACATAGTGTGGTTATATATATTATGGTATAAATTATTATTGAAGATAAAAGGACTATAAATCTTCTTGTAAAAGTAGATTGAAGAAAGATCGGAAATTGGTCTTAATAAAAACTCCTACTGTTAAGTCAGTTCTCTAACATTTTGTACTATGTTACCTGTAGCTTAATATTTGCTGCATGGTTTTAAGGTAGATAATTAATGTGATTACTGGGAAAGAAATATCCTTAAACTTCAAATTAAGTTGAAATTGTACTTAAGCACACTTGTTTTTGTTTAGATATTAGGCAAAACCCATATTGACATTTGGAAGGAAAAAAGACTTATTTAGCTCAATATTATAAAGTTTATGTTATGAGGTGAACATCTAGTTTTACAGCACACTCTTTTATATTTGTCATCTTAAAAAGCAGTTAGCAGTTATGATAACATTTAATGTAATGTAAATAACGGCATGAAAACAAATCTATGACCCATTGTTTTACACAAATGTTCCCCCGTGTCCCCCCAGGCACTGGCCCGAGATGCCTTGGACAAGCTGGACACTATGAAGCTGAAGGCGGAGGTGGAGCAGACACACTACGCCAGCATTGAAGAGCCCATCCCCGACCAGCTCACAGAGAAACTACAGCAGATACACACACTTGAAGACAGCATCAAGGTTCGTACAATTTGTGGGGGGGCTTGAAGAGATCAGTTGTGGTTTGGGTTGTAATTGAGACATGGGTAGATTGTTTGCTTGTTCCTATTTAGTCTTTTAATTCAAATTGGTAAAGGGTGCTCATGTCAGGGAAAGTAGATTACTGAATGTCAATAATTGTTAAGTTACCAGGGATTGTTTTATTAAATTTAATGCATGATGACTTGGTTTGGACTAATCATTTGGATGATGGTAAAATGAATGTAATTGAACAAATATTTAAATGTAACTTTGTCAAAGTAAAACTGAGGCTTACGTGACAATTTGTGTAGTACATGTGCAGATCAAGTTTCATTACAAACCTAATACTTTTGTCCTAGGAACTAAATGAGCAACCATTACTGAACGTAGTTTTGTACATTGCATGTTGTTCTCCATTTCCAGGGTGCGGTTGCTAAGAAGGAGCAATACCTGACGGAGGCTGCAGCAGACCGCATGCAGCTGGAGCTGTCCATGAGGCAGATAAGCGACTGGCTGAATGGGGCTGAGGAGCTCCTGGACTCTGGATACGATGGCCTTGATTATGACACACTCAACGATACCATCAGTGAACACAAGGTGTGTATCATTCAACATCTTCGTACAATGTTTTTCTGCATTGATATGTTCTCAACCTCATAAATACTTAAGAAAATATGTAATGAAAAGAAAAACATTTGTTTCTTTTGTTTTGACTTACAATCTTAGAAAATGGGTTTGAATTAAATTTATAATAATAGATTCTTTTCGCAAATAACTATTTAAAAAGTTTCTCATAATTTGAGAAAGGTTTGCCTTTTGTTGAAGAATACATCAATTCAATGTATACATATTTACAGGACTACTTTTCTGAGGCAAGTATGTGCCAGGATGAGATGGAGCAGGTGATGGAGCTATCTGAGCGTCTGCTGCCGACCCTGGACATGAATGACACAACAACATTGAGACAGTCCCTCAAGAATACTGAGCAGAAACTGGCCAACGTGATGGCTTCATCCAACAGGCAACAGGCAGAGATGGAGAAAAAGATGCAGGACTGGAATGAATACCAGGTAGTGATTGGTGTATTCTTGCAGATTCAGTTGGTTTGTTTTGCGGACCCTTATGGACTTTGGGATGCTTTCAAAACACTGTTAATTAATGAAAATAATCACCTGATCATTGACCATATCTTTTTTGATGGATTGAAATTTAAGAAAACTGAAGAAATAGTAAAATTTTAACACATCCAACACACTGGTCTTGTCATTGACTCATTGCCTTTTTACAACTTTCAAATTGTATGGAATGTTTCAATATGATTTACATCTTGATTTAATTTCAATTAAGCAGCATTTTTTTTACTAAATGATTAAGTAAGGAAAACAGAAATTAAACTTATTAGCTATGTTTTGCTTTCTTCCACAGGAGCTGGTAATGTCGTTGACCTCTGACCTTCACTTACTGGAGGATGATTGGGAGGCCCTGGAGGCTGTTCCATTACACTCCCCATCTGATATTAACGTCCATCTCGAACAGACAAAGGTAAAGAAACAGTGCAGATTTGTCGACTTTGGAAGAAATTTCAAACAGCTTCTTCAATCAGCTTCTTTAATAAATTTGCTTCAAACCATGACTTGTAGCAAAAAGGTGTAGTATCTGATAGTACATGTATATGGTTAATAAAACATTTCAGTTATGTCCTTTAAACCAATAAATGATTTAAAGATGCAATGGTTTCTATCAACATATCTGTAGTTTCCTTTCTTTTTTCTAGCAATTCATAGAGAAGGCAGAGAGCCTGCGTCCCACAATCAACGAGGTGAATGAACGTTCAAATGATCTTGACAAAGGGGCCTCAGAAAAGAGCAGGCACTTCATCCAGGGCCTCCTTGCAGAGACGAACCAACGCTGGCAGAACCTTGTATCCAAGACAGAGAACAAACAGATGGCTCTGCAGGTGAAAAACTTGGACTTTGATAGATTGTAGTTTGGGTCTCAAACAAATGCATTGTTATAAATTTTCTCATGCTTGCATGTCATTTAAAAAGTCAATCAAAATAAATACCCTAATAACACCCTTTTAGAATAAAGTATAACGGTATGCTAGTATTTGATGTTTCGAAAATGTTTTTTTTTTTAAGACAGCCACTTTTTCTGTTCTGGTTTTTGATCAGTAATTGGTGGCAAACTTATCAATGCTAAGGGATATTTGAAGTAGCTGGCTCTTTAACAAATATCTTACAAAGTTAACAACCTATTACAGGATCTGGAGGTTCACTATGAGGACTTTAGCACATTGTTGTCCAGTGTTGACCAGATACTGGACGAGGGGGAGGTCAAGATGCCACGCCAACTGGACCTTGACACGGCCTCCTCACAGGACCTAGTGGAGCAGCATGAACATGCTCAGGTAGACCAACATAGACTGGCAAGAAACCAGCCAGGAAATAAAAAGAAAAAAGTGGAAATATTAATTTCCTTTATCAAACTGATCTTTATTGCATAATTATATTAAACAGCAGGCATGGGTTTATACAGTGTATGTTCGAATATGACTTCAATGTATTCAACAGACTACATGTTTGAGGGTTTCATATATGTTAGATTTTGTCAAGAAATAAGTACATTAATTTTGTGTACAAAATATCTCTGTATTTTTCTCAGGAGCTTCAGGAGTTGCTTGAAGTAGCAGAGCCTAAAATCACAGCTCTGAAGAAGTGTGCCCACCAGCTACAGAAGAACCTGCCCACTGCAGAGGCTAAGGTCCAGGCACAGGATCTTGTTATGGCCATGCTGGAGAAATATGAAAGGTATGTGAGAGATGTTCAGAGTTTAGTGGGATGGACGGTAAAAGGGTGGGAAAAGAAAATATTTTGTTCTTTTTGGTGCTTGTCCAAGCCATATCTTGGAAAATACTAAAGCGACTTAAATGAAACTCTAAAGATAAATAGAGAGCAATAAGGAATTGCAGTGTGTAAGAAACATAATCCTGCCCTGCATATATTTTGAGTTATCTCCCCTTTACCTGATATTTTTCGAAAATGGGTTCTATTCTTGGCAGTATCTCGGAAAATATTTATGGGATTGAAATGAAACTTCAAATGTTTGGATGATGGCAATAAGAGAAAATGCAGTACCAAAGGACATCAATCCCGCCCTACATTATTTTTGTTATCTCCCCAGAAACGCCTTATCTGATAGGTTTGAAAATGGGAGTTTGTCAGGGCCATTGTCAGGTATTTAACTGAAACTTGAAATATAGATAGATGGCAATGAGAGGAAGTGCAGTGCAAAAGAACCATAATCCTGTCTCACATGTGTTTTTAGTTATCATCCCTTAAAGACCTCCCCTTTACCTGATATTTTTCGATAATGGGTGCTTGTCTGAAAGTACTAATGGGATGGAGATGAAACTTATAGGATGTGTAGTACCCAAGAATTATCATCCTATCCATAGTTATCTCCCCTTAACCTGATAGTTTTTCACAATGGGTGCTTGTTCGTGCTGTATCTTGGAATGTTCTAAAGGGATTCAAATGAAACTTGGTTTATACATGGATGGCAATGTATATAAAATGTTTTAATCTTTATATTCAGGCTATCTTGCAATGTTCCTCTTCTACTGATATTTGTGAATTTCAAATGCTGCTTTTTATTTCATTGATTAAAATTTAGTTCTCAAACCTGCCCATATCTTTCCATGATATGAATTTTTCCAGCTTGTGTATACTAATGCTACAACCATTCACCACCTTCAAGCACATTATACTACAAGTTCTGCCTTTTCATAGAAAAGTGGCAGGAGAGCCCATCGCTTCCAGCAATACTCTTGTGTACTGCTCATTAAAACAAAATGCCTTGGCCATTATGCAAGTCCAATAAAGTTTTTGAAATGAATCACAAAGACATAAGTGTTGGAATTGCTAGCAACTGTCATAGAATTCTAATAGATGTTACAATCCAGATAATAATCATTTCCAATGTAACTTCAGATTGGGTGTAGGTGTAAAGGAGCAGGAGCAGGCCTTACAAGAGGAGCTAGAGGATCGCGAGGGCTTCACCACAGAGGCCAAACATACACTAGACTGGCTTGCCGACACACATACACTGCTTGCAAACATGACTTCAGAAGGAGGGGACTTACAGTCAGGAGAAAACATACAGAAACTTAAGGTTAGTCGAAGAAATAAATGTAATATTTATTGCAGCCAGTTCTGTCCCCAACAGGAGACCTTTGGCATACATGTGAACACTAACAGCGGAAGGTAAAATATACTGCTTTTGAGACCCTTCTAACGCCATACCGCTTTCCTGTCGAAATCTACCGATATTGAAAGCTCTTTTAAAAAACCTCAAAATTCTATCAAATTGGCCTTAAATTTTCCTCAAAAACCTCAAAATTCTATCAACCATGCTAAAGTACCATATTAATCTGTCACTTTATTAAAGTTTAATTTGAAGAACATGGTGCAGTAAACAACTTGTCAAATCACTTCACACTTCAGCCGAGATCATTGCTAAGTTACCAGTACGGTACAAAAGACCACTAATCAGCATTCTTTGTTAATTGGCATCCTACTAATCAGCATTTTTGTAAATATCAAAAACATTATAAAACTGTCAAAACATTTAAGAAAACAACAAAGTTGTTATTAATTATCTACAGTGTATAAAATTTTACCACATTTTGGCGAGAAAATTAACTTACACAATTCTGCAGTCGTCTGCACTTACACTCCGACCATTTTGGGCAGTTTGATTTAATTTTTTAGCAGCTCTTCTAAATATAAACTTGTTTTTACAAGTCAGAGGTAATATTCCTTCTGTTTCTCAATCAAAAACAGTTAAACACTGACATTTGACAAGTCTCTTAACCCTGACGTATTTTATGCATATTTTCCAAAAATCTAAAAATAGCAACAAATATAAAGTTTTTGTGTACATTGTTTCCATCATTGTTTTTGACTGAAAATTAAAGAAATTAGAAATTCTACCGCATTTGAACCCAAACTATCGCTTTGGAGACCTAAATCTACCTCTCTGTCATTGCAAAAGGTTCACATGTCTGCATTTGGACATGATTTGAATTTCTAGAAATGTGGGAAGTACATGTGTATTTAGTTATTGATGGTTAATAGAAATTGTGTTCTCATGACATTTAAGTCCATTTACTTTTACGTTTTTCAAAAACTAGCAAATTGGATAATGACAAAATAAAAAAGGTTTAGATTTATGGTTTACATCTTCATGATTGCAGTTGGCAGAACAAGAGATCTCAATCCGCATGGAACAGATGCGTCACATGGCACAGCTTCATGAGACCAAGTTCAAGGCCGCAGGACGAGGTATCCCACGTGAATTACAGCAGCAGTATGAACAACTGGTAACCCTTGAACAGGAAGTGAGTGTTGCCATGGCAACCAAGGAAGAGGAACTGCTCCACCTGCAGGAGGACAGGGAGGATTATTCCAACACGCTAAATATAGTAACAACATGGCTCACACAGGCTCTCAACCAATTGGAGGAGAAGGTGGTGGACATCCCGGATGCTGTAAATAGTCATGAGGTGGGTTCATGTGATAATAGAATAACAGAATAGCACTTGATGTACAACATAAAATATCAAAGTTTACAGAAATTAATGCCTAATCTTGCTTACCTACATGATCTGTATCTTTCTTAAATCTGGGGTTTTCATTGTTCGATAAAACAGACATATTTTGCAGTCTTAAGCATATTTGTAGAGACTTCATACCATTCATACCATTTAAATGTTAATGTAAATTCCAAATACTGTTGTGTGGCTATTTGGACTAAGTAAGTGTGGCTTACATATCGATAGCACATGTTAGTTTAATGGATCAATTAGATCAATTTGTACTATTTGCTTAACTGACCACAATGTCATAATTGTTAAGATTCAATGTCTGTGTCTGTAGAATTATTACTCCTCTTCCATTTGCCTTTTCACCGTGACTTACTCTTATAAAATCCAAAGATAACAGTCTTGAAATTTTGAAAAGATGTAGTGTCCATTTTCTATCAACAAGATTTATACATTTTTCATAGCCAGATAAATAGATAAAGTATTAAATGATCTGATTTTACTGGGACAGAAATATGAGGCTTAATTTGAACTTTTTAGGAATTTGATTGTATTCTTACTTAAATATTGATTTTTGAATGCATTATTATAACGATCAAATCGTAACCTGATTTACGGTCGAAAGACTGGTATGTATATCAGGGTTGGTATTGTTGGAGATAATTGGATTAAAATTGTGCTAATGGAAGATGTTGAAGTTGAATAACTTGTAAGTAAAATTTAAATTTGATAGAGGGGTACCATTTCCATTGAGGTTTATCAATATTAGGGTTAAAGAAAGGTCTTTGCTGCTTCTATTTTGTTCTCATAAAAATGTCAGTAAGGTTAACTTAATGGATGTTACGAAAGGAATCAGGCCAGGATTTTTAATTCAGGAATAATAAAGTAAATTTGGATAGCTGTTGTTTTGGTTTTGTTCAAGTGTCACAGTAAGTTTGGAATACGTTTTGGAGCATTAAATCTACAAGGAGGCAATCTATGTCAATATAAGTACGCCTGAATGAAAGGAGCGAGGGTATTAAGAAGTCTGGCCTTATCATGCATTCGGGTGTTTGAGAATTTAGAAAGGATCAAATATTTTTTTCCTTATCTATGATTGATCGGGATACAAACTTTTATTACCGTGAGTATCACTTTCATCAGGGTTAATTTTTTTATCAATGTTGCATGTTATAAGAAAAAACTACTGCAAAAGAATTTTGATTTGAAAATTGTTTGTTTGTACCCTGCAACAAATTTAATGAAAATTGCTAACTCGTAGCTAGCATATTTGTTGCATATGAATCTATTCTCCCTTTTAAGATATTTTGTAAATATTCTTTATCCTCTTAGTAATTGTTAACCAGGTTTTCATTGAAGACATTGGTTTGGCCCTATAACTTAGGTAAGAATTGATGGATAGTGATGAAAGTTGGCGTGTAGGTACCTTATGTGAAGAGCTAGCTTGGGATTGCTTTGAGGGGGAGGGGGGGGGGGGTCAAGGTCAAAGTCGCTGTTGCTAAAAATAGAAAAATGGTGACCATCCAACATCCTTTATGTAGAATTGGTTGGATAGTGATGAAAGTTGGTGTGTTAGTAGCCCATGTGAAGAGCTAGCTTGGGATGGGCAGTTCAGTAATATGAATATAATCATTCACACTTAAACGCTAATAACCACTATATCATATGTGAAATTTCATAATGAACATGCAAGCCTGTTAAGTGAACCAGGGTCGGTGTTCACTTTTGTCTTGGGTCTGAGTTTTAGACACAGACTCAGAAAACAGAATTTTAAAATGCTGTACAAAAGTTTTAATGTAATCAGTTTGACAAAATAAATGTATGTTATTGTTGAACATGAGTTTAAATAATGTTGAGACATTTTTTCAAATATTGCTCAACAAACAGTGAATTTACATTGAAATTAAATTTGCATTTTATTAAAGTGTTTATGATCAGATTAAACATTCTGCCTGGTTGAAAATAAGGTTTCATTGGTTTTCAGTAATGTTGGCTTGCAAAAGGTTTCTTCTTTGTCATTTGCAAAAAAGTGGGTAAAGGATATTCACATGAGACTTAGTATAAATGTTGCAGCGAAGCAAAACATATTAGATACTTAACTAGAGTAATTTTCAGTTTCTGAGTTATTAAATTAAAGATAAAGGCTGTTACATTTACCAAACTCATACAAGAAATAAATTGGCTATAATTTCTGATTGCCTTTTTTTTTTTTTAAACCTTGTTTCCTCGCATTGCGGCGCTTATAGTTTATTTTTGCTTTACTAAATCATTAAATGGGCATAAGACAGGTGCATCTTACTATGTTTGAGGGGTGACATGACTCTTCAAGCCAGTGCACAGGCGCCAATTTCTAAAAAACTCACTATACAAAACTGATTTATAAAATAATGATGCTTTGGCAGTCGTTTTCATCAGAAGTCTTCTAAATTATTAAATAAATGAGAATTTTCGGGCAATCACATTGGTCGGAGTCATGAATGTAAAAACCTAAACCTTGTTCTAAACTTCTTCTTCTGTTAACAATCAATATTTTGTGTAATTGTTTAGATTTGAATATAATTAACATTGTTTCTTGAAGTGGATGGAATTGTTGGTATATTTTAAGATTTGATTTATCTGTCATATATCAAGGTACAGGTTTTGTAGTTATTTTGAAACTTTATACTTAAATTCATTTGAGGAACTTGCCACTGAAATTGACACAAATTCCATAGTACAGATAAGTTGATAAAGTAATGATTGGTCTTTATAATGACATCTCCATTGAATTGGTAAATATGGACAAACATTGGATTCAACGAGCATAAATTCAGATGAATCTAATGTCTTTTCACATTAAAAGATTAGCCTAAAGTGACTGGTGATTTAGAACATCAGTATAAGATACCAAGTCTTGCCCTGAAGAATTGGGGAACCAAAACTTTGAGTCACTCGGTTTTGTTGTTATTTTTGTATGTTTATAAATCTTGAAATGTCGAAGCTCTTTGATTTTACAAATAATAAAACAAATCCTATCACATTTACAAACGGAAAAACGTGAGTAAATCAAATTAAAGAACAAAAGTGACCTTTTATTTATTTACGCAAATGCATGTGTTCAAACAGGGCTGTAGCATTATCAAATATAACACCTAACCTTTCGCTTGTTAATTTGATTTCTTGGACAGTCTGATAATGCATTATTTAGGATAAGAATTTCACGGACAAATAATAATTCCAAAGTCTGGATTACGGGTAGAGCCTAATACCCGGTACTACTCATTTTTACCGACAATCTGACACATTGGGGAACTTTCCCACAGATGAATCAATGTTGGACATACGAAAATCATCCAAAATGCCATACATTTTTTATTATAGATACTGAAGTTAAGAAACTGAGGTTATTCTAATAGTCGTCTTACAATAAATTGATTGAAAATATTCTAAACCAAGCTATGGATATAATGTTTACTAAGGTAAAACTTACAGGGTTAATGCTTGTTTATAAATCGTTTTAAAAATTATATGTGTCATTAAATATTAACAATAAGACAACCCATCAAAGGGTATTGATCAGAATTGAAGTAAAAATGCTATTAAACTACTTTTTTCCAATTCTGTAGTCATTTTGGATAACTTGCTTTTCTTCAGACTGTGACAAAAATTATTGGCACTTTTCTGTACAGATTGTGCATTTTAATGTGACATAGTTTACTTTTAATGTAAATAATTCCATTCAAAGAGCATGTCTTACCAGTGTAAATATGAAAAGGTGCTTCATATAGATATTGAACTTGATGACTTGTATTGAAAAAGGTAGTTAGACCCTCCGCTGACTTTAAAAAGCAAGTTAAGTAAATATACAGTGAGCGATATTAGAATTTTGACATACGCTAAATAGTTTATGTTTGTTTGTTCAAGAGTATTGAGCACAAAAATACAACTATTATATAACAAGCAGTGGGTTGAACCAAATCTAAATTTTATCAAAAAGCATACCAAGTAAATATACACAAGTTTGGAGGGGCTTTGTAGAATAATGCAAATATAAATTTTAATGAATGTAACTTAATAGCATTGGGAAGAATTATGAAATTAACTTGTTGGGTGCAACCTTTTACTAGCTTTCCTGTTCTCAAAAGCCATTATTTCTTCTTTTGAAACTATAAATGTTCTGGTAATACTGCAATGGCTCACATGCATCAGTAAATAAAAAATATATTTATGTCATTTCAGGAGCTTGTGTCCGAGTTTGAACCATTCAAACAGAAGTTAAACCATCTCCGAACAAAAGGCAGCGATCTAATCAAGCACACCCCTGATGCAACAGAGAAACACTTGATTCAGAAAGCCCTAGCTGACACTAATCGATTGTGGTCAACCGTCCAGACGCGGGCCGGAGAGAAGACCAGGCAGTTACGTGAGGCAGATCATCTCAGTCGGGAGTTTGAAGAGACATGCGCCTCGCTGGAGGCATGGGTCGGTGATGCAGAACATCAGTTGGACTCCAAGTGCCCTGTGCTCAATTTTGACAAGGTCCGGGAGCAACTCAGGCACGGAAAGGTAACATGAGTTGCAATGATTTCAATTTGTAGTGGTCTAAATTGGACAAGATTTACCAATCAATGATCAATTCATAAACTAAAAGGTCCAAGACCAACTACATCAATGAATGATAATGATAGTTTGCCATAATTGCATGTTGTCTTCCTTTAGAAGAGGCAAACTGACTTGTATGACTACATGTATATGTAAAGCTAAACTTATGAATTAAGCATTGAAATAAACATCTGCTATTTCCTAATTGATAAAGTTATGTTTCGCATTGTTTGTTCCAAAGGAAGAAATGTCAACTCTTTGAATTCATTTCAAAGTTAAATTTATTTACGTACTGCTTTGATATCAAGTTTCAAATGAAAAATCATGTTTTCTATACATAAGACGTCACTTATGATAATATCTCCATTGGCTCAATAATGTAATAGTACCAGAATTTAAGTGTCTGTGTAGAGACATTACCTTATTGTTACAAATTGATTTTTAACCAATACATTAAATCAGTTTGAATTAGATATCAAAAGACCATTCACTATGCTTTGACTTCCTTTTGAGTTCTGGTAATAAACTTTAATTGCCATATTTCGGTACAAAAGAATGTCTGTTCAATTTTAATGGGATATGTAAAATCAATGTAAAGACGATGATTTATAATATAAGCACCTGAAAACTTTACTATGAGAGTTATTTCAAATCAATGCTTACATGGGAAACAACCCCGTGTTCAAGATACATATTGATAGACATTTATCTTTCTTTTACCAAAATTACACTTCTGTAGTTGCATTATTTAAAGAATGCATAGTTGATTGGATTTTATGCCACTGAACAGTTTTAAAGTTAAAATATCTCGTGTTGTAAGTTACCTTGCAATCTAATTTTAACATCTTTAAATTGGGTTTTTTGCAATTTGGCCACAAATTTTAATGATAGGATTAAAAACTGGGCCCAGATGTGTTAACATGACATCCAACATTTTGCAGATAACTCTATCATCACCTGTAATCCATTGGGTTTTTTTACCCTTTTTGGGGCCGATATACGGTCCCATTCCTCTCCTAAAACAGTATATATTTTTCCCCTGCCTAGGTAAAAAAATCCCTTTAAAGAACTATATATGTATTTTATTTTATTTTTGGAGGACCATTGACCTCTTAACATTTAGCAATATCATGCCATTCATGAGGATATGTCCATAGTTTTGTTGAATAAAAGATTTGAAAACAAATTAAACATTATATGAATCCTTTTTGCATTATTCACCTTTTTGCCAAACCCTGCTATTTTCCACTATCAAAGGGCCCCGACACCATTCCCTTAAAGTGAAAAAACACTGTGATCCCTTATTCTATCCTTATCCAGACACTAGTGAAGTCTTGTGAGTCCCAGCAACGGAGATTAACACACCTGAATGCGCTCGTGAAACAAATGGACACACTGTGTGAGACTGTTCCGCAGATGGAGAAACTGGCCAATCTCAGTCACCGCACATACGAAGTCCGTTCCAAGGCTGGGGACCAGGTATGCAATATGAGCAGGCTGAAAAGTTGTACTTTGACAATACTTTAATAACTGCTATAAAGGGTTACATTAAGTAGTTTTAAATGAGTAAGGGTTATAACTTGCAAATGCCTATGTTGATCAAGTTCATAATATTTTTAGTAAAATATTCATTTAAATTTGCACCAGATCTCCTTGGAAGGAAATTATCTACCCCTAAAAAAATTCATGAATCACCTCCCTTGACTACTCACAGGTGAATGACATGGAAGAGGTTGAAGAGCAGATTCGCGAGTTTGAGGTTGAGCTGGCAGAGATCAAGCACTGGATGGACAAAACCCGGGCCCATCTCACACTCCGGGACGACAACCTTACACTAAAGGACCAGCTTCATATGCAGGAGGTAGGACGAGATTAAAGTGGAAACTTGTGGATCACAGCAATTATTATCATGAAAGTAAGGGAGTTAAGTGGTCTAGGTTGGAATGGTCTGATGGTTTAGGCGTTTGCCTCTAATCCAAGAGGTCATGGCAAAACTCCATGTAGCGATTTCTTCCCTTTTCTGTACAGTACACTTCCCTTTTGCATATAACATGATGAAGATCAATATCATGTGATGGCAAGCAAATTGGAACAAAACAATAAGGCAAGGGGATAAAATAAAAAAATCTTGAGGGAACTTTATCATAACATTTTAAAATGGGCACCAATTTTGGTTCCCTGCTAGGAAATGCTTTCCTGCAATTGAAATAAAATGAATTAGTGTAATCAATTATAAAATTGAATATGTGTGTGTGTGTGTGTGTGTGTGTGTGTGCGTGTGCGTGTGTGTGTGTGTGTGTGTGTGAAAAAAGAGTTATGGAGTATTTCTCGGGGAATATACTGATTCTTCTCAAAGACTTAATTTACTAAAGGTAAACTTGCATCCTTTTCTTAAAATCCTTCATATGTTAATTGTGAAATGTTGAAATAAAATATGGTTTATTGATATTGCTGTTTTTCCAGAACCTGATAGCTGACATAGAGAGCCACCAGGGGAAGGCACTGTACGTGCTAGACAAGCATGCACAGCTGCACGCGGCTGTGGGCGAGGAATCCCGCCTCCACAACACCAACCTTGCTGCGGAAATCAATGCTCTACTGGACCAGGCGCACGCAGATAGGGCAGAACTACGTGAGTCTGTCGCCCAGCAGACACAGTATGAGGCAGAGTTACAGTCCTTGTCTTCCTCAATGAATGAGGCGAATGCCAAGATGATTGGGTCGCCTATACGGGCTAGCAGCGTTGACGACCTCAAGGCGCAGATCACCGATAGAAATGTAAGTACCAGATTTTTCTTTGTGTGCTTAGGAATGTTGTGCTAGCACTGCAAGATTTGCATAGAAATGGTTTTGATCGAAAATATTTATGTTGCACTGTGATCCAGCTGAACTTGTGTTTTTTGACACGGTTATTTTGGCTAGTTGCGTAAGATTAAAATAAAATGGTTTCGGTGTAGAAAAATTCGCACTTGTCAGATTTCACATGAAAAAACAACCTGTCATTCATTTTCACTTTTATCATTTCAACCACTAACAAACACATAACCCTATATTGAGTATCCTCAAGTGAGTAAAAATATAAACTCAAAAATAATGGTTCTTTAGTTGCATGTTTTATGTCTCTGTAACCTTGCCAAGATTTCAGTGACCTATCAAATTGTTGAAATTTGAACTGAAGATGATTGTATGTAAAATAAAGTGAGCCATTGTAATTAGGTATTGCAAACTGTAATTAGTTGTTTATCAATAAATATGCATATCTAAACAAGTTTGATGTTTGCCCGATAATGTATTTTAGTCAATAAATTTACATCAGATAGACTTTGAGCAAAACTTGGTACTCTGTGAAAATTTGGCACCTGATGTTCTTTGAGCAACCCTGCTATATTGTGGAGCTAACGTCAAATGATACTTGGCATGGAATTGGTTAAAATGTAGATTTGACTGTCATGCAAAAACACTCATAAAATGATTGGAAAATATCCAGGATTGATGTAACATTGTAACTAAGGACTCTGTGTTCACACTTCATTTAGGAGTAACAGGAAATATAGTTTTAATCATGGAAGACACAATGGAGAATTATGATAATTATTCTTGGATGGTTACTTTGGTTTTTTGAGCAATCAGAGGAAGAAAGTGAGGACGTAGACTGTTTTTATGGCAACCAATTTCCTCCATTTGAGTTTGTGAATGTTTTGGGAAAGTTTTGGCGAAATCGCAAAATGTGGAAACCATATTATACACCAGTAAGTTGAGGATACTCAATATATGTTTAATGAAAAAGATTCTTTGAGAATTATATAAACATGTTTTCCTCTTAACAGTCTATGTAGAATAATACTATTGGATTGTTTAACACATACTCATATTGTTAGATGACCTCACATTACCTATAACTTAGAAGCGCCTTTGTTTGGTATTACTATGCCATGGATGCTTTAGCTAACTAACACTGCATGGTAGCAAGCCATTGTATTTCAGACATCAAATACAAGCTACAAGAGAAATTACTTGCTTTTTTTGTGCACTCTGCTTATATTCTGAAGGGAAAAAGATATCGTACCCAGCACTTCATCTGATTTTTATTCCCTTACCCCGACCCCTCCCATTCACATCAACCCCTCCCATTCACATCACTGCCAATATCAATATTTCATGCTCAGCTTGATCCATAATTCATATAACAGTTCTCTTGCATTTAACCAAAGACCATACAGATTTTCTGTGTTGGCAATTCCATTGTTTCAACTTGAATTGTGAAATCTGATAGTCAAAGATGAATAAGCTCAAATAATCCTGAATAGGCACTACTTCAACATGGAATTTGCTATTCAATTACTGATGACAGCTCTATAATTGTCAATACCTATATCAATTTATAAAAGAAATGTACAACAATATCAAAGTATAATCAATTAACTCTTCCAAATTAAACTCTTAAAACTTTTAAGCATTCACCATGTAAGAAAGATAATATTATTTCATGGAGAAACTTTTTGAAATAATTATCACTTTATAAAGATATTAAATAAGAACAACTTTCCATACCATATTGAATGTGCATGTTTAACCAATGTCTAGCTGTAGGTGGTTGTTGTGTGCATGTGTGCTGAATGTCGTGGCTTTTGCAGGTTCTTGCTCAGCAGATAAAAGCATGCCAGTCTAAAATAAATAACCTTTGCGAGAAAAGCCATAATCTAGCTGAGCGCAGTGCCGACCTCGGACCCCTCTGTGCCAGGAAGCTATTTCATACAGGGGAAAAGGAGACCAGGGTTATAGACCTTGTGAACACTTTGAATGCTCCTCTAGAGCCCTATGTTCCACCATTGACCTCTCCCAAGACCCCTTGCAGTCCAAGCCATGCGATAAAGGCCCACTATGAGAACCCACTGAAGTTGTTCAAGGATCTAGACATGCAGCATCATGAAACTGATATTGATCTTGAACCGATTGACACAGACAATGTTGACAACTTGTATGACCAATTGATTAACAACAGTGGTATCTCCAGGAAGAGTGACACCTCCTTTGGTTCTCTGCCTTCCATCAGTCCAAGAAAACTGCCATCTCATTCCCCAGAGAAAGTGGATGTGTCTGTCAAGGCAAAGATGCTGTCATCACCTTCTGTTTGCAAGACCAGCCCAGAAATGAAGCACAAATCCAGGTCAACACCAAATGTGTCTAGGACCATTCCTTCAGGAAAGTTCTCTAGACATGATCCTGAGGCGTATACAAAGATGCAGAATGGGGATGCTGGTCAGATGGAAAATGACAGCGGTGTCAACTTCTCAACGCCAACCTCTGGGCTCAGTCTGTGTGAAGTAAGAAGGCCAGTCTCCGAAATGTCCTTACCTGTTAGTGAAACAATTGACCTCTCTATTGATATACCAAAGACTTACTCCTTACCTCCAAAGAGAACACAAAGCGAAGACAGAAGTAAGACGGAACAACCTAGAACTAAGTCATTGAGATCATCAGGTGATAAAGATTCCTTGAACAGTTTTGATGTAATGAGTGTGAGGTCAGGCAGCACAGATGAACCAATGTCTAGTGTAACAAGGTCACATGACTTTGACAGAGAGGATACAGCCTCACTTTCATCTCAGCCAATCACAGCGAGTGAATCCTCATCTGTGTCAAAACATATTTACTCACCAATGAAACGTGATAGTACAGATTCGCAGGAATTACCCAAAGATGTTCTAGACCTAAAAAGTCGAAAGGAAGAGGCACTCTCACCATACAAACCAAAATCAAAATATCTTGCTTCAAAGTTAGGAGACCAAAACCAACATGTGGATAATGTTGAAAAGGATTACTTTGACACATTAGCAAATGACTTTAACTCACCATCAAACACTGAGCAGGAAAAACCAACAGCAGACAAAGATAAACCTTGGAAGTTAAAAAACAGCACAGCTCCATCCAGAGGTCCATTGAAAGCAGACCACTCATTTGGAACTGCCACAGAATCAAGCTTTCCAGACAAGGAGCACATGAAAACTCCCGAGGGGGAAAGTCGAAGGTCATATATGCCAAGGACACCATCCCCTCTGACGCTTCCACCCATGTCAAACTCACACCATGACCTCTCCCATGGAGACAGGTCAAGGTCATCTGAAGCAACAGATCCGAGGTCAACTACTTCTGAAAGACTTAGAGGTCATAGGTCATTGTCACCAAAGCATGTAACCATAGATTCAAATGAAAGAAGACCAGGCCACAGTCAGGAAACTCAAGGAGCGATGTCAAAGTCCATGAATGCTGCACAGATGAGGTCTATGGGTCCACGCTCTAACAAAGATAAGCTTGCCATGCCTAACAAGGGGACATGGGATCCGGTGGGTGCTTGTTTAATATTAATGTCAAGGTCATTTGCACATAAGAATGCTATCTCATTTTGCAAATAGCTTTGTATGAATAAACATCGTATGTTTTTATTGTCAATGTCAATTTGGTGAAAAGTGATGTAGCACAAAATATATGGATTGCATGTTTATATTAACCCCCTAAACCCTGCATGGCTTAGAATTATTGACCTCTGCTATATTCAATATTTTAATGAGTTTTGGAATTTGAAAACTGCGAGTGCAGAGTAGTCAAGGTGTTCTATGACCAGTGTTGCTTAGAACATTAGTTGGATAATTATTTGGATGATATTGAATGTAATTGATCAATACAATGTCATCTGAATTGATCAGATCAATCAATATGGATTAGCTGTTCATCTATTAAAATTGGCTTAATAGCTGATATTGTATAGACCTTTTGGCATTAAAATTCACTGGATGAATCTATGTTGCAAGATTGTAACCTACAGACACTTTGAACCAAATTCCACATTAAATTCCTTCCAATCATTTGAATTTTCTTCAAACAAAATTACAGATGAATGCGTTTTATTAGATGTGTGTGGTTTTGTGTGGCTATGCTTTAGTTGGGATTTTGATGGTTCTTTGACCAAATTTGAAGGTACATTTCTCCCTATAAATGTGCTCACTGTATATAATTATGTGTGTAGACTCTGTGTGATTTTGTTAGATGTGTTCCTATGTTTGTGTGTATTTTCCCGCACTAGGATTTGTCACGGAGTGTTCCCAGCTTGCTAGATCCGCACCTACAAGGTCTTCACGACCGCAGCACTTCATTTGGCTCAAGGTCACGGTTTGGAGGGTCAGGGTCATTGCTTGGGTCACGAGCAGGGTCACGGAGTTCAAAGTTTGATGACCTCAGCTCTTCATGGCAAAACTTACAGAAACAGGTACTTGTTCATAGGAGGGTGATTCAAGACTTGAAGATAGATACATGTTCAATGATATGTTATACATTGTTGTAGTTGATGAATGCTAGAATGTTATTTATATTAATTTCTATGTTGTACTGATTTAATTTGCATGTGTAATTATATGTTTTGTGTTATAATACAGATATTTCTTCTTCATGTTAAATGTTTAGTGAATAACAGAGTTGCTCTTCAAGGAAAGGACTGTTTTATGTTGTTCTCTTTAATTATTGTGTTTTATTAGTAAATATAAGCAAAATAGCTAATCTTTTGACTTTTGATCCAATTGGCAGCGATGTAAGAATTAATTTACCATAAATAGTTAAATTATTAACATTGTGGCCTCTTTGGTTCCGCAAACTTAATTTGAACTTCAAAGTGTGGATAATGGGTCAAAGATTTGCGCTGTTGATCAGATTAGTACATAACGCCTACCATGATTATCCTCTTGACCATTGTCGTGGTCGCCAAAGTTTATCAAATATTGAACACTCCACACGCAATGTCTAATGTCATTGACTTGATGATTACTAGAAGTAACTGTTAACATTCCATAAGAAATTACTGTATAAATTAGTCATTGATTTTCAAAATGTTATTTGGAAAATTCAGAAATATACTTTATAAGAACAAATTAAATAATAAAAATCTGCCTTTTTAATATAACCACAGAGAGCATTGAAACATTTACAAAAGGCTGTAGAAAATCAAAGACTTTAATAATTGTTTCTTTCATTAATATGATATTAATTTCCCAGTTTCTTATTTGCTTGGATCACTGACCATAAGGAAACATGAAGGCATTGATTTTCATTTACAGCCTTGATGGCGTTTGATCATTATTAATTTCCTAAATAATTCCAAAAAAGCTAGGGTGTCTCTTGTATTACATGAATTTTAACTTATGGCCATGAAGCCAAACATGCACTTGTACATGTGGCCATTACGAGGGACAAGATTACGTCAGAGCTTAAGTGTGACAGAGTTTAAGAAAAGTTTGATACGTTTCAACGCTTTGTTATTTCGTAAGTTCATGGATCTACTGCTGGCATGAATTGCTCTTATCATGCCGTAGAACTGCTGCTTTTAATGAGCTTGAATTACCATGTTTGATACCAAGAGTAAAACAAATAGTTCCTACTTCGGTAGCTGATAGACTTAAATATATTGCAAGCTTGCATTAGTGTTTAGTGATGAATGTTAAAACCATGGAATAGGCAAATCAATACCAGATTTAAATGTTTAACCTCAGAATTAAGTGCTTTAATATTGAAATGTGGATTTAAATGAAATAATTTATGGAAAAAAAGATAAACTGAAAATTAAAAGGCACTTTATTGGAATATATATGTGGGACTTTGGAGTGGTATTTCTAATAGAATAAAAAGCTAATCAGCGTTAACAAGGGGGAAGATATGCTATGCCATGTTAACAATTTGTTTTTGTTTATTCAATATATTTGGAAAAAAAATATTGGTATATATATTGGAAGAAAAGGTTTTAAAAAGGATTAATTGCGGCGCAAATCAGATTGTTATTATGGCAATCACATTATTTTTTAAAAAACATCTTGTTCTTGTAACAGACTAGTTTGCTAATGTCATGCTGAAAACTTAATGCTCAGAAAAGGCAATGCACATATGGTCACACACAGGGTTTGTAATTCCTCTGTACATATCAGCAGCTTAACTCATTACTATGCACCATGCAAAGGAATCATACTCTTGTGAGGTGCACATAATTTTTTCTTTAATGTAAAGGATGATTTTTTTTAAACCAACAATTGCTTCCCTCATGGTTTGATTCCCGGCCTGGATGCATTAGATTGGTTGATGGTCACTAAGCAGGGTAGCAGGGTTTCTTCGGGTGGTCCGGTTTCACACACAGCACAAGGTCACAGTCTTATATAGCATCTTGCCAACAGTCACAATCTGGATTATATAAATGTAAAAAGTAACATCAATATTTCAAGCGAGAATGTAATAACTTATTTCATAAATTCTTATAAAATTATTGAAAAAATAAAGTTTACCGAAAAATGAATAATGTCGATGCTAATTTAACCCAACAAATTTGAATAAGGCTAGAGGATGAATACTGGCACGAGACTAGAAAAAAGAAATCATAAGCAGAATATAATGAAAACTGATCCGTTAATGACTTTAACCTGCGGCAGTGTGAGGATAACAGCTAGATTTGCGAAATAGATCAATGCTCTTATTACAATCGACCTCTAATCATTCATAAGTTAAGGCCTTAACTGCTAAATGGGGATTAATTGACAAATAAAACATTGTTGCCCATTATCCTCAATTGAAAGAGGGTAATTGAGAAATGTGTTGAAAATGTTTTCTTTTGCTGGAGGTTAATAATTTAACGAGGATGATGTTGACTTTATTCATTAAGTAAGGTGACTGTAACAATATCTTGGCTACTGATACTCTGGTGTCACCTCGGTTAAGTTTCTAATTGAAACGCAATTCAATAATATCACAAAATGAATGATATGGAAATTTGAGTTGCAAAACTTAAAAGAAATACATTAGCGCATTATGAAACCATGATATCCAATTGTTATAAAGGCTTATTTAAGTCAAAGAAATGGATAATAATTTATGTTAATTATTGCATGTGCAGCAGAAATATTTTAAACTAGCGAAAGTTTGGGGATATTAAATTACCATAATTTCAAGAACATTTATATAAGGTGCATGACATTGTATGTACACATGGGACATTTACAAAATGAATAAGAAGTGGAATCAGTATGCATACTAAATAGCTTAATTCATGAGGTTTGCCTTTTTTCAATCGAAATAACATGTATCACAAGTTCATGAAAAAGTCATTTGTTGTAATTTTCAATAGAAACTATGCAACCCTCTTGAAAAGTGCATGGTGCTAAAGTGTAGACAATGTACGAAAGAACAAAAACATGGCTGGCATATTTACTTTCGTCGCTGAATTTGCTTATCATAAACATGCAGATTGGAGATACAGCCCTGTGATTTTAATTGTTTACTCTTGTGCCCTATGACAATGTTCGCATATTTACCGAATAATTACCTCAGACTGTGGAAAATATGAATTCAGACAATGGGAGAAGTATAGGTGAATCCTAGAGCCCACAATTATTTGCATTGGAATTTGGTGTTTAACATTGTAACAATTCAAATACATACAAAAGGGCACAGCGACAGTCACCATGTCAGTCGGCGTGCAAAATCTCAGTCGGAGAACAAGGACTTTACGTCCCCCACAAAATGTTAATGACTCTGAAAATTCTAGTCAAAGTATAAGAACTGAAAAGTTCATCGACTTTAAACCAATTGTGTTCAACAAACTCTTACCATCGGCAGATGCGGATGTTGATAAGTTAGAGACCCTAGCTAAGAAAAAGAAATATAATAATTACTCAGTGACAGGCATTAAGGAACTACCTCTAAGCAGTGGATTAACTGAGGATGAAATAGAGTCGGACAATGACTCCAATCATAAGGGTGATGTAAATTATAACTCTGATGGTACTCTTTCTACGCAGCTCGGCACAAAGGAGCGTGAGCTTCAGGTGGCACTGCAGCGCCAGGAGCGATACCAGTCCACTGTGCAGGATGTGACCGCCAGGATGGAACGTGTGCAACAGAAACTGTCTGGCCTTGGAGCTTCCCCATTTAAAAACCTGGAGCAACAGATCACTGACCAAAAGGTAGGTATATGGATAGTGGTTGTTATTATCTTTATTTGGTGGGCTGCACAAATGGCTATATGCATCTTGTAGGCATCAGACCCACCATAGGCAGACACTTCTTCGTTGCTATTAAAACTAGCTTAATAAGTTTTGCTCTATATGTAGAACAAGTACCTTGCTATAATTTTACATTTTGATCATGTTTTTCTCTCTCAGGTATAACTCCATGAGTTTTTTTTTAATAGTTTCTTATTTTACTATTTTGTATTTAATATTTTAAGTTTAAAAAAATAAAATGTCAAAAATTTATTTTAAACTGACACAATTTTGCACAATTAGTCTTAACATTTTGTTTAAATTAACGGTGTGAAAGATATTCGGTGAACTTAAAATCATTCATCTTTATCATTATCATTACTTTAATTTAAAAGTTGTTATTTTTGTTTTAAGTTATTTCACTTAAAACTGTTCAACAAAAACAATAATGCTAAAAATGCAAGAGCTAGTAAATATTTATGTTTGCCGACCCCACAAGAATTTGTTTGATCAATATACTTCATTCTCCTATTCAACTTTCCCTCGCAGTAATGGAGGGGCGTCAAAACTTGCCAAAACTTGTTTTTGCTTTTGCCACTGGAGACATATCAGTTATTCCTTATATAGTTCTGGAATTTCAAATTTACTGAAAAGTTTTAAAATTTTATGGGTTCGATTGATCTGTCAGTTAAATTGATTTATCTGCCAAGACAACTTGTTAAGTGTTTTTGTTGAGCACAATTTAAATATTGCATACCGTTAATTTAATACACAAAAGAGATAAGAGGAGTTAAAACTCATAAAATTGATAGGCTGTCAAAATGTTTGGGCAAATACAAGACTTAGGTCAGCCTTTTGGCACCTGTATATATCTTTTTTCAATACCAGTATATATTTAATATCACATTATTAATTTAAATACCTTGATGATTTAAAAGGTGCCTAATATTATAATCACTGTATTAAAACCTGATTATAAGCTTTTACCAACATGCATCAGGTGAACTGCTGGTGATTTGCCTGATGTTTTTCGACACTAATTGCATGATTAACGAAATCTCTGAATTTCTTTACACTCATGTAATGCACAACTGTAAGACCAATGACCCGTCTTCATTACTCTAATTTTATGTGCTGCTGTAAGTCCAATGACCTGTCTTCATTACTCGAATGTTATGTGCTGTAAGTCCAACAACCTGTCTACATTACTCTTATGCTATGTGCTGTAAGTCCAATGACCTGTCTTCATTACTCTAATGTTATGTGCTGTAAGTCCAACAACCTGTCTACATTACTCTAATGCTATGTGCTGTAAGTCCAACGACCTGTCTTCATTACTCTAATGCTATGTGCTGTAAGTCCAACGACCTGTCTTCATTACTCTAATGCTATGTGCTGTAAGTCCAACGACCTGTCTTCATTACTCTTATGCTATGTGCTGTAAGTCCAATGACCTGTCTTCATTACTCTAATGTTATGTGCTGTAAGTCCAACAACCTGTCTACATTACTCTAATGCTATGTGCTGTAAGTCCAATGACCTGTCTTCATTACTCTAATGCTATGTGCTGTAAGTCCAACGACCTGTCTTCATTACTCTAATGCTATGTGCTGTAAGTCCAACGACCTGTCTTCATTACTCTAATGCTATGTGCTGTAAGTCCAATGACCTGTCTTCATTACTCTAATGTTATGTGCTGTAAGTCCAATGACCTGTCTTCATTACTCTAATGTTATGTGCTGTAAGTCCAACGACCTGTCTACATTACTCTAATGCTATGTGCTGTAAGTCCAACGACCTGTCTACATTACTCTAATGCTATGTGCTGTAAGTCCAATGGCCTGTCTTCATTACTCTAATGTTATGTGCTGTAAGTCCAACGACCTGTCTTCATTACTCTAATGTTATGTGCTGTAAGTCCAATGACCTGTCTACATTACTCTAATGCTATGTGCTGTAAGTCCAACAACCTGTCTTCATTACTCTAATGCTATGTGCTGTAAGTCCAATGACCTGTCTTCATTACTCTAATGTTATGTGCTGTAAGTCCAACAACCTGTCTACATTACTCTAATGCTATGTGCTGTAAGTCCAACGACCTGTCTTCATTACTCTAATGCTATGTGCTGTAAGTCCAACGACCTGTCTTCATTACTCTAATGCTATGTGCTGTAAGTCCAACAACCTGTCTTCATTACTCTAATGCTATGTGCTGTAAGTCCAATGACCTGTCTTCATTACTCTAATGCTATGTGCTGTAAGTCCAATGACCTGTCTTCATTACTCTAATGCTATGTGCTGTAAGTCCAATGACCTGTCTTCATTACTCTTATGCTATGTGCTGTAAGTCAACGACCTGTCTTCATTACTCTAATGCTATGTGCTGTAAGTCCAACGACCTGTCTTCATTACTCTAATGCTATGTGCTGTAAGTCCAACGACCTGTCTTCATTACTCTAATGCTATGTGCTGTAAGTCCAACGACCTGTCTTCATTACTCTAATGCTATGTGCTGTAAGTCCAACGACCTGTCTTCATTACTCTAATGCTATGTGCTGTAAGTCCAACGACCTGTCTTCATTACTCTAATGCTATGTGCTGTAAGTCCATTGACCTGTCTTCATTACTCTAATGCTATGTGCTGTAAGTCCAATGACCTGTCTTCATTACTCTAATGCTATGTGCTGTAAGTCCAATGACCTGTCTTCATTACTCTAATGCTATGTGCTGTAAGTCCAATGACCTGTCTTCATTACTCTAATGCTATGTGCTGTAAGTCCAACGACCTGTCTACATTACTCTAATGCTATGTGCTGTAAGTCCAACGACCTGTCTACATTACTCTAATGCTATGTGCTGTAAGTCCAATGACCTGTCTTCATTACTCTAATGCTATGTGCTGTAAGTCCAACGACCTGTCTTCATTACTCTAATGCTATGTGCTGTAAGTCCAATGACCTGTCTTCATTACTCTAATGCTATGTGCTGTAAGTCCAATGACCTGTCTTCATTACTCTAATGCTATGTGCTGTAAGTCCAACGACCTGTCTTCATTACTCTAATGCTATGTGCTGTAAGTCCAATGACCTGTCTTCATTACTCTAATGCTATGTGCTGTAAGTCCAATGACTCGAGTTAGATACAAACTGAGAAGAACAAAGTCCCTCATAGAATTTCAAATGTTTCCCTATGCTGATAAAACATACATGGATGCTATCATTGGTAAAATGTTACAGCAACATGACAGCCATGTCTTTAGTAGTGTTGTAGCCTGATATAAAACACAACCCTTTAATACAGTTGCCAAAGTTGAAAGATTCTTACCTAGCTTACTGGCTAAATGAAATTCTTCTCAGTCGTAATAAAACTGTAAAATCTTGAAGCTCATTCAATAAAGTTGGTATTACAATGATGAGATTGTTACAAACCCCAATGTTACAGGATGCTGAGCAGGAGTTGGAGGCTCTACGCGAGGATGTTGCCCGCGTAAAGGAGCGAGGCCGTCAAATTATGGAGTCTGCTGACCCCGAGGGTTACCAGGCGATGAACGCCACCCTCGCCATGCTCACAGACAAGATAGATAACCTGCAAGCTATGGCAGACGACAAGGCTAAGATACTACAGGTAGATTTTGAAAAAAACACAACAACTTTTCTTTCTTTTGTTTGATAGAAACCCTTTTATAAATGGTATTACAAACAGGATGCAAGTTCAGTAATAGTGATGGAACCATGCACTTGATGGACAAGTTGTTTAAGGTATTATACCTTAAACAACTTGTCCATCAAGTACATGGTTGGATGCTTCATTTATTTATAGAAAGTAATCAAACTTATAAAAAAAAGCTGTTAATTTTATTCGTAAAAATTGATAATCAAATCTTCTGGAAAACTTCTGGAAAACTGAGCATGGTGCCTAATTGTTATAGTAATTGTGTGTTTTTGCTTCCCTTAACCATGAAGTCAGCATAAGTGCGAAACTTTGGAGGTTGTTTTTTGTCTAATTGATTAAATCCAAATCTGTCTGGCAGTCCCAACAGTGGAGACATGAGCACAAAGCGTTAAGTTATAATAGGTAAAAGATTCGATAGAAAAACATGAGTTACGTGTCGAAAGTTTGATGGATGTATTGATCAATACTGGTCCATGTTTTTGCCAAATGTTTTACAAATGTTTGTATACTCTCTGCTCATGAAGATTAAAAGATTTCTAAATGCGGTACTTGTCATTTTCAAGTACCTGACCATAGTTTTCAAATTTTCTGGTTGTCACATTTAATCATTTTGTATAATACACTTGCTTGTTTTTAAGACCTTATTTCTCAAGTCTGCCTTAATACCACTTGCTTCGAAGAAAACTAGGGCTCTATGTTATTCAATCTAGTTGTTATCCATATAAAAGTGATTTCAACATTTCTTTAAACATATGTGAATCAAACTCCTTTACCCATGTACCCATGTATTAGGAAATTTTAACATATTGATATCAAGTCATCTACCTGTATCTGTACCTTTAATATAACTAATTGCCTCATTAGTTAATTAACCTTATGAAACTAATTTCCTCTTCAACTTGAAATACCTTACTAACATTGCATGTGCATTTGACTATGGGGCGAAATGATTGAAGCAAATTTGGTCAGTAATAAATATCAACCAGACACTAGTTTTTAATCAGGGGAATATATAAAAAAAAAATTGCATCAAACTCATGATATCCTCTTAATTATTAACAGAGCACAGAGAAAAAAAAATAACGCATGTACCAACCAAGGGATTTAAACTAAATCTAGTCGAATATATATGGTAAATGTTAAAAACCATTGCAGTTCTGTGGATATCTTGGTTAAGACATTCTAATACGACTTTCTGTGTTTTCAAAAAAAGTGTTGAAGTGCAAGGAACCTCACAAGATGGCATTGCTGTCATACAAGACTGTATGTCACACATAGTACATTTTTCCTCTGTGTTTGCAGAATGCGTTGAAGGGCAAGGAGCGGCAGAAGGTGGCATTGGGGGCATATAAGAAGCATGTTAAAGAGCTCGAGGATTGGCTGGAGGAGATGAAAGTGCGGCAGGCAGCCACGCCCCTCGCTACTGACAGTGTGGGCGCCCTTCAGTTGCAGTTACAGGAAAACAAGGTAAGTTCATGTTGAATATGTTATTATAAGAAAATTCCATTTCACATACGTAATTATATCTATTGCTTATTCATCATTTGGTATACTAAATAATAGATAACAGATTTAGATTTTCTAATAAATATGCTATATAAATTATGTTATGTCCACTGATGAAGAAGTCAAGTAATTCAATCCAGCTTATGATTTAAGCTAGGAAATAAATGTCTAAACTTCCTCTTGTTTTCATGCAATTTAATGTACTGCCTTACAGGACTTGCAAAATGAGTTGAATCGCCGACTACAGCATGTAGCAGACCTAGCATTACAGTGTGACAACTTGTGTGAACTAGAGACACCTGATTCTGCTGACAAACTCCGTACCCAGCTGGCAACCCTCCAACAAAACATGGGCAATCTGAAACTGGGCACAATCGAGAAACAAGCACCGCTACGCCATGCTATAAAAGAAAGCGAGAAGCGGACCCGGGAGATGGATGATTATGAGAAGAATGTGAAGAGTCTCCAACAGTGGATTAGTGACACAAAGAACATGGCCCAGAGCTCTGGTGGTTCCGAGGAGACACTTGTGATCTCCATGACGCCTCGGGAGAAACAGGAATTGCAGAAGGTAATTCAGAATTTATCATCACAAGCTAATTTGTCTGGCAGTTTTTAAGTAAGTAAACAGGTAGCTTTTTTATTGAAAATAGTTTATATTTTTTTGCCTTTTAGTAACTGGCAACTCTTGGTCTATCTTGATAGGTTGAAGACTGACATTGGCTTTTGAACTGTACATGTATCTTGGGAAATGTTCTGCTATCAGTTCTCTGGCTAATGAAATATTGTTATACTTCTTTATAGCAACTCCAGTCTGACATATCCCAACATCGTAGTCTGTTACACCAGTTGAGCACTGAGATGAGTACACGTGAGGGTCCCCGATCATCAAGGGAGACCACCCTGCACCCCGTGTTCACTCCCCTGAGAGAGGAGGACATACAGCCACGCTGGGAGACACTGGCACGAGAACTCGAGCTGAAGAAAGAAAACCTGGATGATCTCATTAAGAAATCCAGTGTAAGTTTGTTTGTTTTTCTATGATGAAAGAATATAAAACCATACCTTAATTAAGTCTGTGTTACGTGATAAGTTGACAAACTGCAATCGCCTACACACTGATCTCCCAAGGAAAGCAAAGTGGATCTCTCTTTTTTGTGTTCTCTTTTTTTGATAGATTTTATCAAATTTTAATTATTAAAGGTGCAATTAGGTTAAAATACAAAAAATAAAATTTAAAATTAATAATTTTAGATAATTGACAATTTTTAACAACATGATATTTAAGTATCTATGGCCACATGTTTGGCATGGTGGCAGTGATTTCTGTACAGAGAGGTAACATTGTGTGGAGTTTGGACAAAATAATGTAAAATGAGATAGAGAAATGTTTTAATTTTTTATGTATTAACAAGACTTTTCCTGTTTGCCAACTTCTTATGACTAGACAAATGGGTCTGAGACCAAACCAAGTTTCCCCTTTCTTTCAGGATTTAATTGGCCCTGCCAGGTACGGAAGACGAAGCCTGGTACCCGCAGAGAAGTCTCCACTTCTCACTGACGTGAGGCGCCACCTAGCTGCACTCAACGACCTCTGGAAACAACTTCAGGTCCAGGTGTGTAGGGTGTTCTCACATAGCTGCTTTAAAAAATAAAAAAAGAGTGGGTGGGTTAGTTTCAATGAGGTTGTTTATATACAATGTGTTCGGTTATTATCATTATTTTATCATTTATTATGTGATGTTGAATGAAGCTTTAATTCGTTGTGGTATGTTGAATTTTAGTAATGATAAATCCATTGAAATGAAATATTTATATTTGAAAGGATCGATTAACTTCATTCCTTGAAGAGAGTACAAATGTGCGGGATGTAGGCAATTGTTTATTATTTATGTAAATGTGAATCACCAGAGGATTAAACAATCAATGATACAACCAACTGCATTGCTCCAAAAGAAAGTTTCCTTGTTAAATGTGAGGAATACTTGTAATGTTATTGAATAATTCAATAATGTTCATGACATCCTAGGTTGATGACAAACAGTTACGGCTGGACAAGGCACTTGAGTTTCAACAGCAGTACCAGGACGCACTGACGAATGTGTCACGGTGGTTGGACGTCGCAGAGCAGAAACTGTTTGCCCCCGACTCCACAATGAACTCCGAGGAGAAGGTCAAGGAGAATGAGGTTAGTAAGCAATCATGGGAGATAACTCTGATTAATTTTGCACATGAAAGTGACAGGCAGACAAGTAATGACTTTTTGCCTTTGTTGTTTAGAATGAATGGTAAAGAAGATTATGGTCAGGAGGCATGCCAGTTAACTGTAGCAAATCTTGTAATAAATGTAAACTAGGCTGTTTCAACAGATTTATAGGTGCCTTCTGGCATTTATTTACAGCTATATGAATATCACAGTACAGGTTAATGGTTTGCATTTATTTTCTCATGTTTACTCATTGGTTATGACAATGTATGGAGGTCTAATACTATTTTGTACTGGGCATTATCCCAATGTTCAATTCATAAAACTAACAAAAACATTATTGTCTCTCACCCCAGGACCTACAACGTGAGATCCGGTCCCTGCAGGGTGAGATTGCATCAATGGGTCGTGCGGCACAGGAGCTTCTGGCTGTCACGAGTGCAGACTCTCACGGGCTCATCAGAGAGTCCCTCGACAACCTTCATCAGCGCGTTCACGGCCTCGAGGCCCAGGCACGGGACCAAGGGGATAAACTACGGACTGTGGATAGGAACTACAAGTCTTACAAGGTGGGGAAAGTGTTTAGTTTTGCTTGCATTTTTGAGGGTACCAAACTTAATATAATAAACAGGCTACAAACCACTGTTTGTAGGAGTATGTGTGGGCTACTATTGTGTACTATTTCATCCAAGTGTGTGTTCATTGTACAAACTCAACACAACTGCTGCTTTTATGTGTACAAGTACACGTACATGTTGTGTTTCACAACCTCTAACATTAATTGTATAACTTGTTAAAAACAACAGTATTTACTTTTAGAAACATTAAGTTCCAACCTACAGTACATAATGTATTAATAATGTCCTTGACTTTAACAGGAGGAGGTCCAGACGTTGGAGGGTAAGATGTTAGAGACCAGGGACCTTATGGCTCATCCCAGCCATTCCGCCACGCTCAGACAGCAAGTGGACAACATGCAGGTAAGGGGGATAACTGTTGAAACATAGAGGGACAGCGGAGGTAATTTGGTAGCCTTCTTTGGGGCTTGGTGCACAACAAAGTATTTTAGCATTTTTCACATTTTTTTGCCAAAATTTAAAAATATTTAAGAGAAGTAACTGCGCTTCTGGAAGAATTGTGATGCAAATGCTCAGAGGTTTTAACTGCTTTCAATTTATAAATATCGATGCTTACTGCACTGAAATACACGTTCATGTATTTATGAGTTTAGCATTTTTATATGATTACTAATGGTATATTGACATCTTTACCAAGCTTAACTCTCTCTGCATAGGGCTGAAACAGAGTCAGTTGATATTGCACAAGTAGTGATAACAAATTCACCATTAACATATCACATGGATCTATTTAATGATTCTACTCTTAATTGACTACTTCATTGATAGATCTCTCTCTTGCCGGTAAGTGAGGCTGTGGGTGACATCAGAGTGTTGATGGAAACTGTCTGCTTATTCTATTGTCCATAAATTCAGATATATATATATATATACACAATACAATTCCTTAGTATTAGTATTGGAAGGTGGTTGTTATAATTACTAAATTTCTAGGACCAATCAAACAACTAACTTTCTCATATTTTTCTGCCAACCATTTCAGGAGGTAAAAATAGCACTAATTTGTAAGACCGATTGGGCCGATTGTTCAGACTTGTTAAAGTTAACAACGTGATAAACGACATTGTTGTTAACTTTTAAATTTGAAATATTTCATGATGTGCTCGCATATTTTAAATATGAACAAGTACAGCTCCAATTTTGTTAGAAAGACAGCAGATCAAAAGCGTATCCGTTAAACTTCCAGACCAGATTTGAAAGCTAACAACGACGACATTAACAAAATTGTTTACTTTAAGAAAGTTCTGTACAATCGACCCAATGTAGATGACTTAGCACCATTTTTGGTTTTTGCTAGATAAATTAGATATTTTATTTTGTAGATGTCTTTCAACAGAACTGTTATCATTTTTTGCAATCGGGCAAAACCTGTTACATTTGTTAAAAATAAAATATTTAAAGTTTATGAAAAATATTATCAGTATCCTCAGTAACAGTTCTGTTAAATTTGCTAGTCATGATTTTCTTTGCAACTTTATGATTTATGTTTATTTACTCAGAAATTAGTGAATTAGCTCTGTCATATTTGTTATTTGTTTTATGTATTATGGTTTAACCAGAGTGAATGTTCCAGTCTACATTGTATGTTTTTTCTTGGCTTATTTTGGTGTGATTCTGACTTTAACTTGTAGGTTTTCACCATTTCTATGTAAACAGTCGGTGAATACAGGCCAATATAATGCTATACAATATTTTCAAACTGACTTGAAATAAAAGCTGTTAATCTTTGTGTATACAATATCAACATATTATACAATTAAGAACATATTTACAATATTTATTCAAACAATGCTTAAAAGAGATTTGACAGAGGATACAATATATCAATTCAATTGGTTATTGAGTCAACCATGATCAGCACTTCAGCTGCTAAATTTTATCATTATTTGTACTTGAGTGAAAAACAGATATTTGAATGAATGGACATAATGCGATCAGGGGACATTGCTGTAATTATTTGAATTCAATATTTTAGTTATTTCATTGCAGAAGTTTAACAAATTTGGAATATGTCCTTGATCTGTGAAAATGTTCTAAGTTTGTGAAAATGCGTTGATTACAAAAAGTTGCAGTTGAATTTTATTTTCTGTTATTAAAGTGTTTTAATAATATCATGATTGTGCATGTTTTAGGCTAGATTTATTATTTGTTAGAGAGATTTAAGTGATTTGAATGATGTGTTTGCTCTGTCCAGGATGCTATAGCGTTCGAACAGGTAAAGCTAGTGTTTTAACTAGGCATGCATTTAGTTTTGTGTGACAAAGTATCATAAAAATAGTTAGAAAACTACCCATGTACAAACTACATGTATGACTCAAGGCATGCACAGTAAACTCTAAATCTCCACCAGCTTTCTCTTATAATATGAAAATAGGTACCAATTAACAGTCTGTACCAGCTAACAGGCCTTCTTTTGGACGGAGATCAACATTTTTGAGAATGAGCATGCTGGTTTTATATGTCTCTGAAAATAAGACTGTGTTCACCAACATAATCAAGCTTCAAATTTTCTGCATGTTCTGCTTAGATTTCTATACATATAGTCTACTTCACTTGATCCATCGTTAAATATCTGAAAACTTCTTAGTAAAATAATGCATTATGTTGCTAATGATCGTTGCCTATTTAATATCACATTATATGTTATGACTGTCTTTAAACAATGCTTATCATATCCTCCTATATTAGCAACAACTACTAGTATCCATTAAAGTCATACTCAAATACAGTAAAAAGTTGTTTTTTCAATGTCGTAATAGAATATTTTGCTACTTTCAGAAAATTGAGAGCCAGCTGAAGAAATGTGAGTCCCAGCTGGAGGGGGTGAGGAAACGTCAGTCAGAGTTATCTGCCATGGACCCAGAAATTCTCTCCCCTTACGAGCTTGAGTCACTCCAGTCCAACTTTATGGACTTACAGAGAAAGGTGTGTAGGCTGTGGGCCTTGTATGTATCATGAAATATCCTTACACTTCCATATGCTTGAAACTATTAATTAAGTAATAATATGTCAGAGTTGTTTGCCCTGGGACCTAAAATTATCTCCCCTTAGTCATAACATTCAAATTTGACCTACAGAGAAAGGTGTATTTGGTGTGAAGCCTGTATTTATTGTAAATTATCCTTACACTCCGATATACTTGAAACTATTCAAGTTATAATATGTCAGAGTTGTCTGCCATGGGCTCTAAATGACTTAGTCACTCCAGTCTGACTTTATCAACCGAACAGAGTAAGTTGTGTAAGGTATTGGGTGTGTATTCGTAAAATGTCCTTAAAAATGTTCATATACTTGAAACTATTCTAAATATAAATGATTTAATAAATACTAAGTCAGAGTTGTCTGCCATGGGCCCTAAAATTATCTCCTCTTAGTTTGTACAGTCCAACTTTATGGACCCATAAAGAAAGGTTGGAAGGATTCAGGATTTGTTCAGAACTTGTCTATAAGGTTTCAGACTGGGCATTATGTAATATGCTGGAGTCTAAGAGTTGTCTGTTTTAGACACACAAAAAAAAACACTTCTGAAGATCGGTGCAATCAATCTTAATGCTACAGTAAAAATAGGTTAATATGGTATATTTATCTTGTCAAGTGTCCTGATTGTCACATAATGTAATATGCAAAAAAAAACGAAAGGTGAAAACTTCAAATGCCTTAAACATTTTAAAAATCTTTTTATTCTTTTAAAGTACATACATTTCTAAAACAATTTTTGGTTTCTATCAAACACTTTTTATCTTAAGACCAGCGAATGTATTGAAATACATGCTAATCAAATGCAGATTTATATTTTCACTCTTGAAAATGCTGATCTGAAATAATGGACACTATTTATATAGGGCACCATTTATCACTGTTTATTGAAACTAACTTTCTGTGTATGTTTACTATAAAACTACAATGAAAATTTCTGAAGTGGACTTGAAACTTGAAAGTCTCAAAGATAAATATTGATTTTAGAAATAAAGTTATTACTCAAACAATATGAGTTTGTAGATAAATTGAGCGAAAGATTCTCTTTTCTCGTCTTTTAAGGTGATTATACTCAATTAGGTACACAGATAATTGACTTGTAACTTCTTATCTATGTGCAGTATTTACCACATACATGTACAATATTAATGTAAATATCTATATTCAATAAAGTATCGGTTTGCAGTGAGATTGTATGAAAGTCACCACAGTTTAAATAGCAATTTGAAGCCAATTGTGTTAGCCAAAAATGTTCAGATTAAAAGTTGCATTTTATTGGAGTCAACATTTTTAAGATTAGTAAAGAATGTCAAAGTTTGTAAGGAGTTTGTAAGGATGTGTGCTGGATAATACTTTGAAATGAAATGGTATGACCTTTCTATCTTATGCTATTGATTAGATCAGGTTATCTTCATAAAGAGATCTTTATTTAAATATCTATTTTTGAGGCTGTTTTGTATGTTATGAAAGAGACTTTTTTAGGATTTGTTTGCGCTCTTTTTTGCAATGTTGTCTTAAATTATTCTGAATAATTTGCCTAATAAAGATTTCTTCATTTTTTTCTCACTGATGTTTTATATTATATATAATGTATGAACAACTGTAAAATTCATCATTGTAAGTCTAGTATCTATCCTCTAGATAAAGGTTGGGTTCGCCAAGTTTCCAAAGAATGTCAAACAGACAATTTGGGGGGAGGGGGATCTTGCAAAACATGGGCAAGGACAACATAATGATGATCAGCGAAGTACAATTTTTTGTAATTTATAGTTCTTGTATTCTCAAAGGGGATGGGCAATTTGGTGACACTGCAGGAGTCTGTGTACGTACAGCAGCAGTATGATACATTCTCATAACAAGTATTTTTCAACCTAGTTCTATACACTTGTTATTCCCACAGGTGATGGACAAGAAGGCAACACTACAGGAGTCTGTGTCTGTCCAGGAGCAGTATGAGAAACTCCTTGCCGACTATGCCGACTTCCTTGACACTGCTGATGACAAGCTCAAGACAGATCAGATCTCGGCACGAGACCTTGACCACCTTAAGGAGCAGCTGGCAACTCACAAGGTATTCTTGCTGCATTGTAACAGTTGGTACCTGCGTAAGTTATATTAGAGTTCTGTTTCAAATCAAGATTTCTCTGTTATTTTAATTTTATCATTTTGTTAATGCTGCATTTATAACTGAATTCACATTTACATATGACAAATAAATTGGAACATATTCAGTTTTGCTCATGTTGCCAAATTCTTTGTTCATTATTCTGTTAAACAACTTTCTCATGTTCTTGCTAATAGAGCAGTGTGTACTGACTGAATGGTGTGGAGTGAATTATTCTTTATTTGTATAGAATGAATTGAATGCTATGTAAATATTATATTCTGTTTGAAAATTTAAGTCAATTAAATTACAATAACTGTTATCTAACTTATGTTAATTTTCAAAATGTACCAATAACCACAATGAGCAATTTCTTTTCTTGTATTCCTTACTATATTTGATGCATTTGTTTGACATCTTTAGTTTGTAATAATACATACCCATATTAATACAAGGCAAACACTTGTTCTGGATGCACATTAAGGAATTGATATTTGATAGTTTGCTTGATATTCTTAAAGACAGGTACAAGAATACCATTATAATTTGCAATCCACAATGAAGTCATGATTGCAATGACAAAACCTTATTCTTTATTTACAAGCAAAATATTATGCAGTTTTTTTATAATATAGAGACTCAGAATAGTTTGCTTGAAGATGAAAAAAGTCTGCATGAATATTGGTGAAAGTTTCTTTTTGATATTAAAGCACAAATGACAATGTTATATTTGAGTAAAAATAAATATCTCAGACTTTCTCATGTTTATTTCTTCCTACATTTGTTTTAAGGTTATCTTATGTTTAAAAGAATAATGTATTATAAGGCTGATTTGACAGTAACAGAAATATTGCTATATTGTAAACTTATTACCTATAACTATCCTTTCTAAACATATTATCTCCCTTTCCCCCCACAGGACTTCTTCTGTGACCTTGAGGTGCACCGCGCCATGCTGGACTCTCTGGTTGCCCAGTGTGACAAGGCCACAAAGCAGAAGCACCTGCCCCAGCACACGAGGCTCAGTAACCTGACATACGTGCTCCAGGACAAGGCCAGCCTGCACGGGCAAAGGCTTGACCGTCTTGTGCGACAGTGGGGTGAGTTAGATGAACGTTTTAATCAACTCCAACGATTTCTTGCGGAGATGGAGGGACAAATTCCAAAACCAATTGCCAATGAGGATACTGTGCAGACTATACAGAATAAGATAACTACCTACCAGAGGCTGCAGCGGGAATTGACAGAAGAGAAGCCAATTGTGTTTGAGGTTGTCGATAAGGGTAAACAACTCCTGCACAGCATCAACTGCCCTGGCCTCGAGATGTTGGTCACTGATATGGCAGAAAAATGGGTGGACCTCAACACAGAACTGTCACATGAACTTAAGAGGTATGAATGTTTTTTGTGAAGAAAATCAAGCATTATGATGCAGACAAATCATATACAAATTAAACATCATGATGACATTCCCATGCATGCTTGGTTTATCAGTTGTAATGTATGTCAGTCTTTACCTTCTAATACAAATATGGATAATGTTTAACTTGCAGGTCCCAGTCGCTAGGCGACCAGTTGCAAGTGTTTGAGGCAGAGGCAGCTATCTTGAAATCCTGGCTGTCAGCAGCAAGGTCCAAACTGAACAGCATTAAACAACTCTCTTCCTCCGACATGAAGAGTATTGCAGTTGTCAGGGGAAAGATTGACAAAATATTGGTAAGTTTCCTGAAATACTTGCTGTTACTTCGATCGAATAATTTATTCGAAACTGCTCTTGAGCTCATAAAAAAAAAATCAATTTAGTAGAACTTTCAGATTGTTTCAGCAATGTAAGAAGAAGCTTGTGTTTTGTAGGTCTTTTAAATGAAGATTATTTAATATATAAACTGCTGAACAACTCTCATATTTGTTCGCACAGGAATTCCGTAAGGATGTTGAAAATCAGCTGCCATTAAAAGAAAAGGTACACTCCATTGGTAACCAACTGCTAGGTAGCCAAGTTTACCAAACAGCCGACCTTCAGGACAGACTCCGTTACCTCGAACATGAGTGGGGTCACCTAGAACATGACATCAATAAGTCAGAGGAGTACATGCATCAGGCGCAGATGGACCTGATGCCGTCCCGACAAGCCCTCGGCGAGCTCAATGCCTGGCTGACCGAGATCGAGGAGACGCTTGCAGAGGAGAGAAACAAGCCTCTAAAGAACCTGGCTGATATGGAGGTGCTGCTGAAGAAATACAAGGTAATGTTATTAAAGGATTGTTGGAAATTAATTATAAAATAAAGCATACAGAACATTTTAAATTTCTCTTACAGAACATTTAAAATCTTTTAAAGTTGAAATGTTTCAATACTATGACTGCATGGGACTGGAACACTGTCCTTTTGGAAATATATTTGAAAAAAAAATAATGAATAAAAAGTTATCTTTCCTATTTTCAGTCCTACAAGATTGACCTCTCAAGCAAACAGCTAACAGTTGACTTTGTGAACCAAGATGTTCTCCAACCAAAGGACGAACAGGACGGTCCTCCGCCTGCAGAAAGGAACGAGTTCTCTGAACGTCTTGGGGTGCTTAACAACCGTTGGCAAGAAGTGAGCAAGCATGTTTCTGATAGGCTGAAGTCTCTGGAGGCAATACACAACAAGTGGGAGGAGTTTGAGAAATCTGTGTCCCGATTGGTTGACTGGTTCCATGAGCAGGAGGATAAACTAAAGAAGTACAGACTGGTTGGACATGAAGTCAGTGTGAGACAGACGCTCAAGGACATCAAGGTAAGGATTGATTATTTGTAACATAATTACATTATGTTTTGATAAATGGTACATATATGGAGTTTGGGTTGGAATGACAGCCAGTACCAGACTTAAATAACAGGTGACCTTCTGCAATTATATGTGAAGAATTGAGAATTTAATTCTTAAAAAAAGAGCTTATTGATACTTCTTTTACGATTACGGGTTAGAAAGATGATCAAAACATGTTTATGCAGTGTTCATTTCAATTAAAATATAATGATATCTCTGGTTTGAGATTATTTGTTAAAAAATAAAATGTCTCACAGTGTTAAAATCTGTTAAATGAGAGTATAATCCACATTCAGGCTCTCCAGAACACATTACGTCTGAAGGAGGGTGACATGGGTGGTGTACGGGAGCTAGGTGACCTGCTTATCCGTCTGAGCGAAGACTCACCCCAGGTTCGTGCCTGTATACAAACAAACATGACCAGCCTGGAACAAGAGAAGAGGAAACTGGACTCCAATGTCCTACAGGTAAACATATGCCAATGTTACCTAAGTAAGTAGACTTTTTTGTAGTTTACTGACTTAAATTTCACTCCAGTAACTTTATGTGTATATTGCCGAAGTACATTGTAGGTATATTTTTGAAGTCATGTGTGTTCACAATGCTTATTTCAGGATTTGTTTGCGATGTAATTGCCTGATTAACTTAAAAATTGATTAATAATATATATTTTCAATCATCCTATATCTCTGAAAATAAACATGTGAGTTTGAATGTAAAAGTGAAGACACTTCAATGTATCATTATATGACTACAACATGGTTAAATGAACATTTATCTTCCTTTCCCCTAGGTCCATAAGTTGCTAGAAGACATCCTAGCCCAGTGGGACAGCCACCACAGTGAGCTCCAGGCGCTATCACAGGTACTCTCGGAGACTGAGTACTGTCTACAAAGGTACTCACTCGTCGGGGGAGACATTGCCACTCTCAAAATACAAGTGGAAAAGCTGCAGGTATGCATGTTACCATTGATATTCTGTTCATATTAATTTTTTGTAAATATGTCATGTACTGTTGATGACAGTGAAGTGGTAATATCATGAATAATCCAGTAACAACACCAACAAATTTCAAAAGAAAACATGTACATAGGCCTTCCATATTATATGTAGCTTTGGTGGCTAAAATGTTAGTTAAATATATGCCAGTTGAGCAAATATTTCTGTATTGCAACATTACAGACACTGAAGGGTGAGATGGAGCGCAGTTCTCCAAGGTATGGCAAGTACATGAAGCTTGCAACTAGACTGTCCCAGGTGTGCGAACCAACCACACGACAGGAAATCAAGAAGACCCAGTCAGACATCCAACAGCGATGGCAGTATGCCTCTGCCGAGCTTCAGTCACGGGCAGAGAACTTCCGTGAGTGTCTCTCTCTCTGGAACAAGTATGAGGAGGAATATAATGGGGCGAAAACTTGGCTCGATGCCAAAGAGAAACTGTGTGAGGAGTTGCTGTATGGAAAAGAGCCTCGTACAAGACGGGATGCCAATCTCAAAAACTGCCAGGTGAGTTTGAACACAGCAGTTTTGTTTTGTATATAAAATGATTTCTTAATTCTTTTGAATAAAGTATTTGAAGAAATTAATGTTTTGCAGCTGTTATTGAACACTTAACTCAGTTTATATTACAATGTAGTATTATTTCATTGTACCATGTTTTTACAAGTTTACTTTAGATTTCTGTTACTTACCAGAATGATCTGAGACCTTATTTATTTTACCTGCAGGCTCTACAGAGGGACTTGGACCAGTTTCAGTCACAGCTGGCTGACCTGTACCAAGTAGGGGAAGCTGTAACAAAGAACATGGACCCGACCTCCATAGTGTCAATCACATCCAAACTCTCTGGCCTCGAACACAGACTGCTTACACTCAGACAGAAGCTTGGCAAGCATGTCCAGAGTCTCCAGGGGGATCTCTCCCAGCAGCGAAGGTTCCAGGAGGCATTTGAGAATGTGCAGGCCTTTGTGTCGCAGGCTCAGAGGATTCTGGGAATGGAGGACCCTAATCGCTCAGCAGATTCAAAAGCTCTTAGTGACAGGCTTGATCATTTGAAGGAGCTTTGTTCTCAGTTTAATGACAATTTAGCTCATCTGGATGCACTTAATGACATAGGGTACAGACTCGCACTCAATGAGACGTCTTCTGCTGACCTTCAAGATCTGAACCACAAGTGGCATGACCTGTTCTCAGAAACGAAGGAGCGGTGTAAGAGCCTTCAGGGCATGTTGCTTGTGCAGCAGGACTTCACGTCCAAGTGTGACACATGGATGACCTTCCTGGCCCAGACAGAGGCTGACCTCTCTACAGAGATAGCTGGCAACCTCATTGACCTGCTTGCCCAGCAGAAGAAATGTGAGGTAAGGACTATTTGCTACATTTCATGCCTAGGATTTGCTTTAAGATTTAAAAAAAGCAATTATGCAACAAGAAGTCATTACATTGATGTCTTTGACATCACTTTTCATTTAAGTATGTTTGTGAAAATAAATGTTAATAGAGATTAGTCGAAATTATGAAAATCAATCAATCATTCGTTGCAAGCCTAGTCTCTACTTGTTTTAACATGCCATGAGTTTTAGAAAATAAGAAAAATAATCTCTTTATGGCCACATTGTATTTTTATTTGAATATGTGATTTCAGAAGTTTGAATCTGAGATGTACAGCAGACAGCAGATCCTACATGCCATCATCAGTGATGGACAAACGATGATGAATGAGGGGGATGTAGAGAACAAGGACCAGTTTCAGCAAAAGCTCATTCTATTGGCCGACCAGTGGCAGAGTGTGTTGAGGAGAGCCAATCAGAGGAAGGCTATCATAGACTCAACCATCAAGCAATGGCAGAGCTTCAATGAGCAGTCAGAGAAGTTGAGAGAGTGGCTGCAGGAGAAGGAGGAGGCTCTACAGGTGTTCACGTTTGACACTGCATCACTCCAGAATATTAAAAATCTAGTCGAGAAAGCAAAGGTTTGTGCTCATTTACATTTTCATTGACATTTCCTCACGACAAAAGGGATGTTATTTTACTGATCAAAAGCTTTGTAGTAATTGAAAATGCAAAAATAAGTTTTCTATATAAAATAAATGCTGAAATGCTAAAAAAACTTGTACCTATGCATAAGTTTTATAATTTTCAGCACATCCCCTGCCAAGATTTCATGTAAAACAATTTCATACATGTGTTACAGAGCATGCAGTCTGAGTTCAAACTTCAAGAGGACACATTCAAGGCTATGACAAGCCAAGGGAAGCAACTGGAGCATCGTGCTGACTCTAAGGCTGCAGAGGAGGTTCGTGTCTCCATGGCGCAGGTAACACAGCACTGGCACCAGACTTTTGTCCGACTAGACGGGGAGCGGGAGAAGCTGGAGGGCGTGTTGAGACAGTGGCGGGAATGCGAGGACGATATTGAGGAGATCCTCACATGGCTCAAGGACACCAGAAAGTCCCTAGCAGGAAACCTACCCCATGCCTATGAGGATCTGCAGGCTGACATGCACAAATGCAAGGTCAGAGAAATGTTATCTTGAAATTAGTCAATATTTCTTTATAATATACCTTTAAATATGCTCATGCTTTGTTATTTGGATTGAATATTGTTAATAAAAAGGTTTGTTAGATAAATCCTGCATATAGAATTGCATTTGGGAGTAGTAGAAAAAACTTACATTCAAATGAAATGTTCAGCAAAGCCTGTTATCAGCCTATGTATGTGTAATAAGTAAAGCAAACATGATACATGTACTTTGCATGCATTTCGATATTTAATTTTTATGCATACTTTGTTCTTTACAGGATATTGAATCAGCCTTTACAAACGCAGAACCAAAACGCCAGTCTCTTCTTGCCAATGAGAAAGCTCTGTCCAAAACCATTGAACCAGAGGACCTGAACGTCCTTCACCAGCGAATACGCCTGCTTAACAAGCAATGGGACGAGCTACGCAGCCAGGCAAGCATCCGTGCCCAGCGTATCGATGACACAATGTTCAGATGGTCGAACTTCAGCATGCGGTTCAAGGACTTGTGTGACTGGATGGACAAGATGGAAGTGAAGGTCATCTCCAGCAAGGACTTCCATATTGAAGACCTGCTCAATCGCATGGAAAAGGTGGGGAGCTGTTTATTTGACGAGAGTTGACTAAAGATTAGTTGTCCAGATAACTGTAATTATTAAGAAAGTTACTTGGTTGACAAGGTGCTCTCCATAAAAATTTCTGTTATTAAATTATGATTGCTGATCTAACTGTTGTTGGTGTTTGAATGAAAGCACTGCATAAAACGTTGTCTTTTGTAAAAGTTTGCCCAATGGGTTTTTATTGCTTGAGAGCATTTCCTTAATACTACAGAGGTTTTTGTGTACTTAATGGATTGAATTCTGACCCTAATGCTTACTTCACAATTTCACCTCAGGACTTCAAGAATGAGTTAACAGACAAGGAGAAGACAAAGACAGAGCTGGTGAAGCAAGGTCAGTCCCTGATGAAGATCAGCAACGAGGTACGAGCCTCCGACATCGAGCAGAAGATACAGAGACTAGAAGACAAGTGGGAACACCTTAAGGCTGTCATCGCATTCAGGTAACACAACTTTACAATTTGATGTTTAACAGACTGGTACTGATTACTTTTAAAAATCTGAAAATAAGTATATTTATGCTGTATAGAGAATTTAAAGAAGAAGCAGATTGTCACAAATGGGAACTCTAAAATACAAACATTGCTTACTGTACCCTTCAATATGGGACATGATAATGTTAGAACAGCCATTTGAACTTATACAGGAGCTTTGAACAAAGGTTTGATGGAGCCTTATTGATACATAATTGAGAACTGTTATCTGTTTACATTTGTTTTTGCCAATATCATACCTCTATTTATATCCATGTGCTTGACCACTGCAGGCAAAGGAAGCTGCAGGAGACGTTACTGGCCGTCCAACAGCTGGACGTCAGCATGTCCAACCTGCGTAAGTGGCTTGCTGGCATCGAGGATGAGTTGACTGCCCCTGTCATTTATGCCGAGTGTGAGCGCAAGGAAATACAGCGCAAACTCCAGCACCAAAGTGTGAGTAGACTGAAAAGAATTTTCTAGTACTGTTTTTTTTTTGTAAGTAAATGTTAAAATGTAAAATATTGGCCCATTTTTACATGTGTTTATTTCATCCTAATTCATTAAATACAGTCCAACCCTGTTGGCTCAAACTCAAGCCTTGGGAAATTCAAGTGAAAAATGAATTCTTACATTCAATAGTAAAAAATCTGTTTTTTACACCACTTTAAGCCAAAGATGAAATCGAGCCAAGCAAGTTCGAATCAATGGGGTTTGACTGTAATGTTTTATCCATAGTTGTTTCTTGTTTGATACCGGTGTAGATTGTCATTTTGTATAATGTAATTTAATGATATAGTTGATGATAACTTTTGTCCTGAATGTTCAGTATTTACCTTCTTTAAATGTCGCAATGATATTGATACTATATCTTGACCTGTATGCAGGAGTTGCAGCATGACATTGAACGGCACAGCCCGGGCGTGGGATCTGTACTGAACCTGTGTGAGGTTCTACTGCATGACTCAGATGCCTGCCCCTCCGACATCGAGTTTAATGGCCTTCAGACTGCCATGAAGAATCTAGAAAGAAGGTGGCGTAACATCTGTCAGCTGGCTCCAGAGATGAGGGCAAGGTAAGGTAGCATGGATAATTTAAAATTTAAGGTCACAGAAATGATAACTTAAATACTAGGTTTTATTGTAATTTTGATTGTTTTTAGCAAGATCCTGACTTTCATAAATAAAAAAAACTACAACTAACTGTGCAGTCTCTGCCATAAATATCAATATTTTACATTTGGTTGACATGTAAGATTTCCTTACCTTGAAGCATGTATTTACAGGATGTACTGTTTGCTTACCGGTACTCAGTCATGCAGTTGAACTGTTTTATTGAATAAAATCATTACTACAAGCAAGCATAAATTTATCACATTTGTTCAAATGTACAGAATTGAGGAGACTTGGCAGCTATGGCAGACACTGATGGATGACTGCAGAGTGTTCTCTGATTGGCTAAAAGTCATGGAGGCTGAGATCAGGGAGGTCACAGCCGACCAATTAAATGTCAGCACCTCCAGTGAAGAGTATTCAAGATGCGAGGCAAGTTTATTAATTTGATTATGACTTCAAATATAACATGGCATTTGATTTTAATTGTTCCAGAACAGATTTACAACATAATTAGTGTGTCAGTAAAAGAAAAGAGAATCATTTTAGCAAGTCATATCTATTTGAAAATACTTAACCTAATTGCAAACAAACTTTGACATCAAGATATTACATATTACATGCCATAATATTGAAATTTTCAAATTTCAGTCTGTTCAGCGTAAGGTCCATGAGAACCTAAGCAAACTGGAAAACATCAACCGTCAGTACCGGCGCCTGGCTCGGGAGGGCCGCACAGACACGGATGGTACCCTTAAGACCATGATGCAGGAAGCCAATGATCGGTGGGACAAGCTGCAGGCACAAATGTCTGCAAACCTTCGTGACCTCAAACATTCAAACAGCATTCGGGAAGACTTCAAACGTACCAAAGATGCCTTACTTAGTTGGTTAACAGAAATCGATATGCAATTGACTAATATTGAACATTTGTCTTCGATGAATACAAAAGCTAAAATCAGGGAAATGCAAAGAATTCAGGAAGAAATTGACTCTAGAGCAAGGAAGTTTGATTTCCTAGATGAAGCAGCATTGTTTTTAATACAAAAGGGAGACAGTACAGATGCCATTACTACGCAGGCGGAAATTGACTCATTCCGCACTTACCATCGACAGGTGCTTGACAGGGTTGCCATAGCGAATGCAAAATTGTCTGCAATGCAGGTTGGTTATGATCTCAGGGTTTTTCTGGGAAATATTCTCTATTTATTTATACTTAAGGATTAAGAGTGTGAATTGATGATATTGGGATGTTTTGGGAAATTAAACATTCAAGCTCAGTGCAGCAATTCAACCAATAAATACTGCAAGTACGAAGTTGATCCAAATAGAATTTAAAAATGTAAACATTTTGAAAAATATGTGTTTACAAAATGATTTTAACCATTATAATATCTTATGGAATAAACTGAGCTGTGTAGGTAAAAAACATACTGTTTGTAATAAAACAATCTTTATTTTCTGAAAATTGGTGTTATAAGCTTCTTTGTTTAACTCGTGCATTGATGTGGCAATGAAGGGAACACCAGATTATTTTGAATTTCTGTTGACCATTTTCTAGCCAGATTATTTTCACACATTTTTCCTTCTAGTTTTTTAGATAACTCATAGTTGCTGTTTATAAATTTGTAATAATGAGTGTCAGATAAGGAACAACCCTAGTGGGAGTGGAACCTGTGGCCCCAACTGCTTTTGTATTGTCAAAGAGAAGCGTAATTTGTAATAGGACAAGTACTGGTTCAGTATTTGAGAGGAACTAACAGAGTTGCATTTTATCTTTTCAGACTGAAGAGAGAATGAGACTAGATGATGTAGAACTAGATAGACTGGAGCGGGAGTTATATGCCCTTGCCCCTGACGAGCCCCTGTCCCTTGACTGGGACATGAAAGAGATAGAGGCATACTTAGAATCATCCCCACCAGAGAGTCCTCCAGAGAAACGTCGCGCCTTGCTAAAGAAACTACGGGAACGCTCAAGGTCAAGGTCACAGTCACCGCAGAAACTGCCATCAGTCAAGACAGCACGCCAGTCACCCATTCTGGGCTCCCCCAGGAGATTTGAGCGTAGGTCTGAGGCACCCGTTACCTCAACTCCACGTGGCGCTCCAAGGCCCAGCTCTCCCACAAGGTCAAGGTCACCCACAAGGTCATTAAGGGCAAAGTCACCCAGGCGTGTGGCTAGAGATTATGTGGATGCTAGAGGTAAGGATGTGTCTCAGACACAACAAGATGTTTAGACATATCAGAAAAACATACATAGATATTACTATGGGAGGTCACAGAAAGAAGTTTGACACCCTTAATGGAATTGAGTCCTGTGGAAGTTTGATACTTTTGGTTTTTGCAATGTATTGTACCTCAAAGGCAGGCAATTGTAGCCTCAAATTCAGTTAAACACATTATGATCAGATTTTTAGTCCGGATTTTTTTGGATGAATCTTTTCTTTTTTAATGCTTTGACTGCCTCAGCACAACTCATTTTCACTGACAACCTCACAATTATGAACAACTGTGTTTTAACTAATGTTTAGTTGTTAATAATGTAAATCAAAACTGTTATGCTGCACACAACATAGTGAAGCTTTCAAAAATGATTTTTTTTTATAATAACATTTCAAATGATTTAATTTTGAATACAGAGCCATCACCATCGAGACAGGAGCGTTTCAACGAGATGAAGAGTGAGTTACGTGAGCGAGGCTCAAAGGAGGCCCAGGTGGAACAGATCCTTGAGAAGCTTGCAGATGCCCTTGAAGATGCCACAGAGAAGCTTGATGCTGCTGAACATGCCCTGCATAACCTGAAGACAGGCCCGGGGGTTGAGAGGAAATCTGCAGCTTATGTAAGTGTTGAACTAAAATTGAAAATCTTTGCAGACTATAGTATAAATATACAGACATGCAATATAACGCAAGTAGTATGTTTTTACTTTATAAATCATGTCATATCTAAGAACTTTTGTCTAACTTGTTGACAGTTTTCATCACAATGATTAAGTTACATCATATTATCAAGTCTTTGGTTTTGCATAAGAATTTGCAATGTTCTTTGATAATTGATGAGCCATTGGTTATGAAACAAATTTTTCAATATCAGGTTCGTGTGCTGAATGAAGCAGAGAAGAGTGTGGAGGATGTTCGGAGAATACAGCGCCTCCTGAAGGCCGAGACCGGGCTACAGAACATTGCCAGTGCTGACAACCAAGTCAGAGGTGAGATTTGCTGGTGCTATAAACCTGAGACAGGAAAAACTTAATGCGCTTTCACTTTGTTACTTAAACTGTGTCCGATTTGTTATTTACAAGTTGTCATATAGCTATTTTTTTGTATACACCAACCTCTTAAAGTTTAATGTAAGTTTGGATATGGTTCAGGCCATACAGCAGTTGGGTTATTTTTAAACATTGCACTGTTCATCATATACCTGTATTTTCTTGTCCAGGTGTGGTATCAAGGTGGGAAATGGTTCAGGCTGGTGCCATACAGAAGGACTACCGCCTGTCCCAGCAGCGTAAAGACTGGACCCAGTTCCACACAGACCTTGACAACATGGCCGCCTGGCTGGATGAGGCTGAGGCTCTCCAACATTCCCATAAACCCCTGCCAGGGGAGATCACCCGTCTAGACACAATCATCAGGCAACACAAGGTAACACATTTACTGCCCTTGGTACTGGAAAGTTACTGATCCTGTTTATTTAGAAGCTAGAACATTTTTTTATGAGAATAGAGCCAGACAAAAACTAGAATATATTTTTGATAATTTGTTAAAGTGATTAATATACATGTGTAGGCCTATACATGTATATTTAGATAAAATGGTAGCACTATTTTTACTATGTTCATGTATATAATGCATAAAGAATAATGTTAATGCAAATGGCAATTTCAGGAATTATTCAAAGAGGTACTAAGCAGTTTGAACTCGCAGCTTTGTTTTGTGACTGTTGTTATTATTGTTTCTGCATCAAATAGTCGTCTTTTGCACGTTGATTAAAATGGATGACAGAATGAAACAAATCACACAATACCGAGCAATATTTAACACTGAGCTTGTGATGTTTTATTTTGCAGCATGAAGTGGTAAACACTAATATGTGTTGGAATATTTTAGCACTAATCTCCATTTTAAGATTGTCTGTTATTCAAAGAAAAATATATGTTTTTTTGATAGCCTTAGTGTCTTCATTTTTGACTGATTTTTTGTCATGATTTCTGGTTTATATGGATGTCTATATTGGTCGTAAAACTCGCATTGTGATTCATCATTCTTATTCATGTTTCTATTTCATGACTTTTGATAGATAGTGAAGAGGTTGAGGTGTTACTTGTACTAATTGTGATGCATAGAAAAATCCAAGTCATGATCAGGTGCATAGCATGGTTGATTTAGTGATCACTCACGGTGGGGATTTCCTGTAAAATATGAAGAACTCATTTTAATTTCATGGCTTGACCTAACAGTTTTTGTTTTCAAACATTAATTACAGAAACTGATTGTTAAAATTTGAATAAAATTCCTTTATATACTTGTAAACAAAAAAGTTATTTAATATCAATCCATGTAAGTTGTTGTTAGAATACTGTGTTAAATGTGCAACTTCTCTATCATACTGGTGTAAGAATTCTGTTTTGGTTTTATTCTATCAGTTACATTTGTACTTAACTGACAATTTTACATATTTCAGGACTTCCTCCTACAACTAGAAGCCAAGAAGACTCGCGTAATCTCTATCAACCTGACAAGCCGGGAACTTGTCGACATCACCTCCCCAGAGGGTCGTGACCTCCGAGATCGCCTCAAGCTGATGAACAAACGCTGGGATTCAGTTTGTGCGCATGCCACACGCCTGCAGACTGAGCTTCAGACGGCCTTGATGCAGTGTGAGGAGTTCCATCATACAATACACGACCTGCTGCTTTGGCTGGAGGGGATTGAAACACGCATACAGCAGTGTGAACCAATCAACCTTGGCAACGATGAGGCAGCACTCTGGACTCGCCTTAGAAAACTACAGGTAAGGACTAGTCTTCAGAAGATATGACACAATCATGTATTTTCTACAGAAATACTCATTATTCATGGTACATTTTGCATGTCTTGTCTGCATTTTATATACTATTATATTGCGACAGACTTTGTATAAGAAATAAAGTAGGATATAATGTTTATGGATTTATATGACTGATTTATTCTTATTGCATGGTAATACCAGATAAAGCTAAATGCATTGACTTCATTCACTCAATAAAATTTCCTATTTCAGGATATTAGGTTTGACCTTGAGAAGAACCAGCCTCGTGTGATGTCACTGCGGGATACGGCGGACCAGCTCCTTCTCAACTCTGAGTCTCCGGAGATGTCTCAGGCCAAGGATAAGATGCACATCATTGCCAACCGCCTCAAGGCCCTGCATCGTCTGTGTTCATCATACATCACTAGTCTGGAACAACGACTTAATACTAAGTCTAATGTAAGGGTTATGGCTGTTGGTGGGTGGCAAATGACTGACAAACTAAAAATTACTGATGAAAAAATGTTTAATAATATTTATGCCAATTGTGTAGAGGTTTAGCTAAAGAGATAAGGCAAGGCGTTGCACCCTGTCTTATTTTGGAAGCATCCATCTACCCTCATGAAGACCAGCATGTGCACCCCTTGCCTTTATAGAATTAAATGCTCAAGATAATCAAATATTTTCATTAACACTTATATGATTATAAATACATACACATTTGACATATAAGTAGTTGAAAAAAATGCTTCAATCAAGCACAACTCCTTACATTTTCTGTGAAATTCATAATATTCAAAACTTCCACAGCCCAAGCAATGTGTATTTCTCTCGATTAGCACCCTGTCCCTTTTCTGCAGCACCCTGTCCTTTTAAAAAAACCAGGCTAAAACCCTAAATGATGTAACTACAAATACTGATGTTCATATACGGCTTTGTCCTTGTTGATGAAAAACTATGCTCAATGTATATATGAACAACTTGTACTAGATCCTCATTTTCTATGTACATGTAGTCAGTTGTGTAAACCCTGCAAACTTTAGACCATAATTACCCATGACTAAATTGTTGTAGGTACGCAGTCCAGATCGCAGCTTTGATTTGACTGGTTCTCCCATGTCATCTGGTGCCAGCAGTCCCCGGGACGCGTTACGAACATCCACCCCCACACGCCCTTTCAGGCCTCATTTCCGTCCTATCACTGCCAACACATCAGCATCTCGTTCTAGAACTAGGTCACCATTCGCTCTCTCTAGACAGGTTGGTTTCATGGACTAAGAGTTCATTTCTGTTCACTAATTTCAGAATAACCATAATTTGAAACTGTTCTTATATTTTTAAGAACCAATAACTTGTTAAAGTGTACCTAAGTTTATGTTATTTTTGTGTAAAGTCTTGTCTACAGCCTATATGTAATTTGCTATTTAATTATAACTACATGTAATTACTGCAAATGTTTTTGCTGTGCGCACAGACAGGGACATGTGAATGCTCAGTGTGTAGACTGAAGCACAAACACCAGGTAAACACTTACTGCTGTAAGGCGCTGATGTTTTCCTAACTGATAACACTTACAGCTCTAAGGCGTTGATGTTTGCCTAACTGTTGTTGTAGTGACTTTTGGTCAGTGCTGTCCAGTATAGCTGCCTTGTGGTCAGCGTAATGGGATCATTTCACGACTTTTAGCAAATGATTGAAGTGTTCACCTTAGGCATTCTTTATGTTTTGATATTGCAATTTTTAGTTTTCCAAGCAGTATATTTACATGTTCATTTTTAATGATGTTAGTTATTTAAAATCTAATTAATGAAACACTCACTGTGAAGTGTTTTTTTCTCACTTTTTGCATAATTATTTTCATGCAGATTCTACTGGAACATCTAGATTAATAATTTTAGTAAAGGTAATAAAGATCATTTCATTTGGAATTTTTTTCCTAGAGGTGACTCAGAGCTAGACCTTCTTTTCTGTAGGTTAATGCTAGTTTCTTTTCTCACATAGACAGTCGAAGACTTAAACAGTGTATTTTTTATTCAAGCCATCGACATCTATGTAGCTTTCAGATATTGTCATAGCCTTGGTGTCATCAAGGTCAATGGCATGTAAAATGGTGTGATACTTGATACTTTGCCATAACGAAGAAAATTATTGCTCGACACAATATGCACATGTACAAAAAGGCTCATATCTCTGATGATTGCTTAGTTGTGCTCCTTTTGGACTGAAAACAACAGATGAGCATTGCTTTCTCTTCCCAGCGCTCTTTTTTCCATTCATTGACTTCATCCTAGCTGCTTTTCACCAAGTAACTAGCTCATGACCAGGGTTTGAAGTGCTGCTTGGTTTAATGAAGTACTTAGTAGATGTGTTGAACTTGACATCATTTGAACAAACAAACATCTTTATTCTCACATGATTACTTTCCCATTATTTTCATCATATCATTCATTAATCCATGCCTGGACTCTTTTCTTCAGCTATTTCAAGGATTACGACGTAATATTTCTGGAATTTTCCAGCCACTTATAATTGGTCCAGCAATCGAGACGTCAGAAACGTAACTATTTTCACCCCTATGATATTTATACTACTTGTTACCTTTTGTTGACAGATCTAAGCATTTGCTGCATATCGATTGGTGACGGCACGATGGTCCAATAGTTGGCCAGATGCATGCATGGCGGCTAACAATGATTACTTGACTTGAAATGCTTTAACTGTTGAATCCACAAGTTAACTGCATACTGTACATGTGTTTGAGGCATTAATTTATTCTTAATAAGTTTACAGTTGAGGTAATAATAAACACTGCAAATGCATGAAAGTCAAACCTTATTTAAACATTTATTATTCAGCCTGATGTTAACAATGGAAGACATCCATAGGCTCTCTGAACCTTTATGGACATTTGCTGACTTTATTGTAGCTTTTTCATGTAGTTTTCTTGTTGAGGTTTTTTATTTTGGTATGCAGTCGATTTAGGTGGTTCTTAACTGGGCAGTATATATGTATCAAATATGAAACCTTACAAGCACAAATTTATTCTACAATATGACTTATCTTTTGAATCTGAAGCTTTATAAACTGCACAGAACAGACTTTGAAATTCAAGTTACCAGTACTGAAAACTTTGAAAAATCAATTAGTAAAAGGGATCAGAAAATGTTATTCTGAAGTGGACTGATGCACAAGGAATCACCAGTTGAATGTAGAAATGTCAGATCTGTAAGATGAATGTCCTTTAATGTAGTAGAAATGTAGTAACCCTCGTGACGCCACAATCATGTTCTCCACACTGGCATTGTTCCTTTATTATCATATTAATTTTCATCTTTTCTTGTGCAGATGTCATGATAGTGCATGTTGATGTCAGGATTATTTATTTTTGAGTATCTAAACATGTTTTGAATGCATTTATGTTGTAGAAGTCTGTTCTGCGGGCTTAGGCATCAGATACAAAGATAACAGTCATGTTTTATCATTCATATTTCATTGATACATTGCTTATGCCTAACTCATACATTTCCAGCGCAGTAGTTGAGCACACCAGAGCTTTTGACCTGCTTTACTCATGCCTCTGCTTGCCTCATTTTCAGCAGCTTTCCCACAATTCCAAGCTGTTCCTACCCAGAATCCCTTGCTGGATTTATTTTCATACTATTAGTTGTTTTTCCTTATTGATTTTTATTGCTTGTATTTGCTATCAGTTTTCATGTTGAGTGTGCATTCTACTGATTGTTATAAGGCTTTCTTTTACAGCCAACACATAGAAAGTGTTTAGCGCAGCTTAGAATTACTGCTTATACACACAATCACTATTCTGATTTATTTTTGTTCAATCTCAGTTACTGTAATATGAACTCTATTTCTTGCTTTAAACTTTAGCTGGCTTTGGAAATACAAACTGTTTGGTCACAGTAAGATTGTTACCATTTTCTAAGCAATTCCCAGTATTATGTATATCGCTTCTAGTACAGGTTAAGGGTGGAATGGTACATGGTAGATTAGACTAACATCGTAAATGCAACCAAATATTAACCATAAATTCATGCTCCAAGTCACGTTCCCCTTATTTCAAAATCTTGATTCTTCTGCCAGACTTATGATACAGCAATTATATAAAGATTTGGTTGCATTTATGTCTCATTATTTCATCCCATTGTCATCTTCATTTGCATCATTATTGTCATGTTTTAGCTTTCATTCCCATTCATGTCGTCATATTCATTATAAAACATTTGATAACAATGGAGGTGGTTACTCATTATACTAACAAATGATTAATCGTGACACACATTTATTCATCTCATAAGTAGAGAGGACAGGGACAAGAAACTGTAGGATATCAATGAAGCGTAACTCAGTCAATTGAAGTATGCAACTGCATGTCATAAAGTAATGTTTTGTATTGCATCTTGGGTATTTGAATATTTTTCTTATTTTTCCAAGATATTTTTTTTGTACTTTTTGCATGAGTACAAACAACTAATTGATATTGTGAGATTGTTAATATTATAGCACGCATTTAACTGAAAGATTTAACTCTTTATCTTTTTTAATTATTTTCAAACCATTGATAAGAAACGTTCTAGAAAAAATTAAAAAATACACTGATACATTTCAGAATATTTAAAATGTGTTATCCAAGTGACTTAATGTTCTTTCAAATGTTCTCTTCAGTGTTTTCAAATGTATTCATTCGGTCATTTCTGTCATCATTATATCATCTCTCACTTTCCATCCGTATTTTGATTCATCCATGATCTGACGTTCATGATCTTACCTGTTTTCATCGGCTAATCCTCCTTATCTTATATTTTCAGCTTAACAAGACCTCATGACCTTGACCTTAGGGATGATGAGAGTGAGGATGAGGCTGTGGTTGCCGGGTGTTGCCGGGGATTCCTGAGAAGAGTGCTCTGTTGGGCAATACCTCTCCAGCTGCTCTTGTTACTTTTATTAGCAATAGTGTGTTTAGTGCCAATCACTGAGGATGACTATAGTTGTACGCTAGCAAACAATTTTAAACGTTCCCTGAATCCAATGTTGCAATACACAGATGGACCACCCCCTGTCTAACATTTTCCTGGATCAATTTGATAATCTATCAGTATTTCTTCATCAATCAAACTATTGCTGTATTCTATCTTGCAAATAATGTCTACAGCATTCGATAAATGCTACCATCTTGCTTGGACTATTGCACAACTGAACATGATTATAAATATCCCTCTGTGGGCTGCAACTGAAAAGATGATTGTTTGGAAAGCTCAATCATAGAGTGATTATAAGGGAATGGTTGTTTTTAGTATCATTTACTATCATACCAAATATGATATATAAATGTAGATAGGCTCATAGATGTAGATCGAATTTCATTGCTGTTCATGGAAACTGTTAAAGAAATGTTGCTGATTTTGTGGTTGTTTGAATGTGTTATGGGACCATTCTTGGGTTATTTGTTTCAATAAGGGTGTGTATTTAGTCAGTATTTAAAGATGCTTTTTTTGGTTTTTTATTTCAACAGAATGATATGCTAGAAGTAGTCAACTTTATAATGTACAAACTGTAAATATGTAACTGATGTATATATTTGTGTATATGGGTGTCTAAGATGTGCCCCAAACCAGAGACCATTATTATTTAAAACATTGGCATAACTTGCTTTTAATTACTGCACCTTTGTATATTTTTAGTTCAATTTTATGTCCTACCCATTTAATGTTTTGTATGTTTCCATAGCAACATAGTTGCTAAGGGCACTGCTGTTTGACTAGTTCATTTCCATGGCAACTGGTTTAATCGACTGTGATATTGTTACCGAGACGTTGTCTCATAGCTGTGATTTATTTAATTGATATTTAATTGTTGTTCTGTATCTCTGGTGTATCTTGTTATGTTGTGAGAGTTTTCTCAGGTCTAGATATAATGTGGATACATTTTAATATTCTTGCACAATTTTTGCTTTATATTCATAGTGATAGGGCCAGTTACTTTGAAATATAAAGCATTGTTGATGTTCTTTCTTTATCTCAATGTTCAAAAGTCAGTAAACGTGTAAACATGTATAAAATATTTTATACAAATTTTGTTACAGATATATTTTATAAGATTACTTTGTCAATAAACATTTTATACATTGCCTGCAAGCTTTTAAGAATGTTAATTCCAATTTAATTTTGTTAAATTTAACATAAGATTTTATGATATTAATGACTTTGTTTAAACTATTGCTTTTTTAGTTACCATGTCTTGTAGGTGAATGAATGTTTTGATATGTTTGAGATTATGTTATAATATTGTTTTAGAATAGACTTTCTGCCATTAGGAATACATTTTACTTCTAGAAATGCTTATTTTGATACATGTAAGTCAACAATAAAGGATATTTATATACCAAGTCTTTTTGTGGCTTCTCTCACTCCTAGCAACATACCGTAACTGTCATAGTAGATGCACCGGTCGCATGTCTTACTGAGAACCCTGCGCGCTAAATGTTCCCCCAGTTCAATAAGTCATAAATAGGAAATAGTGTCTACACTTGTCACAATTACCCATCACCCATACAGTAGGCGGAGTGGAAAGCTCCAAACGGACCAAATGGTTATCAGTATCCACTACAATTTAGCTGTATTCAAACCCTGTATAATATCAATAAAATGGTCCACTGAATATGTGGCTTAAATATATCAATACACAACTTTCGGCCAGAATGAGAACTGTTTCCCTCTGTAATCAATGTAGGTAAGATTATATGTCAGCGTATGGGTTTATATGCTTAATGTCAGCAGCCTGAGCAGGTATGGTTTTTATAAGAACAATTTACTTTTTTAAGTTGAGACTTAAAGTAAGCATAGTTCAAGTAGCTGAATCATAAAATAGACCCAAGAAGAGAGGCTTTCCACGTATATTAGGGCATAAGCATCTTATAATATTTACAGTAGCCAAAATGTTGGCTTATACATAGAAAACTGTTAAAAGATACTTACATGAAACTTGGTACACATGTTCAATACAAGTATGCAAATGTAAAAATTATGGCAAATTTCATAATTCTGGCTAATATATTTATCCAGTTTTGCCTCCTGAACAAAAATAAATTAGCGTTTGCAACTGCTTGAGGTGCTATTGTTCTAATTACTTGATAGATGTAGAGTCCATGGGTTTGACAATAAATACTCGACCAATATTTAAAATGTTGCTTTAGTAAAAATTGTAAGATGTGACTTGGACCTTTTAGATAAGACAATGCATCTTATGCTTGACACACGGTGCACTATAACTTTTTGGAGTGTGCATTCCCATTAATACTACCAAATTTATGACCGAGACACAGTATTGCTTTGTTCAACACATTGGCCTTGAAATGTGACCTTGAGCTTTGAGATGAAAGCACATTTCATACATACACACCTTCCCATGGTGGTCCACAAATTCAGGAAGGGTGATTGAAGTCCTGTTAATAGTTCAGAAGTTATGGCTGACACACAAAATATTCCTATAAATGCCATTTTGTATAACATTGACCTCCAAGTGGGACCTTGACCTTTAAGATAAGAGTACAAATCTTATATGTGACACACCTTACTGAGGTTGCTCTACAATTCTCAGAAGTAGAAATGAAATCCCATGAAGGTTACTGCAGAGACAAGGATGTAACAGACAGACGCATTGTGGGCATAAAACCAGAACCACTTCATTAAGAAAGGAGCACTTTTCATCACATAAATTTGAAATTACATCAACGGCAATGTTCACGTAGTTAAGATATTTCACACATGATTAGGATTACTTTTCACAGTCCAATTGACCATATTGTTCATTTGATCAGGTATTATTATTGCCAGGTTTGATGCATGTTAACATGGTACCATAGTGGAATCATTTGAAAGTTTTATTTAAGGAATGAATTGAGGGGTTGATGTCATTATCCGGGTATGAACGCAATTGGGTTGGTCAAAGCTTGTGGAGTCCAAAGGACTCCATGCATACTTTGACCAGCCCAATTGCGTTCATATCCCCGATAATGACATCAACCCCACAATTCATTCCTTATATTTACACCAATAGTTCATTATTTCATTCAAGAATTGTTAAAAAAAATACTTCATTTCATTTAAGAGAACCTTTCAGTAATCCTTTCTTACCCATTCTGTAAATAGAATGACCCGACTGTAACTGGAAACATTTTTTTCAAATGATGTCGCAATAATGCGGGAAAAGATCAACCACTTAAAATCACTTTTAAACGTAAAATTGTACCACTTATGGCAACAATACATTAAAAATATAATAAATTTACACTCTCTAAAATGTTGATTTATATTTACGCTGACACAATACAAACAATAACATAATTATGCGATGAATTGCGATCCGAAGATGTTGCGTTCATCGAATGATGAACGCAATTGCCGAAAGGCAGTTCATTTAAGGAATGGAAGTTGAGGTGTAAATACTCTGAAGTTGTTATTAAACTTATGTGAAGTTACCAGGAATTCTAATGATGGATGGAATTCCTGAACTGGAATATTTTGTCAATGCTTATCCTGCTTGTTATTACTTTAAAAACATAACTACTTCACAGAATGATTAAATGGTGGCACAATTGATCAAATTAATACTAATGTATTTATGAATTAGTGATTTCCATAACGATTTTAACTAAAGCTATCACTGATTGTTATTAATACCCCTAAATGCCACCTGTGTAGGAAATATTTAGAAATCCCACCTAAAATTGGCATTGCTGTGAATAGTTATGGTTCTTGTTCACTGCACTTCCTTTCATTGAGCTTCACTATTGTATGAAGTTTAATTTAATTCCATCCAGTAGTTCTCAAGTTATGCTCCAGACATATAAACTAACAAAGGGCAATAACTCTTTAATTAGCTGAAACAGAGTTATGGTTCTTGTACACTGTTCTTCCACTCATTATACCTCTCCATTGTATGAAGTTTAATCAATTCAATCAAGTAAATTTCAAGTTATGCTCTAGACAAGAAAAAGTAATAAAGGGCTGTACACTAATTAGGTGAAATAGAGTTATTGTTGTTGTAAACTGCACTTCCTCTCTTGTTCTTTACCATTGTATGAAGTTCAATTAAATTTCAACCTGTAAATTCCAAATCATGCTATGGACAATAAAAAATAAAAAAGGGCAATAACTTTATTGGCAGAAATGGATTAATGGTCCTTCGTATGAATGTTCAACCAAATTCCAACAAGTAGTTTTCAAGTCATACTCTGGACAAGGAAAAGTAACGAAGAAAAATTAATCTGTAATTAACTGCACTTCTTATTGTGCTTTACTATTGAATGCAATTTAATTAAATTCCAACAAGTAGTTATGCTCTGGACAAAGAAAATTTCAACTTGTTTGTTAGGGGTATAAAAATGTTAAACTTGTAACATCCCATGCAATAAAAAGAAAGAAGAATAGAATAATACAGACATTGTTTATTTTTTTAGTTATTTATCATGATTTTAACAATGATAATGAATTCATATGACGACAATATCCTTTCAACACCAACAACAAATTGGTTCATTATGCACATGGAAGTCTTCAACTGTATAATACTGAGGACATTATGTACATATTTGTGTATTTATTTATTGATTATAATCTGCATAACAAGTGAACAATAAACAAGTAAGTTTTAATAGGTATAAGAAAATTTACTGTAAATGTGAAAAGGAGTAAATTTAAATTACATAAGACATACATGTAAGTACTTGTCAAAATGAGAATGAGTCCTCAAAACACCTTGGTAATATTCTAAATGTACACACATCATTTCTTCTTTACATTTCCTTCTGGAAGAATATAATTATAGCCTTTCAAACATGTTCATTTTGTAAAGCATTACAGTTCCAATCATTATTTTCACAGTTCAAGGGATACATGACGCACAAGTACTTTCCTTCTTGATTCCATACATATAGCTATTTAATCCTTAATCCTGTTCCCACCCAGTCACTTTCAGCTATGTATGAACACAAAGAGAAAGTCCAAGTTGCAGCAATATCACAGTTCATCTTGAGCCTGAAACAAAAACCATGTTGAAGTAAATGTGAAAGATTAAAAAAGTGAAAAGAAGTAATAAAAAAAAGGGTGATTTTTTTAATCAGACCAATTTTGAATCTCACAAAATCATCACTTTGAAAAGTGATAAGCACAAACAGTAATTGGAACTAAAAATTGAATCAACAAGCTTGAACTATTACTTTGAAAACTAAAACTTGACCAATATATAAAATCTACATTTTGGACAAGTGCGACATCCGCAGGGCCTGCGGGCTTACGCTCCTATCGACCACTGCTGGGAAGTACATGCATCTGTCCTCACTTTCAGTCATGTAATTTATGTGATACAAAAATAATTTAAACATGAAACATATCTAGTCTCCTTACATTTCAACACCTGCAATGAGACATCAACTCTGTTTTTCTGTCTGCTCCTTCAAGGCCTGCTCCAGTTTCTGGTTGTCATGGAGAAGATCCATGTTGGCTTGACGACGTTTTTCCTTCTCTTCCTTTTCAGCTATGTACTTACGAACTCCGCCTTTTACATTCTGAAGCAAGTAACAATAAAATTTGTAGGTCGAAATACAGAAATTGTACTGTATTTTATTTCTTTAAGAGCTATAAGACTTAAAATATGAATTTGACAATCACAATAAACCATATTTTAGTAACCAAAATCACATTTAAAGATGTGTTCTATCTTATTGCGATAAGCTACCAGCTTATGAAGTTTGGAGAAATTTGGGCCTAGATATGTTTGGCTAATGAGTATGAGGCCACCAAACTTGATCAAATTAAGCACAACTCAAGACAGTAACTGCAAATGTGTATACCAATCACATACATGTTATACACATTATATTTCGTATTTTCCAGAAATGTTTCCCTCGTCACCCTTTTAAGTGTGGGAAAATAGGTTGTTTTCTTGTTTGTTTTGTTTTTTAGCTCGACTATTCGAAGAATAAGGAGAGCTAAGCTCGTCACCCGAGGGCCGGCGTCAGCGTAACCACTTATGTTAAAGTTTTTGTAAGAGTTTGTGTTCCACCTCAAATATTGACATATAGCTTAGAAACTTTGCACACTTGTTCAACATCATACCCCCAACCTGTAAACAGGAGGAGGTAACTCTATCAAGCATTTTGACAAAATTATGCCCCTTTTTTTACTTAGAATTTATGTTAAGTTGGCGTACCACCTCAAATATTTTCAAAGTCCATTGACATCTGGCTTTGAAACTTTGCGCACTTGTTCACCATCATGCCCCCAACCTGTACACAGGAGGAGGTAACTCTATCAAGCATTTTGACAAAATTATGCCCCTTTTTCAACTAAGAATTTATGTTAAAGTTTGCGTACCACCATAAATATTTTCAAAGTCCATCGACATCTGGCTTTGAAACTTTGCACCCTTGTTCACCATCATGCCCCCAACCTGTACACAGGAGGTAACTCTATCAAGCATTTTGACAAAATTATGCCCCCTTTTCAACTTAGAATTTATGTTAAAGTTTGCGTACCACCTCAAATATTTTCAAAGTCCATTGACATCTGGCTTTAAAATTTTGCACACTTGTTCACCATCATGCCCCTAACCTGTACACAGGAGGAGGTAACTCTATCAAGCATTTTGACAAAATTATGCCCCTTTTTCGAATTTACGTTAAAGTTTGCGTACCAGCTCAAATATGTTCCATTCAATTTACGTAAATATCTCAGCACATCATGTATTGCATTGAAATCTAATCTAACAATGATCCATGCATGTTTCGCCAAAACTTTTCAATCCATACACCGAAAAGCAGCGCAACTTCACAGCAATATGTAGGTCATCAAATATTTGTTCCACTGCAGGGCTATCCTTGGGAGAATTGCACAACAAAATATATCTAATGACAGACACTTGAGGACAAAAGGACTTCCTGTTTCAGGTTTTTCACCACACAACTTGCATGTTGTATCAATATCAAACTGGTAAAAGTTCTTCCGTGTTGTTTGAAGTGTATAGGTCCCAGTCAAGAGCCTCAACTTCATCCTGAGGCGATCAGTTTGACATCCAGAATATTCTACACTTAGTACAGGCATTACAGATCCAGGGTTGTACTAGTCAAGTTTCATGAAGCGGAGCATCTTGTAGAGCTTTACAGTTTCACCAGTATTGTAAATCCATTTATTTATTTACTTGATTTTGGATCTTAGTTATCCATTTATACTTTGACGGCATCATAACACATATTTGTTAATTTCACTCAGTGAACCTAGCTCATATTTCAATAAAACTTTAATGTGTATCTGGATTTCATCTATTAAAAACCCTGTAATCATTTATACTGTGGCACTTGGCGTAGTATTCTAAAGTAGCAAAATTTCTTTAATGAATTTATTTCAAATGCCTCTAGTTTCAGTATATGGGTGTTTCTAGGTAATAAAGATACAAGTCCATACAGTAAAACCGGTGAGAAATATGTCTTATAGAGATGAACAATAGTTACCATTACCAGTCCTTTCTGTCCTCATAGTCCACTACCAAACAACAAATAAGTAGCCCACCTAGATTTCCTAAGGTTTTCTTCAGTATTTTTTTTTTAGTTTCCACTTATAGATTCAGTTGTGATAAATCCAAGTTGGGTTGTTTGTGTTACTATGAGTATTTCCAAGTTATTCATTACAAATGTTTCTGTGCACATTCCCTTTTTGCGCTTATGACTGACTGTTACATGTACACTTTTTGAGGGTCGCAGTAAATACGTTTTCATGTTGGCGACATTTGCACGATTCATAATTATATAAGAAATATACTGTACAGTATACTCACATCCCGTTCCATCATTTGAGTGATATGTATATAAGCGATCGTTGAAATTGTGAATACAATGGATGCAAGTAATGTCAGTTTCGCCTTTGTCGATGCCATACTCATTCAATGTAGTATGAATTTATGTATTCAATGTCAACAGGTCAATAGATAAACATGAGATTAAATGGTTATTTACAAATAAGGGGCACAACTCAGTTTTATTCATTACCTAATTCCCGTATAGAAGGACATACCGTAGGATTTATGTTCTTGCACATTCAGACAATTTAATACTGCAGTTTTATCTTTAGATCGAGTGGACGCGTATCTGCATAGTTTCATCAATGGTTGATACACACACACACACACAAATCAAGAAACCAATCGTTTGTCCTATATACAGTATATATAATTTACGAGTTAATAATATCTGCATAAAGCATGTATTGAGAAATCAGGATAATTTTTGTTGTTTGACAATACTGAATTAGACGAAAAGTATTTTCACTAGTTACGGTCAATCCGGAAGGTGGCAAATGAGTTTTGCACGAGGATTTCGTGCATTTCGAGTATTGTCCTTTCAGCCTTGGGACCGGCCGGATGAGCAGACGTGTTTTTAACGTCATCTTTTTCTAATGATACAGCGATAACAGTTTTGACACGTGTATTGTTGATAATCAAAAATGATTTCTTTCCATATGATAATGTAATTATCAATTTTATATATGCAGATTTGAAACATAATGACATTTAGTTTTCTGACAAATACGTATTGATACACAGCATGTTGAAAAGTTTGGTACCAAAAATTCATTATAAATGCATGGAACTAGCAATGTTTCTCTATAATAATATCATGCTTATGTTTTAATGTTTAAAAATGGTGCATGTATATGCAAAAATAAAGCGGTCGGTTGGCGTCCCAAAGGCTTATACCAATAAGTTGTTAATGTTTTAATGCTGATGTATCATCGCAATCGGAATGAGTTGTGAGGGAACAAACACTAGTCTGCCTGTAATAGTATCACCGTGAGAAGATCGCAGCTAAATATCTTATATGTATATACATGTACACTCATCCATATACGCGCGCGCACGCACACACACGCACCCCCCCCCCCTCCACACACACCCACACGTGATACACACTAGCACAAACACACGAACGAACATTTTAATGATTAAGAAGGGCTCGTTCGCTACGTTCACTCAGCATGTAAGCTTTGTAATGAAGTTGTGCGCGCTAAAATATTACACTTTCTCTATACTTGTAAAACAATCAAGGCATTAGGTCAAAATATGAGTTTCGGACAAGGGTAAGTGGTCACTCCCTGTTTTTCACCCAGACTTGTGACTGGCTTTGGTCAGGTTACCCACAGAACACGCAGGTAGGAAATGGCAAGTATGCTCACAGATGCCTATTTCCGTTTTTTGTAGACATGTCATATGCACCAAGACAATGCTACCAACAAACGAACCTCTTCTGAGTCAAGAAGTTACCGTTTGTTTTAAACAGACCACCTCTGAGCCAAGTGGTAACTGTTTAAGGTTTAGGCGTGCCACTTTTTAAGCGCTCGAGGAATGGTAAATATTTTCGCAGATACCTTTCCTCTTTAAAGTGTTACACACCAGATCTAAGCCAGCACCCTTAAGGTTCCCTCCCAGGCGGAAACTCGACTGGTTGAAGCCTAGCGAGGAGTGCTGGGCCTCTCGGACATTCAAACGGGGCCACACTGGCTTAGTGTGATTGGAAATACAAGTACATGTATTTCCTTTTAGTAGACTAGTCCTATACACCAAGACATTGCTACTAACAAACGAATCTCCTCCGAGCCAAGAAGTAACCGTTTGCTTTCAACACTGCTCGTTAGGTATATATGCTAGCAGACACCTATTTCCTTTTTGCTGCCTTAGATATATTTGGTACCAAGTTTCAGGTTCAGGTCACTCATTTTACACTCGAGAGGAAATTAAATGATGCATCTGTTAGATGTGACCAACTTTCTTGGTATTTGACCTTGGCTTTTTTCTTTTCTTTTTTGTTTTAAAAATAATAAAATTGGTCAAGGTAGTAACTCACCTAGCCAAGTTACATAACAATCGAAACAAATACAACTTGCAGACAAGTTTTCTTTCCAAGTTCCATAACAATTGGATAAAACAGTTTTTTTCTTCCTAACTGTGTCCTAGCGACCTTGTTTTTGACTAGAGGTGATCCATATTCATATTTTTCAGGATAACATAGACAAGTTTTCTTACCAATTTTTATAATTGGAGAACACTATTGAACGTATAACGACGTTTTTCTCCTTTTGACCTAGTTAACTTGTTTTTTTACCAGTGGTGATCAAGACTACATGCAGTCTTTTTCTGCCCAAGTTTCATTAACAAGCGGATTAAAAACTTTTTTAATCTATGACTGGTATTATTTTTCTCTTCGGTTTGACCTAGTGTTTGACCAGAGGTAACCCCCAAATCATAATTGTTCAAGACAACATGCAGACAAAATGCGAGTATTCTAACCAAAGTTCAACACAATTTTATAATAAAACGGATAAAAAGCCAAGTTATCACGTTTTTACGTTTTCCTACATGTTATGTATATGCCAATCAAAGCAAATTAATGAAAACCAAAATTACTTAAGAGTCATTATTTATAAATCGCGCCATATTTAAACAGGAGTGATCAAATAAACTTAAGTGTCATTCTATATCACAACATTATTATTATCGTCTCAAAAAAGATCCCTTAAGTCACCCACCCTTGTGAAGAACCATCCAAGACTGGGCGTGTCTGGACCGGGCCGTTCCGGTAACTGGACTCTACAGATGGAGCTGAAAGGTATTGCACATTCGTGTAAGGCTTTTTATGTTTGTTTTTTTTATTATAAATAGTTGTCTTGTATAGTAAGATCGAAGCTACTAAAACTACCGGACTATTTCGTTTAACTTTTGTTTTTAAAAGTTTCTATTGATGTTTATAAAAAGCAGTTAGTTCACACTGACCTGAAAGGTTCAGAAATGTCCAAATTACCGGCCGTCAGGTGGGAAGGGAAACTTGTTACCGGGTGAGATTTCAAGTTGAAATAAATTGCGCAGCAAAGCGCGATATCAAAACAGTTTCGTGCAGTTAATCCCCTTTTCAAAACCGCGATCGCCGCGATAGCGTCAATTATCATTTTTCGCGACATAGACAACAACGATTTCCATTTTAAAGAAAAATCGCAATAATTGTACTTTTTTCAAAGAAGTTATCTTCCTTTGATTAATATGTCCAACCTAGTCGTGTATAAAAAAATATATATGAAACCAATAAAAAAAATGTTATCAATTGATTTGTTTCGAACATTGTTTACGCCTTTTGTAAACTTTAGTTATATCTAAAGCAATACAATACACTTTAATCTGTTTATTTATCATGGTTGGGTTGGCCAACCCAAATCGTCATTTTAAAATATTAACAATTAAAAATTTATTCCAATGTCGAATGAATATATATATTGTAGCACCAAGTTACACGTGTAAAGTCAAGATCAGTGATAGCAAATACGGCAATATTGAGGTTTGTTGTCTTATTACGCAATCCCTTTCAATGCCGGTTAGTGTTATAACCGAAAAATGTTAGTTCTGTTTAACCTTTTCCTAAATCATGATCGCAAACATGTACAATTGTGAGTGTTTTTGGTTTAAAAACCACGTTCAGCGTTTAATGTCATAACAGTTATTTAAATCAAAGTTGTTCTCGGATAAAAAAGATGTACCAGCTTTATACAGATATTGTGTTTATCGAAACAATGAAAAGCATTTATAACACTTCCTATACATTTTCGTACATGTTATTAATGGTTTTGAATATGACCTAATTGAATATTAATTTGAAAAATTACAGAAACAAGTCAAGCAGTCAAAACTTTCAACATAAATCCCGTTCAATGACCCATGGCCATAGCCAGAAACACAAATCAACAACACACACATACTCCGACAATCAACCCCAGTTAACAACACACACATACACCGACAAACAACCCCAGTTGACAAATGTTCAAGTCAAATAATTTTACATGCGGTAAAACACATTCTATGTCAATATTTACATGTATATGAAAAACTACAGAAACAGGCTCAGTAGTGGAATGTTAAAAAATAAACCCCGTTTAATGGTATAGGGTAAACAATAAAGACATAGAACACAAAAACAATCACAAACCAGAAACATGGAACAACAGTACAAAACTCCACAAACAACACAGTACATGTATACTATATAAAAAACTAATGGTGTTTATCAAGGATTGTTAGTATCACCAGAAACAAACTCCGTGCGTAATTTTTGCGAGTATGACCAAAGTAATTTTGCAGCCTAGTGATGCAGAATTAACCTCTTCCCCCTTTTTTGCCTTTTAGCAAAAGAAATATACAAAAGCAATCCCATTGTTAAACCTTTTCCAAATGCATGATCGCATACAATTGTATGTTTCACACATAGTTTTGAGTGTTTGATCTGGAATCATTATATTTTACCCTTTTCACATACTTTTGTCTTTTGGAAAGCAATAAAACAAAGACATTTTCTTTGAAAATGAGGAATCCTTTCTTGTACATATACCAACTTTTTACGTACGGTTGGCTAACCTTTATCGTCATCTTCAAAACAAAAGACTTTGCATGCGGCTAAAGACACATTCCAATGTCGAACTTCCAACAACAAATAACATGTATTCTGTGAAGTTGAATGGTGGCGAATGTGGCCATTTTGATTTTGCAGACGGGTGCCACAATTTTGCTCATTTCCCTTTTCAACGCTAGTTGTGGCTAAAAAGGAAAACAAATGTTAATAAGTGATCTTCAACATTTTCCATAATGATAACATGGATCAACACGTTTTGCATGATTCGTTTGAATGCCATTTACGCGGAATAATAAACCAAAAGGCCCTCACTGTTCAATCTCTTCTAAAATCATGATCGCAAAAAAATGTTTTGTTTCAAACATTATTCTTCACACTTTTGATAAACTTAAGTTATTTTAAAAGCAGTAAAACATATTTTAATCCGCTTCCGAACATTTTATGTAGGGTTGGCCAACCTAAAGCGTGATTTTAAAAGCAAACAATTGTACATGCGATTGAAAATGGTGTTTGCAATCTGATTAAACAATTCCTTTCAATGCCAGTTAGAGTTAAATTATTACCGCATACAATTGTGAGTTATTTTCCGTTTTAAACACACGTTTAGCGTTTATTCATTTGTCACGAAAATACGCTACACAACGACTTATATCTTTAAAAAGATAAACATTTCCTACACGTTTAATTTTGAATATGGCCCACTTCAATCTTAATTTGAAAAAAACTAAAGAAACAAGTCAAGAAGTCAAAAGCTTCAACATAACCCTCGTTCAATGGCACATGGCCATAGCCACATATCAACAACACACACATACACCAACAAACAACCCCAGTTAACAAATGTTCAAGGCACATAATTTTAAACGCGCTTGAACACATTCTTAGGATGCCATTTAGCACAAAAATATACAAAAAATCCCAAAGTTAAACTTTTCCAGATGCATGATCGCATACAAGTGTTTGTTTCAAACATATATTTGCGTGTTTGTTTTGGAGTCATTATTGTTTACCCTTTCTAGATACTTTTGTCTTTTGGAAAGCAATAAAACAAAGACATTTAAATCCATTCACGTACGTTTACCAACTTTTTATGTAGGGTTGGCTAACCTTATTCCTCATTTTCAAAGTTTTGCATGCGGTTAAAGAAACACTCCAATGTCGAACTTCCAACAACAAATAAACAAAAGGTTCTCACTGCTCAATCCTTTCTTAATTCATGTTGGAAAACAAATCTTTTGTTTCAAACAGTATTATTTATATTTGCACAGCCAAGTTTCCGCAGATCATTTGTGGCAAAGTATTATTTACGCTTTTTATAAACTTCGAAGTTATTTCGAAAGCAATAAAACATCTTTAACTTTTTATATTACATATGTATTTTTGTAAGCAACAACAAAAAAAACATTTCAACCATTTCTTATACGTTTTCCAACTTTTAGTGTAGGGTTGGCTAACCTAAATCGTCATTATCAAAGCAAATGGTTTTGCATGCAGTTAAATAAACATCTCAATGTCGAACTTCCAACAACAAATAACATGTATACAGTGAAGTTGAATGGTGGCGAATGTGGCCATTTAGTTTTGCAGCCGGATGACACAATTGTATTCATTTCACCTTTCAATGCAAGTTGCGGCAAAAACAGAAAGCATGTTAATTAGTGCTATTCAAACTTTTCCAAAGTAATAACACGTATCAACTTTGTCTGCTTCGTTTGAATGCCATTTTTAAGGTAAAAAATAAACAAATGGTTCTCACTACTTTATCGTTTCTAAATTCATGATCGCTAACAAATTTTTCGTTTTAAAAATATTCTTTACTTTTTATAAATTTTATTTATTTGGAAAGCAATTAAACATAGTTTAATCCGTTTTATAACAATTTATGAAGAGATGGTCAACCGAAATCATTAATTTATGATATTAACAATTTACATGCGGCCAAAAATGCATTCCAAGGTCAAATGACAAACACCAAATGAAATGTTTACAGTGAAGTTCAATGGTGGCGAATACGGCCATCTTGATGTTCGCCATCTGATTGTGCAAGTCCATTTAATGCCGATTAAGAGTTATAACAGAAACAAGTGAATGCCAGTCAACCTTTTCCGAAATCATGATCGCAAACAATGATGAGTCTTCGTTTCAAACACAGGTTCAGCGTGTACGGCCTTTTGTCACGAAATTAGACTACACATCGTGACAAACTATATTTCTGGCGCAATTTTGACTTATTTTGATTTTCAATGCCTGTTTGAGCAAAAACAGAAAACTGTTGTGTTTTTAACCTTTTTTTAGATTGACGATCGGATACCATTGTTATGTTCCTTTCGAACACACGTTTAACGTTTAATGTTATTTGTCATAGGACAGATTTTATCCTTAGAAAACAGTAAAGCATTTCTTAAATCAAAGTGTTTGTGCTGGGATAAAAAAAAAGTTGTACCTGCTTAATTCATTCATTGTCTTTATCAAAACAAAGAAAAGCATTCTAAACACTTTCCATATATATTTTCCTACATGTTATTTAGGGTTTTGAATATTGCCTACTTTAATTATTATCATGAAAAACTACAGAAACAAGTCCAGTAGTCAAAGGTTTTTACGTCAACCCAGTTCAATGAAACAATACCAAAATTTGTCTGAAGAACTACAGAACCAAGCTCAGTTTAATGGCACAGGGTAAACGCCAAAGACATAGAACACAAAAACAAACAAAAAATCACAAACAAGAAACATGGAACAACAACACACACATACACCAACAAAAAAATCAATTGGCAAAAGTTCAAAGCAAATTATTTTACATGCGGTTAAACACATTCTAATATCGAATCATCAGCAACAAATTACAAGCGTAATGGTAGCGAATATTGCCATTGTAATTTTGCAGCCACTGATGCAGTGTTGACATTCATCCCCGTTTGAATGGAATTTAGCACAAGAAATATATATATATATATAAATATATAAACACACCAAAATATAACAATTTCCAATATTATGATCGCATACAAAGGTTTGTTTCAAAAATGTTTTCAGGTCTAGTTCTGGAATCATTATGTTTACCCTTTTCATTTACTTTTGTCTTTTGGAAAGCAATAAAACAAAGATATTTCAGTCCTTTCACGTACGTTTACCAACTTTTTATGTAGGGTTGGCTAACCTAATCGTCATTTTCAAAGCAAAATGTGTTGCATGCGGTTAAAGAAAAAATAAACAAAAGGTTCTCACCATTCTATCTTTTTTAAATTCATGATCGAAAACATTTTTTTTTGTTTCAAACATTATTCTTTACGATTTTTTATGAACTTATGTTATTTCAAGAGCAATAAAACATTTTTACCTTTTCACATACTTTTGTCATTTTGTAAGCAGTAAAACAAAAACATTTCAATCCTTTCTTGTACGTTTACCAACTTTTAGTGTAGGGTTGGCTAACCTTAATCGTCATTTTCAAAGCAAATGGTTTTGCATGCGGTTAAAGAAACATTCCCATGTCAAACTTCCAACAAAAATTAAACATGCATTTTTGAATGGTGGCAAACATGGTCATCTTGATTTTTGGTCGGATGACGCAATTTTGACTTATTTTTTTTTCCCTTTCAATGCACGTTTGAGCAGACAGAATCATATTTGTTGTTTTTCAACCTTTTCCAAAATGATGATCGGATAACACTGTTATGTTTTGTTTCAAACAACAGTTTAATGTTTCATGATATTTGTCACGCAAACAGATTACAAAAAGTGACAAATTATATCTTCAACCCCCCCCCCCCCCCCAAAAAAAAAAACACACACAAAAAACAACAACAGAAAATTATTGTTTACGTCAGTGTTTTGTTCTGGGATAAAAAAAAAGTTGTACCTGTTTTATACATACACTTTGTCTATATCGGAACAAGAAAGAGTAACACTTCCCACACGTTTTCCTAAATATAATGTAGGGTTTTGAATATGGCCTACTTTAATATAATTTGAAGAACTACAGAATCAAGTCCAGTAGTCAAAGTCTTCCAACATAAACCCCGTCCAGTGACACAAGGCGAAAGCCAGAAACACAGAACAACACTACACACTTCCATCAACTAAAATCAAAAATTGACAAATGTTCAAGGCAAATAATTTTACATGCGGTTAAACAAATTATGATCTCGAAAAACCAGCTATAAATTCCATGCAATATGGCCCCTGTACTTTTGCAGCCTTGTGATGCAGTGTTGACATTCATCCCCGTTTCAATGCTAATTAGCACAAAAAATGTACCAAATAATTCCAATGATAAACACATTTCAAATTCATGATGTCGCAAACACTTGTTTGTCTCAAACAAAGCAATAAGAGAAAGACATTTCAATCCTTTCCCTTACGTTTACCAACTTTTTACATAGGGTTGGCTAACCTAAATCGTAATTTTCAAAGCAATAAGTTTTGCATGCGGTTAAAAAACAACATTCAAGCGTCGAACTTTCAACAACAAATATGTATTCAGTGAAGATGAATGGTGGCGAATATGGCCATGGTGATTTCGCAGTCGGAAGACACAATTTACTCATTTCTCCCTTTCCATGCCAGTTAAGGCCAAAAAAGAAATAAATGTTATCTTTTTTGCTGTTCAACCTTTTCCACAATTATATCATGGATCAAAATGTTGTTGTTTTTATTCTCCTTCGTTTGAATGCCAATATTTTCAATGTTCAATCTTTTCTAAAATCATGATCGCAAACAATTGTTTTGTTTCAAACATTATTCTTTACACTTTTTATAAGTTATTTGGAAAGCAATTAAACACATATTAATGTATTTGTGGGTTGGCCAACCTAGAACGTCATTTTAAAAACAAACAAGTTAACATACAGTTGAATAGTTCGTTCCAATATCGAACGACTTACACCAAATGACATGCATAAAGTCAAGTTCAATTGTGGAGGATACGGCCATCTTGCTGTTCGCCGTCTGAATACGCAATTCATTTGAATACCGGTTAGAGACTTAACCGAAAAATGTTCATGCAGTTCATCCAGTTCCAAAATGATTATCGCATACAAGTGTTGGTTCTTTTCCGTTTTTAACACACGTTTAGCGTGTAATCATTTGTCATGAACATACACTTCCCAACGATTTATATCTAAACAAAAACATTTATAACACTTCCCATACGTTTTTTCCTACATGATATAAAGGGTTTACAATATCACCTACTTCAATAAAAATTTGAAAAAAATACTACAGAAACAAGTCAAGAAGTCAAAAGCTTTTAGCATAAAATCCGTTTAATGGCACAGGGCCAAAGCCCAAGACACAGGGCAACATCATACTAACATATCCACAAACAACAAACCAAAATCGACTAATGTTCAAAGAAAATAATTTTACATACATTTAAAAAAAACATTTTAACGTCAAATCACCAGCTACAAATGGTAGCGAATATGGCTACTGTAGCTTTGCAGCCTTCCGAAACACTGTCGGCATTTAGCCCCGTTTGGGTGCCATTTAGCACAAAAATATATACAAAAAAACAACAACATATATCAATCCTTTCTTGTACGTTTACCAACTTTTAATGTAGGGTTGGCCAACCTAATTCATCTTTTCCAAAGCAAAATGTTTTGAATGCGGTTAATGAAACATTGCTATGTCGAACTTCCAACAATTCAATTTGTTAGTTAGTTTCAAACATCAAATTAGCGTTGAATGTCAATTGTCACGAAATCAGACTACAAAACGTGACACATAATATTAAATATACCTCAATTATAACAGTAAAGCACTTTTATATGAAACCGTTTGTTCATGGATCACATGTACATATTATATAGGACGAAATTCCAACCGAAATCCTTTGTAAGTAGGGTCGGAAAACCAAAATTGACATATACAAAGCAAATGATTTTGCAGGAGGATAAAAAATACCAATGTTGAACTACCAATAATTCAGGTAAGTTTAATGGTAGCATATAAGGCAAGCGTAACTTTGCAGCCTGGAGAACCGTGTTTTCCGCGTGATTACGAGACAGCGCGAAACAAAAACTTTTTCTCTTATTTTCATTTACCTTGGTTCCAACACCATTTCTAAATATTCATGTCATTTTTGAACAGCACACAACAACATCGTGGCTGCCAGTTTTATATAGGATTATTAAATGGCAATAATTATTGTCAAGTGTCAGCTCTATGTAGAGCCTGAGTGGCCATCTGGTTTCCAGCTGAAGTTTTATGTAGTGATAAACAGGACAAACATGTCAAGTTGCAGTTAAATGAAAAGGGTGTCGTGGCCAATTACAGGTGAAGTAGACACAAGTTATGTCAAACTCTACTTCTGTTTACGTATGAACTGGACAACTATTGTCATGCTCAAGTTATAAAAGGAAAACAGCGGCAACTAGTATCATGCTGCGTTTGTTTGCAGACGTCGGCAGTACAATATATATCACTTAAACAATACAAACAACAGAGACAAGCCCAGTAGTCGAACATTCAAAAATAAAACCATTTTAAGGCGCATAATTCAAGAGCCTAATCGACCTGAACAAGAGACAAAATACATTAATAACGCATACACAAATACAAACACTAATAACAAACTTAACACCACATATACAGATATAAACACCAAAAACAAACTTACACAAATACAAACTTTCACCACTTACAACACATATACAATTACAAACACCACAAACAACAAAATCATGAAAACTTACCGTTAAGTACTAGAATAACCGCATTGACACAGTCAGTGAAACAAGAGTTCATTGGAACCCGAGATAAAAAGCTGCAGTTTAATGTCGAGTATCAGACAGCTGTTTGTCAGCTGCAGTTTTATGTAGAGATGAAGTGGACAACTTTTGTCGGGCTGCAGATCTATGTAGAGATGAAAAGGACGACTATTGTCAAGCAACAGTTTAATGTAAAGATGAAGTGGACGACTGTTGTCAATATTCAGGTCTGTGTAGAGATGGGGTGGACAACTATTTTCAGTCTGCAGTTTTATGTAGAGATGAAATGGACAACTAGTGTCATGCTGCAGTTCTATGTAGAGATGAAGTGGACAATTATTGTCAGACTGCAGTTCTGTGTAGAGATAGAGTGGACAACTATTGTCAGGCTGCAGTTTTATGTAGAGATGAAGTAGACAACTGGTGTCAGGCTGCAGTTCTATGTCGAGATTGAGTGGACAACTATTGTCAGGCTGCAGTTTTATGTAGAGATGGAGTGGACAACTATTGTCTGCCTGTAGTTCTATGTGGAGATTGAATGGACAACTTTTGTCTGCCTGCAGTTCTATGTCGAGATTGAGTAGACAACTTTTGTCTGCCTGCAGTTCTATGTCGAGATTGAGTGGACAACTTTAGTCTGCCTGCAGTTCTATGTCGAGATGGAGTGGACAACTTTTGTCTGCCTACAGTTCTATGACGAGATTGAGTGGACAAATATTGTCTGCCTGCAGTTCTATGTCGAGATGGAGTGGACGACTATTGTCTGCCTGCAGTTCTATGTCGAAATGGAGTGGACAACAATTGTCTGCCTGCAGTTCTATGTCGAGATGGAGTGGACAACTATTATCTGCCTGCAGTTCTATGTCGAGATTGAGTGGACAACTTTTGTCTGCCTGCAGTTCTATGGTGAGATGGATTGGACAACTATTGTCTGCCTGTACTTCTATGTAGAGATGGAGTGGACAAATATTCTCTGCTTGCAGTTCTATGTCGAGATTGAGTGGACAACTATTGTCTGCCTGCAGTTCTATGTATAGATGGAGTTGACAACTATTGTCTGCCTGCAGTTCTATGTAGAGATGGAGTGAACAACTATTGTCAGACTGCAGTTCTATGTAGAGATGTAGTGGAGAAATGTTTGCAGGCTGCAGTTCTTTTTAGAGATGGAGTGGACAACTATTGTCTGCCTGTAGTTCTATGTTCTATGTAGAGATGTAGTGAAGAACTGTTTGTAGGCTGCAGTTCATTTTAGAGATGGAATGGACAACTGGTGTCAGGCTACAGTTCTATATAGAGATGGAGTGGACAATTATTGTCAGGCTGCAGTTCTATGTATAGATGGAGTGGACAACCATTGTAAGGCTGCAGTTTTATTTAGACATGAAGTGGACAACTATTGTCAGGCTGCAGCTCTATTTAGAGATGGAGTGGACAACTTTTGTCAGGCTGCAGTTCTATGTACAGATGGAGTGGACATTAACCCTCAGGCTGCAGTTCTATGTAGAGATGGAGTGGACAACTATTGTAAGGCTGCAGTTTTATTTAGAGATGAAGTGGACTGCTATTGTAAGGGTGCAGTTCTAAGTATAGATGAAGTGGACAACTACTGTCAGGCTGCAGTTCTATCAAAAGATGGAGTGGAAAACTGGTGTCCAGCTGCAGTTTTATGTAGAGATGAAGTGGACAACTATTGTCAGGCTGCAGTTCTGTGTAGAGATGGAGTGGACAACTGGTGTCAGGCTGCAGTTCTATGTAGAGATGGAGTGGACAACTATTGTCAGGCTGCAGTTCTGTGTAGAGATGGAGTGGAAGCTCAAGCCAGGCTGTAGTTTTATGGAGAGATTGTCAGGATGCAGTTTTATTTAGTGTGGAGTGGACAACTGGTGTCCAGCTGCAGTTCTGTGTAGAGATGGAGTGGACAACTATTGTCAGGCTGCAGTTCTGTGTCGAGATGGAGTGGACAACTATTGTCAGGCTGCAGTTCAGTGTAGAGATGGAGTGGACAACTATTGTCAGGCTGCAGTTCTGTGTTGAGTTGGAGTGGACAACTATTGTTAGGCTGCGGTTCTGTGTAGAGATGGAGTGGACAACTGTTTGCAGGCTGCAGTTCTATGTAGAGATGGAGTGGACAACTATTGTCAGGCTGTAGTTCTACCAATAGATGAAATTGACAACTATTGTTAGGATGCAGTTCTATGAAGAGATGAAGTGGACAACTGTTGCCAGGCTGTAGTTTTATGTAGAGATGGAGTGGACAACTGGTGTCCAGCTGTAGTTCTATGTAGAGATGGAGTGAACAACTATTGTCAGGTTGTATTTCTACGTAAAGATGAAATGGACAACTATTGTAGTTCTATGTAGAGATGGAGTGGAGAACTGTTGGCAGGCTGCAGTTCCATGTAGAGATTGAGTGGACAACTGGTGTCAGGCTGCAGTTTTATGTAGAGATGAAGGGGACAACTTGTGTCAGGCTGCAGTTCTATGTAGACATGGAGTGGAAACTATTATATTGTCGAGATGCAGTTCTATTTAGAGATGGAGTAGACAACTTGTGTCAGGCTGCAGTTTTATGTAGAGATTGAGTGCACAACTGGTGTCAGGCTGCAGTTTTATGTAGAGATGGAGTGGACAACTGGTGTCAGGCTGCAGTTCTATGTAGAGCTGGAGTGGACAGCTGGTGTCAGGCTGCAGTTCTATGTAGAGATGTAGTTGACAACTATTGTCAGGCTGCAGTTCTATGTAGAGATGAAGGGGACAACTATTGTCAGGTTGCAGTTGCATGTTGAGATGAAGTGAAAAACGGTTGTCAGGCTGCAGTTCTATGAAGATGCAGTTCTATGTAGAGATAGAGTGGAGAACTGTTGGCAGGATGCAGTTCAATATTGAGTTGGAGTAGACAACTGGTGTCAGGCTGCAGTTTTATGTAGAGATGAAGAGGACAACTTGTGTCAGGCTGCAGTTTTATGTAGAGATGGATTGGAAACTATTCTATTGTCAGGATGCAGTTATATTTAAAAATGGAGTTGACAACTGGTGTGAGGATACCGTTCTTTTTAGTGATGGAGTGGACAACTGGTGTGAGGCTGCAGTTCTGTGTAGAGATGGAGTGGGCAACTGGTGTCAGGCTTCAGTTCTGTGTAGAGATGGAGTGGAGAACTGTTGATGGGCTGCAGTTCTTTTTAGAGATGGAGTGGACAACTAGTGTCAGGCTGCAGTCCTATGTAGAGATGAAGTGGACAACTGGTGTCAGGCGGCAGTTCTTTATAGAGATGGAGTGGAGAACTACTGTCAGGCTGCAGTTCTTTTTAGAGACGGAGTGGACAACTGGTGTCAGGCTGCAGTTCTAAGTAGAGATGAAGTGGACAACAGGTGTCAGGCTGCAGTTCTGTGTAGAGATTGAGTGGAAGCTCAAGCCAGGCTGCAGTTTTATGGAGAGATTGTCAGGATGCAGTTTTATTTAGAGATGGAGTGGACAACTGGTCTCAGACTGCAGTTCTATGTAGAGATGGAGTGGAGAACTGGTGTCAGGCTGCAGTTCTATGTAGAGATGGAGTGGACAACTGTTGGCAGGCTGCAGTTCTTTTTAGAGATGGAGTGGACAACTGGTGTCAGGCTGCAGTCTTTTTAGAGATGGAGTGGACAACTATTGTCAGGCTGCAGTTCTTTTTAGAGATGTAGTGGACAACTGGTGTCAGGCTGCAGTTCTTTTTAGAGATGATGTGGAGAAGTGGTGTCAGGCTGCAGTTCTATGTAGAGATGGAGTAGGTAACTGTTGTCAGGCTGCAGTTCTGTGTAGAGATGGAGTGGAGAACTGTTGGCAGGCTGCAGTTCTTTTTAGAGATGGAGTGGACAACTATTGTCAGGCTGCAGTTCTGTGTAGAGATGGAGTGAAAAACTGTTGGTAGGCTGCAGTTCATTTTAGAGATTGAGCGGACAACTGGTGTCAGGCTGCAGTTCTTTATAGAGATTGAGTGGACAACTGGTGTCAGGCTGCAGTTCTGTGTAGAGATGGAGTGGAGAACTGGTGTCAGGCTGCAGTTCTGTGAAGAGATGGAGTGAAAGCTCAAGCCAGGCTGCAGTTCTATGTAGAGATGAAGTGGACAACTATTGTCAGGCTGCAGTTCTATGTAGAGATATAGTGGAGAACTTTTGGCAGGCTGCAGTGCCATGTAGAGATGGAGTAGACAACTGGTGTCAGGCTGCAGTTTTATGTAGAGATGAAGGGGACAACTTGTGTCAGGCTGCAGTTCTATTTCGAGATGGAGTGGAAACTATTCTATTGTCAGGATGCAGTTCTATTTAAAGATGGAGTGGACAACTGGTGTGGGGCTGCAGTTCTGTGTAGAGATGGAGTGGACAACTGGTGTCAGGCTGCAGTTCAGTGTAGAGATGTAGTGGAGAACTGTTGTCAGGCTGCAGTTCTATGTAAAGATGGAGTGGAGAACTGCTGTCAGGTTGTAGTTCTGTGTACATATGGAGTGAAAGCCCAAGCCAGGCTGCAGTTTTATGTACAGATTGTTAGGATGCAGTTTTATTTAGAGATGGAGTGGACAACAGGTGTCAGGCTGCAGTTCTGTGTAAAGATGGAGTGGAAGCTCAAGCCAGGCTGCAGTTCTATGTAGAGATTGTCAGGATGCAGTTTTATTTAGAAATGGCAACTGGTGCCAGACTGCAGTTCTAAGTAGAGATGAAGTGGACAACTATTGTCAGGCTGCAGTTCTTTTTAGAGATGGAGTGGACAACTGGTGTCAGGCTGCAGTTCTATGTAGAGATGGAGTGGACAACTGTTGTCATGCTGCAATTCTATGTCGAGATGGAGTGGACAACTGGTGTCAGGCTGCAGTTCTATGTAGAGATGGAGTGGACGACTGGTGTCAGGCTGCAGTTCTATGTAGAGATGGAGTGGACAACTGGTGTCAGGCTGCAGTTCTATGTAGAGATGGAGTGGACAACTGGTGTCAGGCTGCAGTTCTGTGTAGAGATGGAGTGGAGAACTGTTGTCAGGCTGCAGTTCTATGTAGAGATGGAGTGGAGAACTATTGTCAGGCTGCAGTTCTTTTTAGAGATGGAGTGGACAACTGGTGTCAGGCTGAAGTTCTATTTAGAGATGAAATGGACAACTATTGTCAGGCTGCAGTTCTATGTAGAGATGAAGTGGACAACTGTTGTCAGGCTGCAGTTCTATTTAGAGATGAATTGGACAACTATTGTCAGGAAGAGGACAAACGTTGTCTGTATGGATATACAGTCGAAACCCGTTGGCTGGAATTCGCTTTGCTTGAAATCCTCGTTGGCTCGAACTAGATGTAAAGGACCAATTTCTTATATACTGAAGGTAAATAATCCCGCTTGGGTCGAATTTTCCGAGGCTTGAGGTATTTTCGCCGGTCCCTGTGAGTTCGAGGCAACGGGGTTCCACTGTATATATATTTGGAAGAACAGGTTTAATTGTTATTGAAATGAATGAACTGACTGAATATATTTGTAAGAACAGAGTAAATTGCTGTTGGCTGCCACAGAGGCACTGTTCTTTTATTTCATATACCAGAATGAATTGTAATTGGCAGGCATTTTATTTGGCAAAACTTGATAGGCATAGGATGTCTGTAATTTTGTTTAGAAGAATATTGTAATTTGGAGTTTGCAGGCAAAGGTACCCTGTGGTTTTATTCCCAAGATCAGCCTATTAAATTGCACTTGGCAGGCATACGATGCTGCTAATTTTGATTGTAAACAAAGAGTATATGTGGTGTTATATGAAATAATGTTGTAAATTGCAGTTGACAGGCATAGGGAGCCTGTGTTCGTTTTGAAATTATTATAAAATGCACTTGGAAGGCATAGGTTGACTATTGCTTCATTTGGAATAATAGAGTAAACTGCAGTTGGCAGGCATATGGTGACTAAGGTAATATTTGGAAGAACTGTCTATTGTTTGTTTCAGGCATAAGGTGCTTGTGGTTTAATTTGGCAGAATAGAGTAAATTGCAGTAAGCAGGCATAGGGTGCATGTTGTTCTGGTTTGAAAAAAAAAACATAGTTTATTTGAAGAACAGATTAAATTGGAATCGATAGAGTGCAGAGAGTGCCTGTAATTTCATTTGAAAAACAGAACTAATTGCACTTAGCAGGCACACCCTAAAAAGCAATCCCAAACTACCTCTTCATATGAACTACCTACATACCAACTTTCATCAACTTCCATAAATTCTTATTAAGGTAATTGGGCCAAAACCATTTTTTTAATTTAAGTAATAGTGACCTTGACCTTGACCCAACCCCCTTAAAAGCAATCCAAAGCTAGCTGTTTGGATGAGCTACCTACTACCCAAATTTCATTCCTATCCTTCTAATTCTAAATTAACATTTTTGGCGGAAACCAGTTTTCTATTTGTAGAATCAGTGACTTTGACCTTGACCCCTTCCCCTTTCAAAAGCAATCCCAAGCTACACATAAACTACCTACACATAAATTTTCACCACCATCCATTAACTATAGTTATATTATTGGGCAGAAACAACCATTTTCTTTTAAGTAGCAGTGACCTTGACCCCATCCCCTCAAATGTAAGCCCAAGCTTACTCTTTACATACACACCAACTTTCATCACTATCCATCAATTCCAGCTGAAGTTATTGACCTGAAACCAATGTTACTGCCATTTTTCTATCTTTAGTAACAGTGACCTTGACTGACCCCTTCCCCCCTTCAAAAGCAATCCAAAGCTAGTGCTTCACATAAACTATCTACAATCTTCATCACTCTCAATTATTTCTTACTTTAGTTATTGGGCAAAAACCATTTTTTATTTGAGGTATCAGTGACCTTGACCCAAATCCTTTCGAAAGCAATCCAAAATTTACTCTATACATAAACTACCTACACACCAACTTGCATCAATATTCATCAATTCCTATAAAAGAAATTTGGCGATACCATTTTGCTATTTTTAGTAACAGTGACCTTGACCTTTAAAAGTAATTCCATGCTAGCACTTAAACTACCTACATACAAATTGTTACCACTATTCATTAATTCTATTAAAATTATTGGGCAGAAAACATTTTTCTATTTTACTTACAGTGACCCCACCCCCTCAAAAGCAGCCCAAGCTAGTTCTTCCTACACACCATTTTTCATCACTTTCAATCAATTCTAGCTTAAGTTATTGACCAGAAACCAATGTTTCTGCCATTTCTCTATTTTTAGTAACAGTGACCTTGACCGACCCCTTCCCACCATTAAAAGCAGTCCCAGGCTAGTGCTTTACCTAAACATACTAAACACCAATCTTCATCACTTTCCTATGTTTACTACTAAGTTATTGTGCAGAAACAATTTTCCATTTTCAGTAAAAGTGACCTTGACCCAATACCCTTTAAAAGCATTCCCAAGCTAGCTCTTCACACAAGCTATCTACAAACCAACTTTTATAACTATCCATCAATGCTAGCTTAAGTAATTGGGCGAAAACCAATGTTTCCACCATTTTTCTATTTTTAGTAAAAGTGACCTTGATCTTTACCCCAACCCTCTCAAAAGCAATCCAAAGCTATTTTACATAAGCTGACTTTACACCACCTTTTTTCACTTAACATTAATTCTTACTACCCCAACCCTCTCAAAAGCAATCCAAAGCTATTTTACATAAGCTACCTTTACACCAACTTTCATCACTTAACATTAATTCTTACTTAAGTTATTGGGTGGAAACTATTTTTCTATTTTTAGTATTTTTACCTTGACCTTCACACTTCCATCCCCTAAAAAGCAACCCCAAGCTAGCTCTTCACATAAGCTACCTACACACCAACTTTCATCACTACCCATTAATTCTAACTAAAGTAACTGGGCGGAAACTAATGTTTGATGCCTGAGCACCTGACCGCCCACTAGCCCACCAAAAAACATCCCTATTCTTATAACCTGGTTTTCATTGAAAACCTGATTAAAAAGCCACACAAAAAATGAACAATACAGCATATACATTTAAAAAGTCTCTGAAAACATACACTACTGCTACCAAATATAGTACAAACTCACATAACTAGGTGTATTTTCAAAGACACCTTAAATTATACGTATGACTACAGCATAAAAGAGCAAAAACAGACAAAACAAACTAACAATAAAAGACAATTGTTAAAGTCAGCTTAAAATTATCCATATTAATATATATATCTATATATAAAGAAACAAGAGCTGTCACAGTATGTGACAAATGCCACCGAATGTGACATTGACCTATGAACAAGGTCAGTACATGAAAAGTTAAAGATCAAACAAATACATATGGCAAGTTATTTTAAATTGCCTCTGAACATAAAAAATACCACCCATACTTGACAACCTACATTCTTATGTCCTTATATTCACATTCCATTGTGAATAAACACTAAGTGTATCTTTCACCTTAGAGGTAGGGACATGGATCTTGCACGTGACACGTCGTCTTGGTATGTCGAACACATGTGGCAAGTTATTTTCAAATCTGTCCATACAAGAAAAAGTTACAGCCCGGACATAACAACCAATACTCAGTATCCTTATATGCAGCACTCAATTGTGAATAAACACCTAAGTGTGACCTTGACCTTAGAGGAAGGGTCACGGTTCTTGCACACGACACGTCGTCTTGGTATGTCGAACACATGTGGCAAGTTATTTTAAATTCTGTCCATACAAGGGAAAGTTACAGCCTGGACACGACAACCTATACTCTATGTCCTTAGATGCAGCATTCCATTGTGAATAAACACTAAGTGTGACCTTGACCTAAGAGGTAGGGACACGGTTCTTGCACGCAACACGTCGTCTTGGTATGCCAAACACATGTGGCAAGTTATTTTAAAATCTGTCCATACAAGGGAAAGTTACAGCCCGGACACGACAACCTATACTTTATGTCTTTATATGCAGCATTCCATTGTGAATAAACACCTAAGTGTGACCTTGACCTAAGAGGTAGGGACACGGTTCTTGCACGCGACACGTCATCTTGGTATGCCAAACACATGTGGCAAGTTATTTTAAAATCTGTCCATACAAGGGAAAGTTACAGCCCGGACACGAGTTATTGAGCCGGACACACGGATGGACGGACGGACGGACGGTGCGATTTTAATATGCCCACCTTCGGGGGCATAAAAAAAAGAAAAAAATACATTATATAAGTCTTGAAATAAAATATAATAATATATTATGAATACCAAGAAAAGAGAAGAAACAAGCTAAATTTCTAACATAATTCTTCATAGCCATTCATTATATAAATCATGGCTATAAAGAGCCAAAAAAACTTAAAATAAACAAATCGCTGTAAAATATTTCAATAAATGAATAATACATGCATATCTATAAACAAAATACTACTACAGAAAACTACTGAAACAAATATTCAAACCCAATGGAACAAAATAATTAACAGTCTTTAATACATATAAATATCATGGCTTACACACACGCACGCACGCACACACGCACGCACGCACACACACACACACACACACACAAACCAGAACAACAAAATATTTCAAAGTCACTTAAAAAATAAAGTAACAATTAAATTTAATTACAGCAACTTAATAAATAAAATATTACAGCATATAACAAAAAAGTCAAAATCAGACAAACAAAACAATAAATAAATTTAAAAGTCACTAAAAGTTCAATGTCACACATGCTGCCATATGATATTAATTTTATTATACTGAACAAAATTAAGTACATACAACAGTTAAAAAAAGCATTGAATCAAACAACTTTAACAAGGTAAACAAAATATAACATAATAAAATAATTATATCTAGAACAAAATTCCACCTTTAATTATGCTAAAATTCCTTCAAAAACTGTTTTGTCTGATGTTTTTCTGTAAACATTGAATAGTGACTTCACTTCTGTATGTGTATAAGGGAGGCAATTATTTGCCCTTACGCTGCGGTCACATGACCTGACAGTGAATTTTTGCTTGGTCACGTGTCAAAAAGGTTGCACATGTTTCTGACAGTCAAAATATCTCTTTTTAGGGTGATGGGATTTTACCATTGTAGACAAAAGTGAGGTATAATAAATATATATATTGAATCGCAGATCGAACAATAATTTATATGAAACCCACATAAAGAAATGGCAATGTTTAAAAATCAAATAATAAATAAGTATCACAGCAATAATAGCACAAACCATAAGTAGCTGTTTTCTACTCTTTATGATATCACAATACTTATACAATCCATAGGGGAGAGCAAGAATGTGTGCGTGTGCGTCTGCATGTCTGCCCGTGTGAGCGTGTGTGCGTGTGTGTGTGTGTGTGTGTGTGCGAGCTCATGTGTGCATATGCGCATATCGAACATGCATAGATTTTTTGTTTTTATATGAATTTGTGCTTGAACTGTTTGTTGAAATGAATTCTATGCAAAAAATAAATGAGAAAAAAAAACACATAAAATATAAACCACCGCTACAATAAGAGAGGCAAAAACAAACTAACAATACATAATAAATCTTAAAAGTTAGGTAATAAACAGGCAACCAAAAGTGAGCCAAAAACAAACTATAAATACAATACAATCTTCAAATCTTATTCTTTGAAGTCATTCAAATCTTATTCTTTAAAGTCACTAACTACATAGAAAATGGGCACTAAAAACACAAACAATAGAACAAATTTCTTCAAAATCATTCAATACATAGATCTTGGCTACTAAGAGCTGAAACAAGCAAACAATGTGTACAAAACCATTAAAACCACATAAACATATGCCAAATAAGAGCCAAAAACAAACTTACAATACATTATTACTCTTCAAGCTGCACACTCACAGACTGACCATTTTGAGAACTTTTTTTATTTTTTGATCTTGGAATGAGCCAATTGTTGGCCAATTTTGGGCATAAATGGCTGGAAACCAGTAATATAGGACTGCTGACAAAAGTGCAGATTGCAGTTTTTATATTAACGTTGAATGAAACTTTCAGCAATTTACCAATGAATTGAGATCTGTTCTATTGATTTATCTTACATGACTGAATTGAAGGCACTGATGCCAAAATGTGCTGTTTGTGAGACATTTTTTTTTTTAAATGTCAAAACTGTCAATTGGTTTGAGGGCAGCTTCAAAGTCACTTGGCTACCAAAAATGAGCCAAAAACAAACTTACAATACATATTCAATCTTCAATGTCACTTAATATGTGAGCCATGGCTATTCAAAATGAGCCGAAAACAAGAGCTGTCACAGTATGTGATAAATGCCCCCCGAATGTAACACTGACCTATGAACAAGGTCAGTACAGGAAAAGTTAAATATCAAACACTGACCTTTGATGTATGTATGTTGATCTTGCATACAACACACAATTTTATATGCCAAACACCTGCGCCAAGTTTTTGTTGTAAAGTTACAGCCCAGACGCAACAACCTATACTCTATGTCCTTATATGCAGCACTCCATTGTCAATAAACACCTAAGTGTGACCTTGACCTTAGAGGGAGAGACATGGGTCTTGCACGTGACACGTTGTCTTGGTATGTGGAAAATATGTGGCAAGATATTTTAAAATATGCCCATACAAGAGAAAGTTACAGCCCGGACACGACAACCTATACTCTATGTCCTTATATGCAGCATTCCATTGTGAATAAACACTAAGTGTGACCTTGACCTTAGAGGTAGGGACCTGGGTCTTGCACGCAAGTAATTTTAAAATCTGTCCATACAAGAGAAGGTTACAGCTTGGACACGAGTTATTGAGCTGGACACACAGATAGACGGACGGTGCGATTTTAATATGCCTACCTTCAGGGGCATTAAAACCTTACAATTCTTAATAAATCATCAATATGCATTAACCAAAATCACAAACTACATAAACCGAGGCCACTCGAACAATGGCTAGAATAAACAACACAAAATAATTCTTCAAAATCACTAGAAGATGCAATCTCACAGATTTACCTTTTTAACAACTTTTTTTTATTTTTTGTCTCAGAATCAGTCAGTTTTTGCATAAGTGTCTGGAAACCAGTGATATTAAGACTGCTGACAAAAGATTAGATCGCAGGTTGTCATATTTATGTTCAAAAATAATGTTTTATGGCTAAAAGCGTTAATTACGCTTTAAGAGTGCTTCATAGAATGCCTGTCGCTATATTTGAAATGGCAGAGAAATTAGTATTGTAAGGAAGAGGGGCAAATATTATTTTTTGGAAGAACAAAGTAAATTTGATTAGGTGCCAATGCTTATATTTGAAAGAATGGAGTAAATTGAAGTGGGCAGGCATACAGTGACTGTGGTTTTATTGGGATGAATAAAGTTTATTGCAGTAGGCAAGCATAGAGAGCCTTATGTTATGCTTTGAAGAACAGTCAATTCTTGTTGGCAAGGAAATGATGCTGGTGGTTATATTTAAAATAGCAAACTAAATTGATGTAGGAAGGTATAGGGATATATTTGGAAGAACAGTAGATCGCTGTTGGAAGGCATAACATGTCTATCATCATATTTGGAATTACAGACTACATTGACATGGGAAGGGACAAGGCCAATGATTTTATTTAAAAAAAAAACAGAATAAATTTTGTAAGCAGCCATAAGATGAATGTGGTTAGGTTTTGAAGGACAGAGTAATTGACATGATAAGGGACCCATGGTTATCTTTGGAAGAACTGAGTAAATTGATTGTTGGAAGCCATAGGGTGTGCAGCCTATGAATGTTTCAAGAAGGATTTGGAAGAACAGAGTAAATTGCAGTTGCAAGGAATAAGGTGAATGTAGTTTTATTTGCAAGAATCGAATAAACTGCAGTTGTCAGGCATTGAATGTCTGCAGCTTATTTTGAAAGAACAGAGTAAATTGTAGTTTGCAGGCATAGGTAGTCTGTGGCATCTATCTCTCTCTTATTCCGAAGAACAGAGTGAATTAAAGTTGGAAGGCATAAAATGCCTTTGGTCCCATTTCCAACAACAGTGAACATTGCATGCCTCAGGTCATTTTTTAAATAATAGTCAAACAATGCTGGCAGACAAGAATTTGATGCCAAAGGTTTTTTAGAAAGAACATGCAATTGTATTTGGTAGGCTTAGGGTGTTTGTGGTTATATTTGAAATAACAGTAAACTGATGTTTGAAAGAATATGGTGGCCGATTGTATTTTGTAAATGGATGTTGAATGGCATAGGGTGCCTGCGGTTAAATTTGGAATAACAAGATTAATTGACAGGAATGGGGTCCATTATTATTTAAATGGCCCAAAAGGTGCCCATGGCTTTATTTGCAAGAACAGTGGCCCAAAAGGTGCCCATGGCTTTATTTGCAAGAACAGATTAAAAAGCAGTTGGCTGGGGTAGGGTGCCTGTGGTTTTATTTGGAAGAAAAGGGTACACTTATGTTTGAAGGAATATGGATGCCTTGGTTATATTTGGAATAACAAAGTAAATTAATGTTGGAAGGCAAAACATGCCTGTCATTTTATTTGGAATAATAATAGAGAAATTGGTAATGGCAGGAAAAGTGGACACATTTATTTTGGAAGAATAAAGTAAATTGTTGTTGGCACACAAAGGGTGCCCATGCTAATATTTTGAAGAATGGAGTTAATTGCAGTGGACAGGCAAAGTGTGCCTGGTACCTTATTTAGAAGAACTGTGTCCATAACAGTGCATGCTGTCTTATTCAAAAGCAGAGTGCCAAATGCTGTTGCCAGGCATAGGGTCTATGTGGCAGTATATTGCAGTTGGAAGGCATAGGGTGCCAGTGGCTTTATTTAGAAGAACAGAGTTAATAAAGTTGGCAGGCATTGGGTGCCTGTGGCTTTATTTAGAAGAACAGAGCTAATGAAGTTTGCAGGCATTGGGTGCCTGTGGCTTTATTTAGAAGAACAGAGCTAATGAAGTTGGCAGGCATTGGGTGCCTATGCTTACTTTTGGAGAATTGAAGAACAGAGTAAATTGCAGTTGGCAGGAATATGGTGTCTATGGTTATTTTAGGAGAACATAGAATATTGGAGTTGGCAGGTTAAGCATACCTCTGGTTATATTTGCAAGAACAGAGTTAATAGCAGTTAGCAGGTAAAGGATACCTTAGGTTATATTTGAAAGAACAGTCAATCGTTGTTGTTAGTTTAAGGGTACCTGTGGTTATATCTAAAATAACAAAGTATTTAGAATTGGCAGGAAAGGGGGCCATATTGTTTTTGGAAGAACACTGTAAATTCTTGTTGGCAGGCACAGGGTGCCGTTTATAATATTTGAAAGAATAGAGTAATTTGCAGTGGGCAGGAATAGGGTTCATGTCATTTTATTTGAAAGAACAGAGTAAATAACAGTTGGCAGGTATGAGGTGTATGAAGCTTTATTTGGAAGAACCGAGTAAATTGTAGTTGGCAGGAAAAGTGTGTCTATTGTTCATATTTTGAAATACAGAATTAATTGCAGTTTGCAGGTGTAGGATGCCTGTGATTTTTATTTGAAGAACCGAGTAATTTGCAGTTGGCCTAAAAAAGATGTATCCTGCTTTATTTAGAAGAACAGAGTAAATTGCATTTGGCAGGAATACAGTGCCTAAAGCTTTATTAGAAGAACATTGTATATTGTAGTTGGCAGGAATAGGGTACCTGTTGTTGTAAATGCAAGAACAGAGTAAATAGCAGTCGGCAGGTATAGGACACCTCATTAGATTATATTTGAAAGAACAGTCATTTTTTGTTGATAGGTTAAGGGTACCTGACGTTATATTTGTAATAACAAAGTATTTGGTATTTGCAGTAAAGGGGTCCCATATTGTTTTTGGAAGAACACAGTAATTTCTTTTGGCAAGCACAAGCTAGGTGCCATTTATCTTATTTGAAAGAACTGATTAAATTGCAGTTGGAAGGCATGAGGTGTCTATTGGTCATATTTGGAAAAACAGAATTAATTGCATTTTGAAGGCATAGGATGCCTCTGGTTTTTATTTTGAAGAACAAAGTAATTTGCACTAGGCCTAAAAAGATTGTATCTTTTTGAGGAATAGAGTAAATTGCATTTGGCAAAAATACAATGTCTACGCTTATGTTAGAAGAACATAGTATATTGTAGTTGGCAGGCTTAGGGTACCTGTGGTTGTATTTTCAAGAACAGAGTTAATAGAAATTAGCAGGTAAAAGATACCTTAGGTTATATTTGAAAGAACAGCCAATTGTTGTTTGTAGGTAAAGTGTACCTCTGGTTATATTTGTGACAAAGTAATCAGTATTCGCAGGAATAGGGGCCCATATTATTTTCGGAAGAACGCTGTTAATTGCTGTTGGCATGCACAGGGTGCCCTTTATCATAATTTGAAAGAACAGAGTAAATGGCAGTTGGCAGGCATAAGTTGTCTTTGACTTTATTTGAAAGAAGAATAAATTATAGTTGGCAGGCATAGGCTGTCTTTTGTTGAATTTGAAAGAACATTTGTTGAATTTGAAAGAACAGAGTAAATCGAGTTGGCAGGCATAGGGTGTCTATTGATGTTTTTTAAGAAAATATTCATTTGCAGTTTTCAGCCGTAAGATGTCTTTGGAGTTTTTTTTTATTTTGAAGAACAGAATAAATTCAGTTGGCATGTAAAGGCTGCCACTTGCTTCATTTCAAGGAACAGATTAAATTGCATTTGGCAGCCATAAGGCAATATTTTGAAGAACATAATATGAACACAGTATATGGAAGAACAGAGTTAATAGCAGTTGGCAGGTTTAGGATACCTTAGGTTATATTTGAATGAACAGTCAATTGTTGTAGGTTGGTTAAGGATACCTGTGGTTATATTTGTAATAACAAAGTAATCAGTATTCGCAGGAATAGGGGCCCATATTATTTTAGGAAGAATGCAGTTAATTGTCGTTGGCATGTACAGGTAGCCCTTTATTATAGTTTGAAAAAAAAACAGTAAATTGCAGTGGGCATGAATAGGACAATTGGCATGCATAAAGTACCTATTGTTTTCTTTGCAAAACAGGTTTACCGCACATATATTTGGCAGGTATAGTAGTAATTGTAGTTGGCAGGCATAGGGTACCTTTGGTAATATTTGGAAGAACAGAGATAACTGCAGATGGCAGGCCTAAGGTACCTGCAGCTTTATTCGATAGATAAATCTGCAGTTCACTGGTAAAGGTTGCTTGTGTTTTTTTTTTTCTGGAAGAACACAGTAAATCGTTGTTGTTAGGAAAAGGGACATATGGTGATATTTAGAAGAACATTGTAAATTGTTATTGGAAGACATTACGAGGGTTGTCCGGAAAGTTTTGAGACTGTGTCTATATTTCAAATGTTTTTAATATAAATCAACAAACAATATACAGCTGTGTATATAGACTATTCACGAGTTTCCTTTTGAAAAATAAAAATAAATAATCTCAAATTAAGGAAGGAAATGGTTGTCAAGACAACCCATCTAGCGCTTCACGGAGCACTTTGAAATTGACGTTTTCTGAAAATTGTTCACAATTCATATATACTACTCCGTCTGAATAATAGACCCCAAAACGTCACGTCAAAACATATGACGACAGTATGACGTCAGCTGCATCACTAAGCAAATTATTGACGCAATCTAACAGTAGACATGGTTGTAACGATCAGCGGAAGTAGAGAGGTATTTCGAAGATGTCGGAAAAAAACCAACATTAACGTCACGCGCTATGACAAACACTGTGTTCGCAGCGGAATAACTCCTACAAATACCTATACGTTTCTAACACGGGATAAATCAAAGCCAGCATGTTCAAGGGCTTTGGTATTTCGCTGGTATGGACGTTTCAGTGACGAGCATGGAAATGTGTGCGATTAGAAGCGGAGCGGCAGACCGTCAGTCGTGAGTGAAATTGACGTAAATTCAGTGCAGGACATGTTACAAGAAGACTGGCGAAGGACAGAGAGGGAAATTGACGAATCCGTTCAGCTAAAAAGAACAGTTGTTCATAATATCATAAAAGGGTGGTACGGACAGATATTCAAGCAATGAGTTGATTTTCACCGCAAGTGTGTACGTGCAGAAGGAGCGTATTTTGAAAAACTGTAAATGACGTGACGCAATGGGACAACGAAGTGCTCCGTGGCTTGTAACCTGTACTTTTTGTAATGTTTGTTGTATACGTTCACTTCGTAGTATATTGTTGAAACTTTCATGATTTGTTTATATGAGATACGATTGACAGCTGATAAAATTTTAATTGCATCCTATGAGTGGTAAGTTTTTTATGAATGCAGTCTCAAAACTTGTTATTGGCATAAGGTGTGAGTGGCAATACTTGGAAGAAAGGTGTTGACTGTTGTTGGAAGGCATAGGGTGCCTTTTGTTTTTTGGGGGAAATAGTATATGCTGTAAATCGGCTTAAGGGTGCCTGTGGTTATATTTAGATGAATAAAGTAAATTGCAGTAAATTGCAGTTTGCAGGCAGGAGCATGCCTGTGGCTATATTTGGCATTTATTTTTTATCAGTAAGTGTCAGTGGGACAGGTGTGAGGTTATGGTGTTTGTATTTGTATATGGGGTGTTTATATGTTTGTGTCTCTAAATCATTGTCATTATGGTCTTTGCCTTGTGCCTAAAAAAGGTTATTTTTTTATTTTATGACTACTAGGCTTGTCCTTGTAGTTTTCATTGTATAATGAATAGCTTAAAGAAAATTGTTATTATATAGGAAGGGAATAATGGGTTGAAAAATGCACGTTAAACAGGACTAGTAGGGGCATGCCCACTACATCGAAGAGTCAAATTGGAAGCAAAAGTCATTGTCAGAAAAACCATGTTACCTAAACTAGCAGGTCTAACATTAATTTTCAGTGTAACCAAATATAGTTATATCATGATAACCAACAATAACTGCATACCACAAACAAATGACTTGAAAGTCAATTCATACATAATGGCTACCAGCAAAGAGTGCCAAAACAAACTAATGACACTGTAACTGAATTGTTTAAAATCCCATAATTCATCAATCAAGGCTATTAAAAATAGCCTAAAAACGAAGGAAAAACAGAAAGAATCTAAGTCACTTAAAACATAAATCAATGCTACATAAAAACCAAATATAACCAACAAAATAGCATAATTCATCAGTCACTTCATACAAAGAGCCTAAAACAAACTAACAATGCTACATATTGTTTTAGTCACTTAAAACATAGACCTTATTTAATAAAAAGAGCTACTTAACAGTACAACCTTTTATACATATACTATGGCTAACAACAAAAAAGCCAAACCGATCTGATTTTACAACATAATTTATCAAAGTCAATTAATACAGAGGGCATGTAACTACAAAAGAGAGAATAAAATCAATACAATTATTTGAAGATACACATGGATACAAAAAAGGCAAATAAACCTACAGTACGACATAATTCTTATAGTTTTTTAATACATAGACCATGGCTACAAAAAAAGCCACAAAAAACAACAACAATACAACAAAACTCTTCAAACTATCAAAATAACAATATTCTTCATAGTTATTTTATAACTATACATAGACCATGGCTACAAAAAAGCCAAAACAAACCAACAATACAACAAAAGTATTCATAATTTCTTCATAAATAGACCATGGCTACAAATAAAGGAGCCAAAAACAAACCAACAATACAACACAATCCTTCAATGTTTCTTAATACATAGACCATGACTAGAAAAAAGCAAACCAACAAAGTTCTTCAAGGTTTCTTAACACATAGGCCAAGGCTTAAAAAGCCAAAACATACCAACAATACAACCAAACTCTACAAAGTTTCTTAAAACGTAGACCATGGCTACAAAAAAGCCAAAACAAACCATCAGTACAACAAAACTCTTCAAAGTTTCTTAATACATAGACCATGGCTACAAAGAAGCCAAAACAAACAATCAATACAACAAAACTCTTCAAAGTTTCTAAATACATAGACCATGGCTACAAAAAAGCCACAAAAAAACAACAACAATACAACAAAACTCTTCAAAGTTTCTTAATACATAGACCATGGCTACAAAAAGGTGCCAAAAAAACCCAAAAAAACCCCAACACAACTCTTTATAGTTTCTTAATACATAGACTATGGCTACAAAAAAAGGAGCCAAAACAAACCACCAAAATTCTTTATAGTTTCTTATTACAAAGACCATGGCTACAAAAAGACTAACAAACCTACAGTACAACATAATTATTCATAGTTTTTTTTAACACATAGGCCATGGCTACAAAACAAGCCACAAAAAACAACAACAATACAACAAAACTATGCATAGTTTCTTAACACAAAGACAATGACTTAAAAAAGCAAAAACAAACAAACAATACAACAAAACTATGCATAGTTTCTTTATACATAGACCATGGCTACAAAAAAACAAAACAAAAAAAACCAATAATACAACATTTTTACCGTTTCTTAATACATAGACCATAACTTCAAAACAAGCCAAAACAAACCATCAAAACAACAATATTCTTCATAATTTATTTTAACATAGTCAATGGCTACACAAAAATAAATACAACATATGTCTTCACAGTTTGTTAATAAATGAACCATGAAAACGAAAAAGGAGCCAAAAACAAACCACCAATAAAACAAAACTCTTAAAAAATTCATAATACATCCACCATGGCTACAAAAATGCCAAAAACAAGAACAGCAATACAACAAAATTCCTCATAGTTTCTTAAAACATAGAACATGGCTACAAAACAAGCCAAAACACACAAACAATAATACAAAATTCTTTATAGTTTCTTAATGCAAAGACCATGGCTACAAAAATGCCAAAAACAAGAACAGCAATACAACAAAATTCCTCATAGTTTCTTAAAACATAGACCATGGCTACAAAACAAGCCAAAACACACCAACAATAATACAAAATTCTTTATAGTTTCTTAATGCAAAGACCATGGCTACAAAAATGCCAATACAAACAAATAATGCAAAAAACTCTTCAGTTTCTTAATACAAAGACCATGGCTACAAAAAAAGTCAATACAAACAAACAATGCAAAAAATGGTTTCTTATTACATAGACCATGGCTATAAAAAGCCAAAACAAACCATCAATAGCTTCAATTAATTTAATTAAAAATAATTGTTTAAAGTTTCTTAATACATAGTTGGAAACAAATAAAGGAGCTAAAAAACAACCAACAATACAACAAAATTCTGCATAGTTTCTTAATAATTATTTATATAGACCATGGCTACAAAAACCAACAACAAACCACCAATACAACAAAACTCTTACAAGTTTCATAATACATCACCATGGCTATCAATAAAGCCAGAACAAACCAACAAACAAACAATGGCTTTAATTCATTTAATTCAAAAGCTAGGGTAAAACAAAACTCAAAATCATTCTTCAAATTAAATGTATATATTTTATGGCCATAAACAAATAAAGCCAAACATGCCAATGTTACAACAGAATTCTTCAGTGTCACTAAAAACATCAAACATGGCTGACAAACAAGCACCACATACACTAATAATACAGCAAAATTATTTATAAAACTTTAAACATGGACCATGGCTATTATAACAATACAACATATTTCGTCTAAATCAGTTAATACATAGAAAATGGACACCAAAAATAGCCTATAACTGACTAACATTACATAATAAATCTTCAAAATCACTTCATACATATGATAGATCATGACCACAAAAAGAGCTGACTAACATTAGAACAGAGGTCTTAAGTCATTTAATACAATACCACATAATAATTCTTAAAATAAGTCACTTAAAATATTATGGGCTTACATGACAGGTGCCAGAAACAAATTAAAAGTACAGCAGAATTATTAAAATTAAATGTAAACATAATATTATACGATAGCTATCAAAAACACAAAAACAAGGTCATGTTACAGCAGAACTTTCCAAAACTCTTTAAAATATAAACAATTGGTAACAAAAAGAGCAAAAAATAAACTATATAACATACTTCATCAAAGTCACTTAAAACATATACAAAGGCTATCAACAAAAAAAGCTACAACAAACTAACAAGTCCCTCAATGTAAGACCATGGCTACTAAACTTTACCCCAAGACAACAGTACAACATTTTTAAGACACTTCATATGCAAACCATAGCTACCAAATATACCTCAAAACAACTACCGGTAATATAAACAGAAATCAAAGCCACCATAAAATAAAGATTATTACTACATAAAAAAATGCCTGAACCAAACAAACAAACAAACATTACAACAAAATTAAAATCAATAACAATACAACAGCTAGTAGTCTTCAAAGTTGATTATATCATATATAGAGCATGGTTAAAAGAGACAGGAAAAAAACAACAACAAAAATACAACTCAACAGATGTCTTCAGAGTAAATAAATATTTAGATGCTAAAGAATTCATAATACTAATACCATGGCTCCACAAGCTTAATTATAAAACAGCAGAATTCTTCAAAAACTATTTATTATATATATAATTGCTACCAAAATAAATACCTAAAATCAAAACAATCAAGAGTATTTAAAACAAAAGCACAATTCAATAGCATTTGTCAATGGCCAAGACAAAGAGCAAACACAAAATTACAAAACAACATATTTCTTCAAAATCACTTGCAACAAACCATGGCAACCAGAAAACAACAGAACTCTTAATACAAAAACTTCTGATACAAAATCATTTTTAAAATTAAATGTGTATATACATTCATGTTCGTTAGAAACCAGAACAAGACAATGCTACTACAGAAGTCTTCACAGCCACTAATAACATAATTCAAGCTAACAAAAAAAACTAGCAATAATTCACTAAAAATAAGTCACTAAAAAATACCATTTAACTTTTACAAATGACTTCATCAAAATCACTTAATACATTAACCACGGATACTAAAAAAACACACACACACACAATCAAACAATATAAAATAATTGTTCAAAGTCACTTAATACATATAACACTGCTACCAAATACACACTAGCATAACACTGTTTATTTTCAAAGTCATCTTTAAGTATAGACAATGGCTGCATAAAATATACTTATATATATTATTATACTTATATAACAAAAACAAGCCCAATACAAAATAGTATGTGATAGTATAGCATCATTACACAATCAAAGAGCAAAGATAAACTTACAATACAACAAAAGTAATCAAAGTCACATATTTTACACAGACCATGACTACATAAAAAGATTTAAAATAAACTGCTTACAAAGTCTCTTATTACATGGACCATGGTATCCAGAAAAAGAGCCAAAATAAGACAAACATACAACAGAATATGTCAAAGTCACTCACAAGAAAAACAAGGCAATTGAAAAAGTGAAAACAATACTAACAATGCACAGAATCATTCTTAAACAAGTCAATGTACACATATTTCATTGTCATAAACAATAAGAGGAAGAACAATCCAATGTTACAAGATATGACTTCACAGCCACTAAAAACAAAAAGTATGGCTGACAGAAAGAACAAATTAACAACTAACAATACAACACATGTATTCAAAATCACTTAAAATATTCACTTTAGCTATATAACAATACAAAATAATTAAAACAAATAACCATAGCTACCATAAAAAGGGCATAAAACAAACTATCAATATATACTAATTCTTCAAAGTCAAGTACATAGACAACGGCTATCAAAAGTGACCAAAAAAAAAAACTAACAATATAACACAGTAATCTTCAAATATATTTTTTAAAGACACTTAACTACATAGAACATGAAGGCTTAAAAATCCCCCAAACAAACAATGCAACACAATTCTTCAAAGTCACATAATATATAAACCTTGCCAACAACAATAACAGCTAAATTTTCAAAGTCACTTAAAACTTTCACCATGGCTCACAAAAAATGACCAAAAACAAGGGTAACAAAACATCACAGTTCCTAAAAGAGCCAAAAGAGCCAACGCAAATTAACAGTAAAAGAGAATTCTTAAAAGTCATCTTTACATAAACCATTACTATTAGAAAAAAGAAATCCAAAACAAACAATGCACCAACAACATAGTTCTTGAAATGAAATATAATAATATATTATGGCTACCAAGAAAAGACACAAAACAAGCTAAAGTAACAACATAATTCTGCATAGACATTTATTATATAAATCATGGTTTTAAAGAGCCCAAAACATACTAACAATAAACAAATCGCTAAAACATTGTTCAATAAATGAATTATACATTTTTATAGCTTTAAACAATAATACCACAAAAAAAATACAGGGACCAATATTCAAAGCAATAGCAACAAAATAATGATGGTCTATTTATACATATAATTATTATAGCTATCACCAAAACACACTAAAAACACAAATATAACAACAAAATGGTTCAAAGTCACTTAAAAAAAGTTACAAAAATTTCATTAAAGCCTCTTAGTAAAATATTACAGCTACAAATAGTCAAAATCAAACTAAAAATGTACATACATCATAACTATCAACAACAGCGCCAACAACAAACTAAAATTACATCTCAATTTTTCATGGTAACATAATACATAAACCACAGCTACAACAAAGAGGCAAAAACAAATTAACAATACAGCACAATAATCTTCAAATCTTATTCTTAAAAGTCACTAAAATGGCCACTTAAAACACAGCCAGACACAAACAATGAAACACAATTCTTTAAAATAATTTAGTACATAAACTGGGGCTGCAATCAATTTAAGAGCAGATCAAGATAACAATTAAAATCACTTAATACATAAGTAATGGCAACCAAAAGAGAGCCAAAATCAAAATTACAACAAACACATTATTAATCTTTAAAGTCTCTTGGCTACCAAAAATGATCTAAAAAAAAACCTTACAACACAAAATAAATATTCAATGACACTTATTAAATGAGCCATGGCTATAACATATAAGCCCGCCTAAAACAAACGTACAGTGAAAAATAAGTCTTATAGTCAAATAGCATTCTGCAAAATCACTTACTATATAAACAGAGGCCACACAAAATGAGCCAAAAATTAACAGTACCACATAGTTCTTCAAAATCTCATACACAGATCATGGCTACCAAAAAATAAGCCAAAAATAATGAAAAGAAACTTACAATAAACAACAAACTTTCAAATAGCATTCTGCAAAATCACTGACTACACAAACAGAGGCCACCTCAAAAGAGCCCAAAAAATAATAAAGCACAATTCTTCAAAATCAAATACATAGATCATGGCTACCAAAATACCAAAAATAAGATAAAATTACTAAAGATACAATTAATCTTTAAGATCACTAGATAATAGACCATGGGGGAAAAGTGAGCAAAAACAAACTAACAATATAACACAATCTTTCAAAGAAATACCATGGCTACCAATAAAGATGCTGAAAACTAACAACACAAGACAATTTCTCAAAACCAATCAAAACATAAAACAGGCTACAATAAAAAAGGCAAAAAAGAACTGCAGATACATTACAATTCTTCATAGTCAATTAATATGTAAGTCATGATTACAAAAAGAGACAAAAAAACTAACAATAATTCATCATTCTGGAAATTAAATATAAAAATTTGTTATTGAAAAGAAAAAAAATAACACAGGCTATGGTAACAACATAATTCCTCAAAGCCACTTATTACATAAAATCATGGCTCAAATTATTAAAGCCTTTAACAAACTAACAATAAACTGATTTCTAAACAATATTTAAAAAAAAAAAGATTTATACATGAGCAGCAATAAACAAAAAATGCTGGTAAGTTTAATATACAAAACAAATAATAACCAACAAGTCCACTCTTGATCTACATTTGTAATACACCCAACAAAACCAATTATGATTCAGTTATTAAAACAACTTTTTATTAGACATTCAGATTTCATGAACCCCTATGTACACTCTTGTGTGCTCTGGTGACCTTGATTGTTTTCTAAGCAACATGCCCAGAAATCAGTTGTTCCGTACCAATATTTCAACAGTTTTATAGATGACCCTTAATTAATTTTGTTGAGTGTACTTAAGGTATCACCAAGGTTGCTAGTGCCAGTACAATGAGGTTACAGCCCATATATCTTGAAAAAAAGAGTTTCATATAAGGCTCAGGCTTAGCACACAGTAATTATTGAAGGACTGTTTTCTGACAATGTTTATGAATAAATGCAGGCTTTCTTTGAATGAGTAAGTAACTATTAGTTAGTCCTTTCTCTATGATGTTCTTGACTGCTTGTATACATTCTTGAAATCAATTCTTGTCTCCTAGTGGATTCTTTCTTGAGTTAGGTTGTCAACTATTTATTTGTCCTTTCTGGAAAGCAGTTATTGGCTCCTTATAGGTCCTTTCTTGAATTAATTTATTGACTTCTTGGAGTCTGTGAAATATATAACTACTTCTGTGTCCTTTCCTGATGTCTTTGTAGAGTGCTTGTTTATCCTTTCTTGTGTCAAGTTATTGACTGCTTGTTGATCCACTTTTAATGAAGTTAGTCACTACTCGCATGTTACCACATGCATAATGTTGACACTTTCCTCAATAAGAATCATGAGTTATCAGTTAAGCCAATGGGTACACAATTGCACAAGGAAACATCATTTTGGACAAAGGTCTACATCTTAAAGCACTTAAACTGTGACAAGCACAAATAGGTATTTATGTAAATGTTATCAGTATGCTATCAAATTGAAAACAGAAGTGTGGTGCCCATTAAGAAATGTGCATTTAAGATCATATTTTAAGGGCACTAACATTCCTTAATTGTGTAAAACGTATTTAATGTGATGCCCTAAACTGACATTATTGAAAATTTACAATAACACCCAGTTTTGCTTGTCATGTGTGTGGACACATAGTGGACAGTTTAAGAGGAAAATCTAGTTAAACACAAAATTTATTGTAAGATTATGGTTTCTATACCAACACAGTTCTATGACCTATTTTAATTTCTTATTCCTTACAGCAAGAGGAAATGGAAAATACTCTTAACAAATATTGAATTCATATTTTACACCTTCTACTCCCAGAATGACAATGAACTATTGGTTAAAAACAAAAGGTTTCCAAAATGGGCCTGTCCCCGGAGGTGTATATGTAAGATCATGACAGTACATGTCGGAATCCAAAGGGTGTCTGCAGAACTATATAACAGAGTAAAGTTGGTAAGTATAGATTGCCTTTGGTTATATTTGGAATAACAGCAAAAATTGTTGTTGGCATGCATATGCAGCCTATTGATATAATCAGAATATGAGAGTAATATTGGTGTTGGCAGGCATTGGGTGCATGACTTTGTGGTTGTATATGGCAGAACTGAGTATCTAGCAGTTGTTTAAAATATGGTTCCTTAAGGTTTTATTTGGAATAAGAGATTATTTGCTGTTGGCAGGACTGTGGCTTTGTTTTAAAGAACAGAGTAAATTGCAGCTGGTATCCATAGGGTGTTTAATTGAAATAATTGAGTAGTTTGCAGTTTTCATGCAGGATGTCTGTAGCTTTTTTGAAAGTAAAAATTAAATTGCAGTTGACAGGAAAAGGGTGTTTGTGGTTTTATTTGGATGAACTTGTATATTGTATTTGGTAGGAGTAGGGTACCTGTGGTTTATTTTGGAAGAATAGAAAAAAGTGCAGTCTGCAGGCATGATGTGTTTCTGGTTTTATTTAGAACAATATAGTAAATTGATGTTGGAAGGAATAGGGTGGCCTTAGTTAATATAGTTGAAAGAACAGAGTAAATTGTTCTTTGTAATAAGCAAGAATAGCAGCCTATATTATTTGTGGATGAAGAGAGCATATTGTTGTTGGCAAGCATAAGGTGCCTGTGAATAGAATAGGAAAAACATAATTAATTGCAGTTTGCAGGCATTGGGTACCTGTTAATAAGTTTGGAAGAACCGAGTAAATTGCAGTTGTAAGGTATGTGATGCCTCTGACTTTATTTGGAAAAACAGAGTAAAAAGAATTTGGCAGGAATATGGTGCCTTAGATTTTACTTGGAACAACAGTCAATTGTTGTTGGCAGACATAGGGTCCTTGATTTAATTATTAGAAGAGCAGAGTAAATTGATGTTAAAAGGAACAGGCCAGCTTTAGTTATATTTTAAAGAATTGATAAATTGTTGTTGGCAGGCATCTAGGGTCCTTGATTTAATTATTAGAAGAGCAGAGTAAATTGATGTTAAAAGGAACAGGCCAGCTTTAGTTATATTTTAAAGAATTGATAAATTGTTGTTGGCAGGCATAGGGTGCCCATGGCACAGTTATTGTCATAAATAAAAATGTTTTACAAAAATTCCTTATTAATTAAGGAAGATCAGAGTAACTTGAAGTTGGTCAGTATTTGATGCATGTAGTTTTATTTGGAGGCAGAGAAAATTGCATTTGGCAGGCATAGGGTGCCTAAGGGTATATTAAGAAGAACAGTCAAATTTTGTAAGCAGACAGAGTCCTTGTGTTTATAATAAGCAGAGTTCCCCCTGGGTTCTAAAAAGTTGTTGCCACTTTTTCGCGCGGGGGGGGGGGGGTTATGGGTCCAGGGCAGCGCCCCTGTGGGGGCCAAGGGGCGAAGCCTCCTGAAGCTCAAGGGGTTTAAGCATTTTAAGAGCCTTAAATTGCATTTAATTAGCACATTGTCGTGCAAAAACATAACATTTTGTTGTACATGAAGCCACGGACCTATAAACCAGGTTGAAGCACAAGATATTTATAGCAAATTGTTATTCTGTTGACAAAATACATAGTATATGGACTTAAGTATAGAAATAAAAAAATATTGCAAAAAATGTGGCATAAACATCAATATGTTGATTTCAGTCTAATGCCTGCATACAATTAAAGAATACAATTGTGAAATTATGAGATAAATTTAAAATAAATGGAAACTCAAAGAAATATACATTGTCAAACTAGGGCCATAACTTTCCTAACAGAAATTTGTCTACCTACTCTTTACAGCCAACTTATTAGAAGCCTTATCGAATGGGGTTTAATCCTATTTATTTGATTTCTGTTAATCTTTTTGACACTTTTTGAACTCTTAGAATGCTGTATTAATAGCAATTACAAATTGCGACAAAACCGAAAGCAAATCTATTTTAGCGCGTCAACATCATTACGAAATTTGCATATCACGTGACTTTCCGACAACATAAAATTCTATGATTTGCATATTTAAAACTAACATGATAATTACGCAACAACAAAGCTGTTGCGCTAAATATTATAATTGTTTGCTAATAAGAGACATAACAGTTAAAGGATGTCATTGTTTATCCATGAAAGCAATAAAATTCTGCAATAACTAGCGAGGTGTGTTGGCTAGGCCGTGACTGCTTGCTCTAATTATCGGATTAATTTTTGTTGTCGCACTTGCAGATGTGCATGATTTATGACAGTGACAGAATCGATTATCATGCAGGCCGCATGGGCACCACTTACGTCATTTTAAGAAAATATTTTTAGAAAAAAATCGTTGTCGCCAAGGCGATCGCCAGCGGGAACCCTGATAAGAAGAGCACAGTAGTGATGCTTGAAGGAACAGGGTCGCCTTGGTTATATTTGGAAGAACAAATTAATTGATGTTGGAAGACATAGGCTGCTGATGGCTTTATCCTGAATTAAATAGTAATTGTTGATGGCAGGAATAGGGGCTTATACTATTTTGGGAATAACAGAGTAAATTGTTGTTGTCACATTTTGGGTGCTTATGTTGTTTTTTTTTGAAAAACAGAGTAAAATGGTGGGGGTAATCATAGGGTGCCTGTGGCATTATTTTTTAAAGGACAGAGTAAATTGCAACTGGCAGGCATAGAGTGCCAGTCATCGTATTTGAAAGGATATAGTTAATTGTACAGCGCTGGTATAGGGTACCTAATGTTATATTTTAAAGACCAGTCAATTGTTTTTGGCAGTCATATGGTCATTGTCTTTATCATTAGACCAGTGGAGTAAATTAATGTTTGTAGAAATTGGATGAACTTGGTTACATTTTGATGAACAGAGTAAATTGATGTTGGCAGCAATAGGGGCCATATTATTCAAGGAAGAACACAGTAAATTGCTCAGGAGAAACATAGGGTACCAGTAGTTTAATTTGGAAGAACTGATAAACTGTTGTTGGCAGGAATATGGTACCTATGACTTTATCTTGTATAACAGATTTCTTGTCATAAACAAGAATAGCAGCCTTTATCATATTTGGAAGAAGAGAGTAAATTGTTGTTGGCAAGCAAAAGAAGCCTGTGGATAAATTAGGAAGAACATAATTTATTGCAGTTGGCAGACATAGAGTACCCGTTGTTTAGTTTGGAAGAACAGAGTTTATTGCAGATGGAAGGCATAAAGTGTCATTAGATTTTATTTGGAACAACAGAGTAAATTGAAGATGGCAGGCACATGGTGTCTGTGGGTTTTCTTTCAAAGAACAGAGTACATTACAGTTGGAAGGTAGAGGATCTCTGGCTGTATTTGGAAGAACAGAGTAAATAGCATTTGGCAGGAATATGGTGCCTAAGTTTTTATTTCAAAGAACAGTCAATTGTTGTTGGCATTCATCGGGTCCTTGTGATTATAATCAGAAGATCAGATTAAATTGATGTTGGGAGGAACAGACGAGCCTTGGTTATATTTGGAAGAACTGATTAATTTTTGTTGGCAGGAATAGGGTGCCAGAATAGAGCCCAATACTATTTTTGGAAGATTATAGTAAATTTTTGTTGTCAAGCATTGGGTGACTGTGGTTTAATTTGGAAGAACAACATAATTTGGTGCAGGTAATCATAGGGTCCCTGTGACTTTATTTATGAAAGAACAGAGTAACTTGCAGTTTGCAGGTAAAGAGTGCCTGTCATGGTATTCGAAAGAAGAAAGGTAATTGCACATGGCGGGCATATGGTGCCTAAGATTATCTTTGGAAAACCAGTTAATTGTTGTTGGCAGGCACAAGGTCATTTGCTTTATACTAAGAACAGCGGAGTCAAATAATAGGAATATGATGACCTTGGTTATATTTTGATGAACAGAGTACATTGCTGTTGGTATACATAGGGTACCGTTAGTTTAATTTTGAAGAATAAAGTAATTTTGGTGATGAAAGGCATATTGGGTCTGTGGCTTTATTTTTTAAGAATAGGGTAAATTGCAGTTGGCAGGCATAGGGTGCCTGTCGGTTTTCTTTGGAAGAATAGAGTAAATTGCAGCTGGCAGGCGAAGGGTACCTGTGGTTTTATTTAAAAAAAATATATTTGTATTTGGCAGACATTAGGTAACTGTGATTTCATTTGAAGAAATGGGAGTAAATTGCAGATGGAAGGCATAGAGTGACTGTTGGTTTTATTTGGAAGAATAGAGTAAAATGTAGTTGGCGGGCAAAGGGTACCTGTGGTTTTATTTCGGAGAACAGAGTAAATTGCAGCTATCAGGCAAAGGGTACATGTGGTTTTAATTGGAAAAACAAAATAAATTGCAGTTGGCAGGCTTAAGGTACTTGTGGTTTTATTTGGAAGAACAGAGTAAATTGGAGAGGGAAGGCATATGGCATATGTTTTTGAAAGGCATATGGCATATGTTTTGGAATTCAGAGTAAATTGCATTTGGCAGGCATAGGCTGCCTACAATTATATTTGGAAGAACAGTCTATTGCTGTTGACAGGCATAGAGTCCTTGCGTTTATAATTAGAAGAATATTGTTAATTGATGTTGGATGGAACAGGGCAGCCTAGGCGATATATGAAATAACGGATCAATTGAAGGTGGCAGGCAAAGGGTGCCAATATATGCAGGCTATATATATCTTGAATAATACAGTTATTGTCATCAACAGGAATAGTGGTACATATTACTTTGGGAAGAAGGGAGTAGATTGTTGGCAAGCATAAGGTGCCTGTGGTTTTATTTGGAAGAACAAAGTATATTCCAGTTATCAGGTACTGAGTGCCTGTGGTTTTATTTTGAAGAAGGGTGTTAATTGCAGATGGCAGGCATAGGGTTCCTGTGGGTTTTATTTTGGAAGAACAGAGTTAATTGCAGTTGGATGGTAGAGGACCTCTGGCTTTATTTGGAAGAACAGAGTAAATAGCATTTGGCAGGAATATGGTGCCTGAAGTTTTATTTGGAAGAACAGTCAATTGTTGTTGACAGAAACAGAGTCCTTGTGTTTAGAATAAGAAGAGCAGAGTAAAAAGATGTTGGAATGAACAGGGCAACCTTGGTTATATTGGTGAATAATGGATAAAATTGATGTTGGCAGGCAAAGGGTGCCTTTGGCTTTATTTTTGGAAAAACAGATTAAAATTGCACATGGCAGGCAAAAGTTACTAAGATTATATCTGGAAGAACAGTCATCTGTTGTTGGCAGACAAAAGGTCATTGTATTTATAATTAGAAAAGCGGAGTAAATAAATGTTTGAAGAAAAAGGATGGCCTTGGCTATATTTAGAAGAAAAGTAAATTCATGTTGGCAGCTTTAGGGGCCGATATTATTTTTGGAAGAAAGGAGTAAATTACTGTTGGTATACATAGGGTAACATTAGTTTTATTAAGAAAAACAGAATAAATTGTTGTGGGCCATGGGTACCTGTGGTTTAGAAGAACAAAATTAACTGCAATTGAGAAGGCAAAGGGTACCTGTGGTTTATTTGAAAAGAAACTAGAAATGTGTCCATAGGACACGGATGCCCCCACTTCGATTTTTTGTCACAGAAAATAAGCCATAATGATTATTCAGGATAATCTGCACATATAGGATAAGTTGAGTTGAGTTGGGTTTTACGGCATCGCAAGACTGTATAGGTTATATGGCGCCATTCAGGCAGGAAAAAACTTCTCATTTACATCGAGATAAAAATATGGGGTATGGATAAAGGGCCCTAACTCCTAAATGATTAAAGCGATTTCCATGGCTATCGAACTTGATCAAGATATTATGGTCACAAACATGTGTTAAAAGTTTGGTGAGGATTGGACAAACGGTTTTCAAGAATTAGATCGGAAACAATCTTCGGGACATATTTTTCAAGTCTTTTTTTGCAAATAAAGGGCCGTAACTCCTAAATGACAAAAGCGATTTCCATGGCTATCGAACTTGATCAAGATATTATGGTCACAATCATGTATGTAAAGTTTGGTGAGGATTGGACACATACTTTTCAAGAATTAGATTGGAAACATATATTTTTGAAGTATTTTTGGCAAAAAAGGGCCGTAACTCCTAAATGACTAAAGCGATTTCCATGACTATCGAACTTGATCAAGATATTATGGTCACAAACATGTGTTTAAAGTTTGGTGAGGATTGGACAAACGGTTTTCAAGAATTAGATCGGAAACAATCTTCGGGACTTACGTACGTACAGACAGACAGACGTACGTACGGACAAGGGCAACCCTATATGCCGCCACTTTGTGGGGGCATAAAAAGCAGAGTGAATTGCAGATGGCAGGCATAGGGTGCCTGTGTTGTTTTTGAAGAAGTAAAGTGCAGATGGCAGATATAGGATGCCTCTGGCTTTACTTGATAGAACATAATTTATAATGGTTGTATTTGGAAAAACAGAGTTAATTGTTGTTGACATGCTTTAGAGTACCTGTGGTTATATTCAAAAGAACAGAGTTAATTGTTGCCAATAGTAAGACATACAGGCATGGTGGTTATTATCTGAAAGAACAGTTAATTGTTGTTGGCAGATATTCAGTGTCATTGGTTTTTATCTGAAATTGTTGTTGTCAGGCATGGGGTAGATGCAGTTGCATCTGAGAGAGTAAATTTGACAGACATAGGATGCCAGTGAATATGTCAGAAAGAGCAGACAAAAATTGTTGTTGATAGGAATAGGCACCATTTGTTGTAACTGTATAGACATAGTTCATTCTTGTTGGTATATATATTATGTCTGTGGACCTATCTGGAAGGACAGAGTTATAAATGTAGGCAAACATAGATTGAATGGGTTTAATATATCTTGAAGGGCAGTGTTATAGCTAACTTTAGAGAAAGGATGTTTATGGTTATATCTGAAAGGACAGAATAATAGTTGATGGCAGATATAGGATGCTTGTGCCTCCATTGTCCAAGTTTGGTAATGAATGGGCAAAAGCTCCTGGAGTTTCGGCACGAAAAACCTGACGGTTGTGTTATTTAAGCAATTCAAGGGTCATAACTATGAACTGACTTGGGCAACATGACTGGTTATCAATCTTGGCCAAGATATTCTACCCAAACATATATTTAATACCTAAGTTTGGTGATTATAATATGAAGACCCTCCAATAACTAGGAAAGTATCAAACTTTGTGTTATTTAAGCAATTGAAATGATTGGGGCGACATGTCTCCAGTTACAATGCAGACAACAAAGTTTGTGTAATTTAAGCATTATAAGGGCCATAACTTTGAAGTGACTGGAGGGACATGGGTGGTAATAGAACTCCACTGGGATATTCCGCCAATACACATTTTGTCTAAGTTTGATGATGATAGGACAAAAAGTTAGAGCATGGTTAACCTAGTTAATAAAACAGTCATATTTTTCTAAAAAAGAGTAAATTACTATTGGCAATATCGGACAAGTGGGATGAGTAGAAAAAGGCTTGACAGGGCAGAGTTTTAACTGTTGGCAGGGCTAGGGTACCAATGAAAGACAGAGTTAACTAGAGTTGGCAGACATCAGATGCTTTTGGTTATATCTGAAAAAGAGGTGGTAGAGAAATAGGTGATGACAGACAGAGGGTGTCAGTGGTTATGTCTGGTGGTTGTCAGGAATAGGATTCCAGTGGTGTTCTTAAGGAACAGAGTAAATGTTGTTGAAAGACAGTTAAAGGTATAAGTAACATATTGGATCATTACCACCTACCTTCACATGCTACATTAGTTTATTCTGTACTTACATACATTTAATGCCTCCAGCCATAGTTCATGTCCAAGGGACGTCGGTTCTCAGGTCAGATTCACGTTGTTATCCTGATGTTGTTTTGGTTGTGCGTCCATAGTTGGATTTATCAGTACTTCTGGAAGGCTGAAAACAGAACATGTTTTGTCATGTTTCATTTAAAAAAATTATATCTTGTGTCATATTCAATGAAAAATACATCTACCTTTCAAGAAAAAAGAACACGATTTAAACTGGCGACTAAGATTTACCTTATAATAATGAAAACCATATGACCCCTGTGCACTGCTTTGTCAGAAACATTTACTAGACTGCATTAAGGTGCATTCTCTGAAAGGAAATGCATTGACAATGACCTTTGACCAACTGAGTGAAAAAGCAATATGGGTCTTCTTATAATTGGTTGAGAACAACCTACCTATGAAGTCCTAGGTCAAACAGTTTTGAATTATTGTTTAGACAAAGTTGTTTATCCAACATTAGCTGTGATCTTGACCTAATACCTGATGCTTTCATCAACTGGTCAAGGGCAACCTAACACTAAGTTCTATGATTGTAGATCAAAAGATTCTCGAAGTATTGCACTAAAAATAAAAAATAAACATTGGGCATTTCCTTGATATTTAACCTACTGACCCCTTAAACAAATGGGATCAATGATTGGTCAAGGGCAGCCTATTGGTAAAGTTTTGTTCTACTGCCCCCAAAAATATTAGGTGTCATCATAAGACTGGTCAAGACAAGGGCAACATACAAATGAAGTGTATTGGTCATACATCAAACAGCAATTATGTGCCTGTCAAAAACAATAAAATAAAAAATAAAAGCCAAATAAAAACTAGAACTGTGTCGCCTGACGAATTATTTACTGTCGACATTATAGCTGTTAGATAGGCATTTTATTCATTTATAGACAAAGATGTTGCTATTCAACTTTCAAGTGGAGGTGGCATTTGAACTGAAGGTAACAACGTTAAGCCAGGAGCAAGCAATTAGTTATATAAGCAAAAATGAGCACAATAAATACTGAAATCAATGACCTGAAAATAAACAAAGGGCAATAACTCTAGTCTAATATGGAAGCAAGAAATACAGTTTATGTGCACTCCCCCTCAATAAGATCTATCTACCTATAAAGTTTCAAGTTGATAACTCTTATAGTTTTCGAGATATGCTCCGGACAAAAATTAACAACGAAAATTAACAAAGAGCAATAACTCTTAAACTATGGAAGCAAGAGTTACAGTTCTTGTGCACTGCACTTGCCCTCAATGAGATCTTTCTACCTATTAAGTTTCAGGTTGATGATACCTCTTATAGTTGACGATATATTCCCCTGACAAAATTTAAGCTTGAACATTAACAAAGGGCAATAACTCTAAACATATAGATGCAAGAATTATGGTTCTTATGCACTTGCCCTCAATGAGATCTATCTAGCTATGAAGTTTCAAGTTGATAACTCTTATATTCTACAAGATATGCCCCGGACAAAACTTTAAGCATGAAAAATTACAAAGGGCAATAACTCAAAAAATATGGAAGCAAGAGTAACAGTTCTTCACCACTGCACTTGCCCTCAATGTGATCTTTAATAATCTACATATGAAATTTCAAGTTGATACCACTAATAGTTTATGAGATATACCCCAGACAAGTGAAAACAGGACGCGGACGCCAACAAAGGGCAATAACTTTAAAAATATGGAAGCAAAAATAACGGTTCTTGTGCACTGCACTTGCCCCTAATGAGATCTATCTACCTATTAAGTTTCAAGTTGTTACCTCTTATATTCTTCAAGATATGCCCCGGACAAAACTTTGAGCATGAAAATTAACAAAGGGCAATTACTCTTAAACTAATAGAGCAAGAGTTACTGTTACTGTGCACTGCACTTGCTCTTCATGAGATCTATCTACAGATGAAGTGTCAAGTTGATAACTATTATATTCTACAAGATATGCCCCAGCCAAAACTTTAAGCATGAAAAATAACAAAGGGCAATTACTCTCAAAATATGGAAGCAAGAGTAACAGTTCTTCAGCACTGCACTTGCCCTCAATGAGATCTATCTACATATGCCCCGGACAAAACTTTGAGCATGAAAATTAACAAAGGGCAATTACTATAAAACTAAGAAAGCAAGAGTTACTGTTATTGTGCACTGCACTTGCCCATCATGAGATCTATCTACATATGAAGTTTCAAGTTGATAACTCTTATAATCTACAAGATATTCCCCGGACAAAACTTTTAGCATGAAAAATAACAAAGGGCAATTACTCTAAAAATATGGAAGCAAGAGTAACAGTTCTTCAGCACTACACTTGCCCTCAATGAGAAATTTCAAGTTGATACCACTATTAGTTTAAGAGATTTGCCTCGGACAAGTGAAAACGGGACGCGGCCGCAACCGCTGCCACCGCCGACAATGATAAAGTGACCCCTAGATGTTGTCTAGTCAGGTGACACAAAAATAAAAGATAATAGTCACTCAAGATCCATAGTTTGGGTGTATAGGTTAATAGAGAGTTACGGTAAATAAGTAACAAACATGTAATTGTGTGATGAACGTGAACAACTTTGTATGAAGTCCATTGAATGAAGAGTATTTAAACTATGAGTTAAAACCAAAAGTTGCCCTAAAGCTTTAACCAAACCCAAGTAGATCAAGTGCCAAACTTTGAATGTAGGACAATATGTTGTATGTAACCTAATTGAGTAATGGCCGTGAACAACTGTGTGAAGTATGAAGTACATTGAATGACGGGTATAGAAGTTATTAGTGATAACCCCAACTTGCCCGAAAACTTTAACCGGATGCAGACACTGATGCTGGGACGAGTAGTATAGCCCTCCTAATTCTTTAAATACCGGTATATAGTCAAGCTAAGAAAGAACAAAGGGCAATTGTTGAAATACCAAAAACAGAGTTATTGTTACTGGTCTCTTACTAAATGAGATTTGTGTATGAGGTTGCAAGTGCTTTTTTTAAAAACTAACATGCTCTGGACAATAAAGATGTGTAATGTTGAACAAAGGGAAATAACTCTTTTAAAAGACCAAAGACAGAGTTATGGTTCCTTTGCACTGTATTACTCCTCAATAAGATCTATCTTTTTAAGAAGTTAAAAGTCTGTATGAGCCTGTCGTGTTTGACACAAATTCAGGGGGGAGGGGGGATTTAGGGCTTATGTATTACATTCCCATGTATAATAACAGACATTGTTTTCTAGCATTTACTTCAACACAATTTCTTCTCTTTCAATTATGTTTAATGGATTCACCTGCAACAACAAAATGGGGAGGGGATGGGGGATGGGCGGTATGCAATGTATAGGAGGGGTGTGGGGGGGGGTAGGGGAGCGTGAACATTTTTATATCATTCAATATATCACTTTTAACAACTTCGAATTGTTTGTTTTATTGTCATTCTCCAGTTCAAAACATCCTTTCAACTTTCAATGCACGTGTATTCGTTTACATTGAACTTATTTAATTATACCCAAATATATGGTCAATCTAAACATAATTGAAGACAACATACACAGCATTCTTTTTAAACCAGATATTCACCTGTTTGTGAGAATTTCTGTCAATTAAAACGATTTTTCACTTATTGTCATCAGTGGTAGCCATTTTTTTCTGTTTTATTATTTTTTGAAAATTAAATTTACGAATTGACTGCTCGTAATCGTCGTATCGGTAAATTTCTTACGCAGTGGTATCAGTCAAATTCCAAATATGAGAAGTACAATTAATAGTTTATGTTAATGTCATCATTGATATTATTCACGCTTATTATTACTGTCTATTTTTCAACCTATTCATTTCTTATTAATTTCTCAGTCTCCACTATCAGTCGACGCTTGAAATATTGCATTGTAATCATATCACATGGTTCTACCATGATGATGATTTTGATCATGATGATGATGATGTTTATCCATCATCATCATCATTATCATCATCATCATCATCATCATCATCATCATCACCATCATCAACAACAACAACAACAACAACAACAACAACATCATCATCATCATCATCATCCGTGGATCCAGGATTCAACGATATATCGAGGAGGGATAGGGTTGGCGCATTTTGGCATCCTCGGCACAATGTCATCCTCGGCAAAATGTCAAAAATGCGCTGGTGCCGTTTGGTTTGTTCTTATCTCTCGAAATCATATATAGTCATAAACAAGCGTGTGGTTACGTACATGTGAATATTTATCTATCACTCGTTATAACAGTCTGTAACAGCAGGCGTGCACATACGACAAATGAGACTTCGCATCTCTTTCATCTGCGTATGCGTCCACCTTGGTAAGAACAAATATATATATATACATATAAATGGTGTGGGGGAGGGGGGGGGGGGGGGTCACTTAGAAGCGAGAGGAAAACAAAGGAAAATATATCTAGTTAGATAAAGTTTGTCATGTGAAGTGTCTTAATTAATTTGAAACTGTCTTTGTTGTTTCCACAGGAGCTCTACTCACAAATGCGTGCGATGACGGCTGGGTGACGTTTGGTTCCTCCTGCTATCTTTTTGACGATGATATCAAAATGCACTTTGTAGAGGGAGCGGTAATGTAATTTAAAATTAATTTTGTTATTGGACCCGAACATGACTTTACCAACTCACTGACTGACGGCCGAGCATTGATATTTGATTAAAGCCATAAGCCGAATCAGTCATTTCAAGTGAAGACAATAGAGAAAGCTCCTCTGCGGGACATCAGTCACTGATATGCAGTCAAAATGTTAAAATATGCTCTATAAACCATAACCAAAATTTGAAATCTATGACAAATAATATACTTATTAATTGCCTTCAAAATATATTCATGCTTGTATTTCCTTTCCAAGCATTTTTGTGCGTCCACCCATGGGGGGGGGGCATACCTCACAACAATCGAGTCAGCAGAAGAGCTTCTTTTCCTTCAAGACATGAGCAAACGTTTGTTTAAACACGGTAAATTGGAAATGCTTGTTTGCAGCCTGCATAATATATTTTTTTGTTTTAAAAAGCTGCTTCTTTCAATAATTGATTTCAATATTTCGAAGGTACAGTCTGAAATACCAAATGTAGCAGGCTATCTTATGAAGGATTTATGCAGTGCGCGCAATAGCGATGCGTGTAGCAGTAATGCAAAACCGTGTAAATACAAATCCTTTCACGGTTAAATATTGTAACTCTTTATAGCAATGCTAATAGTTAATAACTTGGGTCCGAAATGTCAGGAGTTAACACGAGCATGCCGCGAGCAGGGAGTGACCCGAGACGTAACCCCATAAAGTGCCTTGTCTTTTGATAAATAGGATAAGTGTTGCCCTTCCTGTCATTCAGATCGCAACAATTTCTTCTTCCTCGGTGCCACGGACGATGAGGTAGAGGGTGTCTGGCGCTGGTACACGGACCACAGACTGGTGTCCAGTGGCTACCAAAACTGGGCGCCAGGCCAGCCGCAGACAGGAACCAGTCAAAACTGCGCTGTCCTATGGGGGCCCAGTGGATATCTGTGGGAGGACCATTATTGTGAAGAAAATGCATACATCATCTGTGAAAAGCCGTGAGCACAATACTGGTTTATCGCCTTCCCTTTGATAGTACATGCAAGTACATCCCATAAATATATGGCTCTATGTGTTTCTATCCAAAATAGTAAGACACAAAATAGCTGAAGCTTTATAGACACAGCTGTATTTTAAACCAGAACAACAACAACAACATTCTTCAATTGAAGCTGTAGCTATATTTAAAGCCTTAGCTATAAATTAAAACAGTATGTTGTAAATATACTGGTGTAGCTTTACCTTGGAAACAACAACAGCTATGCATTACACATAAAGCTGTAAATATACAACGGTAGATATATCTTACAGGCCGCTGTTGTCATATTGCCACTTTTAAGCCACTTTGTACAGCATATATAGAAAGTAATATGATTGGCGTGCGTTCTTTACCCAACGCTGGAGCAGATTAAGTTACGTCCAAATCCAATCTCATTAAAATCAGATCCCCAATACACGCTTCACGACGTTACATAACGTAATGACATGAAGTGAACGTCACGATATGATTTAAATGAGATTGGTCCAAATCTTGATCCCGATAACGTCAAATTCAATGTCCTCTTCTTGAAACAATATCCGAGGTGATTATACAGTAGGGCTATGAGTACTGCGATTTGATCCGGGAGGTTGTATCCGACTCGTTTGGAAAATTCGAATTTTACGCGGCGCACACAGGAAAATGCGCTTGCACATTTCTCAAGAAGCGCTAGCACGCTTCTCGCGTGATCTCTTTCCCACATTAGCGTGAAACACGAAAAAAGCGATAGGCCTTTAAAGCAGATAAGTTATATACAGTGCGTGCTATGAACTTGAAACATGATTATATAAATAAACGTGTAGATGAATCATAAAACCTTGGGTGTCTTGTTATTACTTTGGTCTAAGACAAACGTGTATGTGTTTATATTTTCACTAGAAATGATCGAATTGCTTTAATTTATCAAAAGGAAACTCTCTTTTTTTCAGAGACATACCGAATGAATGCAACTGCCATGGCCAGCCTGAAATTGTGGGATAACATCTCAATATATTGAACCGAAATATACAGACTGAGCAATATTCCTTGAAAATATTTAAAAAAAAAACGTACCTGAATCAAGACGACTTGCGTATTTTCTTACTGATCCTTAGTTTTTCTTTCCCGAACTTACACTTTATACATAGCGTATGCTCTAACTGATCCCTAGTTCTCCCTTCCTGAACCTTCTCACCTTACCCAGCGTATTTTCTAACTGATCCCTACTTCTTTCTTCCTGAACTTACTCCCCTTACCCAGCGTATTTTCTAACTGACGACTAGTTCTCCCTTCCTGAACTTATCTTACCAGGCGTATTTTCTAACTGACAACTTGTTCTCCCTTCATGAACTGACTCATCTTACCAAGCGTATTTTCTAACTGATCCCCACTTCTTTCTTCCTGAACTTACTCCCCTTAACCAGCGTATTTTCTAACTGACCACTAGTTCTCCCTTCCTGAATTTACCTTACCCGGCGTATTTTCTAACTGACCACTAGATCTCCCTTCTTGAACTTACTCACTTTACCCGGCGTATTTTCCAACTGACCACTAGTTCTCCCTTCTTGAACTTACTCACTTTACCCGGCGTATTTTCCAACTGACCACTAGTTCTCCCTTCTTGAACTTACTCACTTTACCCGGCGTATTTTCCAACTGACCACTAGTTCTCCCTTCTTGAACTTACTCGCTTTACCCGGCGTATTTTCCAACTGACCACTAGTTCTCCCTTCTTGAACTTACTCTGCTCCCTTCCTGAACTTACTCACTTTACCTGGCGTATTTTCTTATTGACCCTTAGTTCTTCCTTCCTGAATTTAATCACTTTATCCGGCGTATTTTCTAACTGACCACTAGTTCTTCCATCCTGAACTTACTCACCTCACCCAGCGTATTTTCTAACTGACCACTAGTTCTTCATTCCTTAACTTACTCGCCTTACCCGGCGTATTTTCTAACTGACCACTAGTTCTTCATTCCTTAACTTACTCGCCTTACCCGGCGTATTTTCCTAACTGACCACTACTTCTTCTTTCCATAATATATTCATCTTACTGGGCTTGTTTTCTAACCGACCTCTTATTCTTCCAGAATTGACTATCCTTAACCAGTGTATCTTTTAACTGACCCCTAGTTCTTTTTTTCTATATTTTGTACTCTCTTTACCCAGTGTTATCACGCGAACTGGTAGCGGTAGATAAGATCGGGGAACAGGGAGAACAATTTTCATACGGGATATTAATAAAGATTTTTTTAATTTCTGATTACTACCCAGCGATATATTTTTCTTTCGCGTCCAAGTTTCAACAAATCCCACAGGTACATACATTTTGACATTTTTGTAACATAAAAAAACAAGAGCTGTCACAGACACGTGTCAAATGCGGTTGATCGGGTTTTGTCGGAGGGAATAGAATATTCAGGTATGTTTAATAAAAGATTTGATGTTTTGCTGGTGACGTCTCTATCTGATCGTTAAGTATTTAAAGTTAGTTTATTAGTTTATACAATCAGCCTTACTTTATTTCTCATCGTCTACATGATCTTCAAGCTGAAGCTGGCCCCGAATATGCTTTTGCATATGCAGTTGTTGATTTCAAATTGTCAGGAAAAATGTGAGGATGAGTTGTCATCAACTGGTTTAAGACCCCAGTGAAACCCTAGGTGGTTTCATTGTCCATTCAAAGGCGGTACCTAAAATAATATTAATAGACTTCCAGTAGCATATATTATTACTGTTATTTCTTGGTCGTATGTGTTCGATATGTCCTCGTTTGTGGCCGTTTAGTGGCGCGGCATGTAAACTGTTGATAAGTGGCAACAAGTGTGAGGTTAACAACTTCTAAACTAGTGCATCGTCGACAACCACGGTACGTTCACGTGCGCAATATCTGCATTTATAATATAAGAATAAATACAAAAATACACTCAAATTACAATATTTTTTGGAATTAGTCATCATGGTCCTTCATGGAATTTCACACTCATAATATTATTGATGCTTTCCACAGTCAACCTTAGGCATTTTTTTGAGAAAAAAATGAAAAAAATTAATTCCAGGGGATCGGTCGAAATTCAGGGGGATTTTCCCCCGCCGGGGGATATGGCATGTATGCGTTCTTCCGCTACACATACCATGGCAAAAAAAGACGGACAAAACCTGATTTTAATGATTGTGCATGAGGCAGGTGTCGGGTCAACTCGGCCCAATTACCCTTTCGGCGGGGTCCAGGGGGCAGGAGAGACAACTCTTCCAATGAAAACGCATGTTACAATTAAATACTCTTCAAAAACTCTTCAATAACCCTGTACTGTCAGTTGTCTCCACGGGCGAGTGGTCGAAGTAGCTGTTTTAAAATTTGTAGTGATGAGGCGGACCAAGTTCAACATGAGCTTTTGCCAGAGTTCTTTTTCTATGGGAAATCATTAGTATGAGTGTTTGAGCATAATTATTTCCGCATTGGTATCTTCTGGAACCAATGAAATAGCCTCATTAATTGATCATAATTACACGATTTTCCTTGCCAGATCGCCCTCGGTACACAACAAAGCAAAGCGCAGTAGAGTATTGGGCTGGGACCAGATCGGGGGTATCTGGTGATGAAACTTGCCACCTAGTGAACTGCTATGTCTCCGACCACTCCAAAACTCGAAGACTTAAACAGTGAAGTTAAAATAAATATATGTTGATGCCTGTGTGGTCTGCCCGTGTGAACATTGTATGTTTCTCGTTCAGTGTCTTCTAGGCCTTAGCATTGTGCCTTGATTAGGCTTTACCCGAACATCAAGATTGAATCACTGTTCTGAGGTAGAACCTAATGGCTAAAATAAGTTTACCTCCAAATGTTACCTTGACCTTAAGATGAGAGTAAAAATGTCATGCTCAACACTTCTTTCATTGGTGACTGGCTGTTATGTAAACATTCGTTATCAATTTAAGTTATGGCTGAGACAAAGAGGATTTCTATGAAATCAATTGTCAAACATCAAATCAAAATGCGACTTTGACCTTCAAGACACCAGTGGTTATGCTATGGGCAACACACCTTCCCACCTTCACAATTCTTGGAAGACTGATTGCTACAAAGTCAACCATTTTCAACATACTGTGCGATTACTATAACTTCAGCAATATAAAAACTAGAGATTGCTTTTTTGAAAAAGCGCTTGTCTCCCCTATTGTGTGGTCGTAGCTGAGAAAAAATAAATGATGGACATGAAATTTGTAACTTTGGACTGGAGACAAACCAACAGTGAAGTTTGGTTTATTCGATTATATTAAATAGTGAAGAGAAGAAAGTATTGTTGATTAATCATGGAAAATGTAAACGAAGTTTGCATTGTATGAAGTTCCTGGGCGCAAGCGTTATTCAATTATTGATCGGAAACCATTTTTCAGCTCACAGTCATCGTGACCATGACCTTTTACCTACTGATCACAACATCAATAGGGATCATCTACATAACCATCTTGCATACCAAGTATTAAGTTCTTGGGTGCAAGTGTTCTTTAGTTACTGAGCGGTAACCATTTCTTCAACTCAAGGTCATGGCAACCTTGACCTTTGACCTACTGATCTCAAAATCAATAGGGGTCATCTACTAGTCATGACCGACTAGCGTACCAAGAATGAAGTTCCTGGGTACAAGCGTTCTTAAGTTATTGAGCAGAAACCATTTTTAAGCTTAAGGTCACCGCCAACGTATCATTTTTTACCTGAAGGTAACCTTGACCTTTGACCTTTTGATCTGAAAATCAATAGGGGTCATCTTCTAGTCATGAACAACTAGCTTACCAAGTATGAAGTTCCTGAAACCAAAGGATCTTTAGTTATTGAGCGGAAACTTTTTCTTCACTTCAAGGTCATGGCAACCTTGACCTTTGACCTAGTGATCTCAAAATCAATATGGGTCATCTTCTAGTCATGACCAACTAGCATACTAAGTATGAAATTCCTGGTTGCAAGCGTTCTCTAGTTATTGAGCGGAAACAGTTTCTTCACCTCAAGGTCACGGTGACCTTGACCATTGACCTACTGATCTCAAAATCAATAGGAGTCATCTACCGGTACTAGTCATGAACAACTATGAAGTTCCTGGGTACAAGCTTTCTTTAGTTATTGAGCAGAAACCATTTTTAAGCTTAAGGTCACTGCCAACATAACATTTTTTACCTAAAGGTAACCTTGACCTTTGACCTTTTGATCTCAAAATCAATAGGAGTCATCTAATAGTCATGAACAACTAGCATACCAAGTATGAAGTTCCTGGACCCAAAGGATCTTTAGTTATTGAGTGGAAACCGTTTCTTCACCTCAAGGTCACGTTGACCCTGATCTTTGACCTAGTGACCCCAAATTCAATAGGGGTCATCTACTAGTCATGACCAACTAGCATACCAAGTATGAAGTTCCTGGGTCTAAGAGTTCTATAGTTATTGGGCGGAAACGAAGTGTGACGTACTGACTGACTGACTGACAGACTGATGGACTGACTGACGGACAGGGCAAAAACAATATGTCTCCCCATGAATGGGGGAGACATAAAGATATTACACGCAAATGATTTTTACATGGAAGGTCACCACGACCTTGACTATTGACCTTGTTACCCCCAAAACAATTGGGATCATCTAGACATCATGACCAACCTAACTTCAAAGTTTGGTGAACCTAGATCAAAGCATTCTCCTGATATTGCACGGAAATATTTTTTTACATTAGAGGTCACAGCGACGTTGACCTTTGACCTTGTGACCCCCCAAAATATAGGAGTTTTCTAAACCTCATGATCAACCTCCCTACCAAGTTTGGTGAACCTAGGTCAAACCATTCTCAAGATATTGAGCGGAAATGTTTTTTACATTGGGGGTCGCCGCGACCTTGACCTTTGACCTAGTGACCCCAAAAACAATAGGGATCTTCTACACCTCATGACCAACCTCCCTACCAAGTTTGGTGAACCTAGGTCAAACCGTTCTCAAGATTTTGAGCAGAAATGTTTTTTATATTGGGGGTCGCCGCGACCTTGACCTTTGACCTAGTGACTTCAAAAACATTAGGGATCCTCTACACCTCACGACCAACCTCCCTACCAAGTTTGGTGATCCTAGGTCATGTGGTTTTCCAGTTATCGATCGGAAACGAAGTGTGACGTACAGACGGACTGATGGACTGACGGACTACCGGACTGACGGACAGGGCAAAAACAATATGTCTCCCCCAGAGAGGGGGAGACATAATTCCTCATTGTGTTAACATGATGTTAACATTTGATCTTGTTTATAGATCAGACAATTTATTTTTTATCAAAATGTAGAACCTAAAGTTTATTAAGTACCATCTAGTGATGGTCCAATCAAAACTAAAGCCTCAGTTTTGTTCTCAAGTTTTGTTTAGCATTGGGTTTCGATATGGCATGGCACATTTATAACCAGAGAGACCAACAATCTGAAAAAGGTTTGTAAAGATCTGATAAAAACTGTAGTTTAAGATTCTAGTGTTCACAAACAATTGTTGATGAATAACAACAGCAAAGCAATAAGTGAATGCTCAAATCAAAATAGTGTGTGACCATATTCATATGTGCACATTTATTGCTAAATTATAGCATGTTTTTTTACAGTCAAATACATATAGCATTGAGGATACATCAAGAGTACATTGGTCAATTAGACATTGCCTGTTCTGTCAAACATAAATCTAAATGTTCATTAATGGAGGTTGTTTTCACCATTTTACAACACACAGGACAAGAGGACATTTCTACATTGTCCGTATTTGCCACATTACTAGCACCAGAACTTGCTGCACTCGGAGTCAAGTCAGACTGGTTACATCTCTCAACTGACTGGTTTCTTCCATTGTTGGAGTCAGACTTGGTTTCTCTTACCAGGTTGAACATTTTTGAAATGGGAGAAGTAACAACTGCTTTTGCTTGACTGCTATTTTGAATATTATTGTTTTTACTATTACAGACACCACTAGATCTAGATGTCGAAGTCCGCTCTCCACCAAACACTCCATGACTTTCATTCAATTTTGGTTTCTTTATCATCACAGAATCACCCTCATGGTCTGACAATCTCTTCACAGGCTTGGCAGTGTTGATTTTAAGCAGTGCCGAACCACTGGACAATGGTGTTTTGTGACTCTTGAACTGTTTCGCACCCCACACCTTCCGCAGCATAGCTCTTACGTCATTGTGATCATTTTCAACACTTATTTCATCTTTCTTGGAGCCAGGTATATGTACTTCAGCACTGTCCATGTTTTCACCTGAACCTGTTGAAAATTTACCATTGTTGGAGGCAAGATTTGCTCCTTGGCTACTTATCGAGTCATTCCCGGTGCATATGGCTTCTATATCACTATCGTCACTGAACACTGACAAGTCTTTTCTACTTTCAGATGATTTATTATATTTCTCTTCCATTGACTTAGACAAAGTTAACAAGAATTCATCATCCTCAGAATCAGACCAATCAAAGTCAATGACCTTTTTCTTGACCCCAGCCCCACTAAAAGATGCAGTGCCTCCCTGGCTCACTGGCTTGTTCTTTGGAGCATTACTTTTACCAGGAGTTTTACTGCCTGGCAGAAACTGTGAAGAGCTGTCTGAAGAACTGTGTCTAGAATCTTTCACTGACATCTGTGAACCACCTGAGGAATGAACGCTGAAAGATGTTGAACTATTGTCAAGGTTTTCAAAGTCGGACAGTTTTGAAATTGTACTGGTTGGTTTTCCAATTGAACTGTTTGAACCACCAAGTGATTTTCCTGTCCCTCCAAATATTCTAATGTCCATGTTTTTATCCTTCGATTTTTCTGGAAATGAATGTAAACATGAATTTTTTTTACAGCAATCATTAAAAATAGACTTATAATTGACAAGCCCAATTCCGCATAATATTTTTTTTATAAAATCCTGAATTTTAACAGTGCATGGCTGGTGGGCTTATGCTTATTTCGACCACTCATAGGGAACAACAACAGGTATGCTGAACAATGAAAATAAATGTGTGTTCATATTTACTTTACCTGTAAACAATCTTCTTGGATTGCCAATACCCCTCATGAAAGACATTCTAAAACATTGAAGTGATCCTACAAATAAACAAGACTACTGCAGTGTAGTAGAAATAAGCTAACCTTTCTCAGATTTTTCTTTTTCCTTTTTTCCACCATCTTTGTCTTTCTTTCCCTTCTTTTTCCCATACCCCTCTGGCTCCTTCACCTTTGTGTATGTCCCACCACATGTGGACTGATGCTGCCCCCACCATGTGTCATTTTTAGATGGCGCCCTGTTCATGGACCTCTTCACGTAGCCGAAGTACGGCTTCCTCTCTCGACATGGGCCGTCACAGCGCCACCAGTGTTGACGACACGCGTCAACCTCATCATGAAAGTTGTGGTACACCTGAAAACCGGAGATATTTCACTCTATTGGAACAGTCTGTAAATGTTATTTTTTATGAATCATGCATTTTAAGTGATTCATTTAATTATATAATTGCTTTTTATGATTACAAGAAAAGTTGTATCTTGACACAAAGTCAAACCATTACAAATTTATACCATATTTGGAGATGAATCCCATATGCTCGTTACATAGTAAAACATAGCAAAAAATAACACCTATGTATTAAGCCAATGATTTTTAAACTTGAGACAATGTAAAAACATTTATCAAAAGTTGGAAATTATGACAAATTGCCTTTTATTTCACTGTATTGTTGTGAACACTTTGCATCTAAGCAATAGAACCCACATGGGACAAGTTCTCCAAACACGGTCTGACTTCATAGTGGGACAATTCAGTGAAAGTAAAACTTCTCCTGTACCTCTTTACACAAAGACATTACACAGCAATTGATTAAAAAAATAAACTTAAACATAAAGTTATAAATATTGTAAACAAAACCTAGATACCCCAGTACTTGTCTGATTTTAAATGTGATCTCAAAATAAAAACTTACACAACCAGTATTACGATGGGTGCTAAATCTTAAAAAGAAAATTCAGGTGAACTGCATGTTTTAATATTGGACCAAAATATATATTTTTCATTTTCATTTTGATGGAACAACCCGTCCTCTTACTGATATATTGGTGCCAGTCTCCTTGTTAATTCGGTACATGTGCTTGTGGAACTCAGGTCCGTGTCCATCATGGTCCTGGTCAAAGACAGTACTAATAAGAAAGATCATGTCTAGAACTGTTTAAACCAAATGAAAAATACTTGACTTAATTACTTCACAAGGCCTAGTTGATTTTTCTTTTTATGAATTTTTATTTCACATCATACAATGTATGTATCATTCACATCAAGTTTACATTGATGTGATTATTTTTAGAATTTAAATTGACTTAATACAATAGGATGCCTCGATGGAAAAAAAAGAACCTCATCCAATTCTAAAATAATTTTTAAAGTGAAGAATTTAAGAAGTACACACAGCCATAGTTTCATGATATAATCATTTAAGGTGTTGTTGTTTTTATTCCACACCACAAATTATAAAATAATTATAAAAAATACATCATAGCAATGCGTCACACTATTACCTTGTTGTTGTCTGTAACAAACAGGTAGGCATGGATCATTTCATGCTGAAATATGCAAACAAAATATACAGTAAAAGGGTTTCAACAGATAAAGCATTTTTTTATATTATTAGTATATCAATATGCTGTATACTCATGTGTGAACATAAACATTGATATTTCTGTAAGGTTTGTACATATCAAAACAGTTATTGCAGCAAAATTAAACCATCATTGAACAATTTGAATTCATCTGAATTATACTTTATTATACAGATTTACAATTCAGCACCAATTCATAAACAAGGGGGCCAAAATGGCCCTATATCAATCACTTTAATGGGTGCTCTAGACATTTCTATAATTAAAGAGCAATTTCTCTAGGGTGACTTAGCACTTTGGCTAGTAACTCATCTGAGGTATTACCCCATAAACATTCTGACCAAATTTGGTGATGATTGGAAAAATGCTTGTAAAGTTAGTGAGAGGACATAACCAATTTTAGTTAATTTCTATAATAAAAGAGCAATAACTCTCAAATGACTATTTAAAGCGAAACTGCTGCTTATTAAACTTATTGAATATAGCGAAACTGCTGCTTATTAAACTTATTGAATATAGCGATATGGCTGGTTATCAAACTTGTCTATGATGTTATTCCCATAACATTCTGACCAAATTTGATCAGAATTAGACTAATGGTTAAAATATTATTGATCAGACAACATACTGGACATTGCCCGTCCGTACCCTGCAGGTGAAACTAAAATACTTTCCATTTGTAAAGAGCATACAAAAACATGAAATAAATGTATTTGTTAAAAAAGTTACAAAGGGCTATAACTCTTACAGTATTTAAGTTGATAATAATATATATAACTGTCACAGCAGAGCACATTGTAACTGTGAATATGTTCATGTAGTTTGAAGTTGATATCTTATAAGTATCTAAATAATAATTCTAAAGAAAATACATTGCTGCCTCTGGTGGCCATGTTGTTGTTTTCATGAATCACAACGGGGTGAAGGAATTATATGGTTACCTAAGGAACATTTCTGTAAATTCATTTTGAAACAAGGACAATGGTTTCTGAAAAGAAGATTTTTAATAGTTTTCCATATAGATATAGTGAAAATAAGCTTGCCCCTTGCGGCCAAGTTTATATATACGAATCAAATATGTGGTGAAGGAATTTATTACAGAGTCAACTAAGGAACATTTCTGTGAAATTATATTGAAATCAAGTCAGAAGTTCCCGAGAAGATATTTGACATGGAAAACAGAGTTCTGCATGTAACCAATTTCATTTAAAGAATCTGGAAGAGGAACACCCAAAGAAAATTTCTGAGAAGTTTTTATAGTGGTTTAGGAAGAGAAGTTGTTTGAAAAAAATGTTGACAATGGAAAATCACCATATAACAATAGCTCAGATGAGCTAAAAATAAAAACTTTCACAATGATGAATGAAGCAAGTAATGCACTTGTAGTTCTATAACTTGTGGAATGGAAAGACTTAAGTACATGTGTACTGATTCTATTAATACTGTACCAAGAGGGTTTCCACTAGGTCCTTCCTAGGCCTGAGTTTCAAAAGTGGCACACTAAGACGCACAGAGCACAGCCCACCTCGGCCTTCATAGCAGCACAGACCAGCACACCTGGCAGTACAGAGATTTCAAAGAAAGTTAACTGAAAATTGCATCTCAAAAAATTTAGATCATCAAAATAAAACCTATTGAGTGTAAAATTAGAGAAAATTTAGAGCAATGTGTCTGTATGACATCAAATCACCTAGGGAAGTTTCACTAAAGATCTTAGTCGATTTTAGTCGTAAATTGAAATTATCTTAAGTGTTTTATTTTTATTATTTTGCTACAAATTTGAGTGAATTGAACTTGAGCCAGTATTTAAAATGAAAACAAAGTTCAGGAAATAAAACAAATCAGTGTATTTTGCCATTTGTGACCTATATTCAATTTAAGTTAAGCTTAAAATCCTTTATTGAAACAGCTCCAAGTCACATGTCCATCGTTACATTGTAGGGGGCAAATTAATCGTATGAGTGTTTCGCTCCCTTTTTATTCCTGTTATTTGATTTTATACTTTTATTCGCACATTATAAAGCATGTAGACAAATTGTTAACAAAATTGCACAGGCCCAATAAAGCCCCAGCTTCACTTGTATGGGTGCTATACAATTTTCACACAGACTTTTGGGCCTTTTATTTTACAATGTACTTGCGATTACTTCTCAAGCCCCGTATGAAGTCTTTGAAATCCACCTCATGAAGGACAATATGTACAGGGTCAGGTGGATGTGTGATTGTATCATAACCAGCCTGCTGATTTTTTTTCGAATAGCAACATACCCTCAAATATGAATTTCAATATAAACAAAGTTTTAAACAAGCCCAGCAGACATTTCAAAATACCGGTGTTAGGCTTTGGCAGTTGCCCCAGTGTATAGTTTGTAAGTAAACCTAAGCAGGCTACCAGACAAATCGGCCCCTTACCAAATCGACCCCTAGTTATAACGGTTACCTTTTCGGCCCCTTACCAAATCGGCCCCATCCTGTAGACGTTTCGGCCCCTGATTACGGAGACGTTTCGGCCCTTATTTTTTTTTATTGTTCTAAATATAAGAAAATACCCATACAATTTCAATTATTCACATAAACAGTTATAATTATATGGATAAATAGGTATTGACAAACAAAAATAGATTTAAAAGAAAATATCTTTAAACTTGATCACAAATATACATCTGAATATAGACATTTATTCATGGTATTTTTTATAAAAAAAAATCAAGTTAAAAAAATCAATATTGAAACTTCAAAAAATCTTCAAATAATCTTTAAATAATATACATAAGCATGTTGCTAATATTAACAAGAGGTATAATGATATTTGTTTAATATCAAGTCCACTGTCTAAAACTGTATCAAGCACCAATCGACCGCCGTAGATGGCACCAACATTTCTCAAAAACTCCTTAGTTAACTCTTTCCTTGCTTTGAAGTAATCTTCTATGGAGATGTCTTTTTAGATGAATAATAATCATTGAAAAAAAATGAAATCTGATAGTTATAAGATGTTATTTTTCAGAGACAGACGGTCTAATGGCGAATTGTCACATTCCACACAGGTATCAGGCATTGGAATTTGTGACACTTTACAAGTGTACAAGTGTATTCGTCTACACTCAGGTCACCAAAAAAAGACAAAAAGTACACAGCAACTAAACGTCATTATTATGTATGCATTTTTATATTTAGAATTAAAAGGGTACCTACTTCTTTTTGCTTTACTAGATTATTTTTTTAATTGTAGGCACAGTTTAAAACTTTAATATGTATTGAATGCACTACACATATTGACTGAATAAGGGTATATTTTATGAAATATTGAGAGCAATTGTATACTTCAAATAAGTACATAATAAATTGATGGTTGAAACGTAGGCATATGGAAAAGCAGTTTATCATATTTAATCATTTGAATTTGTGGCCATTTACTATCTTAGATGTATTGATACTTAAATAACCTGAAAATTGTGTTTTATAATGTACCGATGCAACTATGACAACAGCACGTGCCAATGTGAGTGAAAAGCATTGAAACTTGACATCAACTAAGCTGTACATCAGATTTTATCATTAACTGTAAGTTATTATTATTTATATAAAATGGTAAAATAAAACCCACGAAAGTACCCCGCTAGTATTGATCTTTCAATACATGATAAATTAAGAGTAGCACAGCAAAACATTTAAAAAAAATGGTACCTGTCTTTAGAAACGATTTAATATATATACCTGAATTGAGACGTTGTTTATATTACTCAAATCAACTATAAAGAACATTAACAAATTAAAGACACTTATTCATTCACACGTCTTTGAATGTCTTTTTTGTACTCCCACAACACCAACAGTTTGCCTGACAAAAAATACATTGTTCAAAGACAAATTTTCTTTGAAGTCTTTATTGATCAATTAATATTTCACAGTCACAAAATTCTTCCTTTCATTTTTTTAAAATTTTATATTGAAAATAAGGGTTTGAATTTAGACTTGAATTAAAAAAATTTATCAAACACATCAATGTATTTCATGAATATTTGTCTATTTGTGCATTTATAGATCTCATTTACAACTTCATTTGAGATAAAATTTGACAAATTATATTTTTTCTTTATATTAAAAAAAATATTAAAATTAAGGGGCCAAAATGTTCTGTTGGAAATCAGTAAGGGGCCGAAACATCTCGAGTCAGTTTAATTAAGGGGACGAAATGGCAGGGCCGAAACATCTTAGGGGCCGATTTTGGTAGACGGCCAATTTGGTAAGGGGCCGATTTATTGATCCCCACTAGCACAGCCCTTTAATCGACTGAGCTAACCGGGAGGCTGGTTCTTACCCATTCAAAACTACAGGTGTACTTATTTTGACTACTAGAGATATAATTGTTACAAACAGTGTCATTCTTGGACTCCATTTCACTTCTATTCCTGAAAGCTGTCCCCAGAAAAAGCGTTCATTAAACTGTAGGAAGAGAGCTCTAATGTCAGGATTAGGGTCTGTCATTTCCCAGTATGGGTCAACAAGGGACGTGGGTTCCTGAGAATTTCCATTTTTATCCGATGGATTTGGGAAATCTTGGTGCTCTGCAAAAAAATCCGACTGAAGCTGCAATGCAAGAGCATAGTCGTCACCCATGATACAACCAGAATTTTACTAAAACATGCAACAATTCGTGTTATGAAATCAAACTTTTCCCGGAATAAATATAGAACTGGTTCCGGTTATTATACGGATACAATCGGACATTTACGGGCAGGTATGCAGACTGGTTCTTTTTTCATTTTTTGTGACATTTATTCTATCATAAAGAAGTATAATCCAGTCATTAATTCTATGCAGCGGAAGTTGTCTTCGCATACCGAAGAAAAACAAGAAACAAATTCGATGGCTATTAATCCCGGTTGTAACCCATATCTTAAAAGCTCGGTATATTTTTCATATAACAAGTAGCCGTTTTGCACCAGAAAAGACCAATCAGCCCGCCTTGATATAGTAAAGGTAATTTACCAAAACATACATGACTTGGAATGTTTACTTCATGCTGGACATTGGCAACCATGTCTTTATACTGCTTTAAGCCTTTATATTATTTTGATACAGAGGTTACGCCGAATCGGAAGTCAATACTAAGTGTAACATGACCAACAGAGCTCTGGTTATTTAGTCTAAAATAATAGACGTGTTATTATGACAACTGGTTCTTACCCTCGCATACTAGACTCATCACTCTGGGAACTGTAGTGTGAGTGTGCATTTAGGGAAAAAAAAATTACATTTGGATATTCATTTTGTCCTAAACGCCACAAGTCGACTGATTCATACCAATGTAAAATATTGTAACTCCACAATATTTAACACTGCATTGTTAAATAAAACAACAGTTACACATAAAATATTTTGAGCTCCTCTTACACTTAGTTTTCATGAAAACTTAATTTAGAACGATCTGTCAACAAAGCATCGCCATTTTTGAACTACCTAGCAAGTGCCCATTATCTTTCCGCTCAATATACTTAGCGCTGGGATCTGTCAATCTTTGCTAGGAAAACAAGTGGGATATGGACACGCAGAGTCGCCTAAACAAGAATGGTCAAAGACTCTGAAGTGGCTGTTTATATGGACTTGAGTGGGCTAGAACTAGTGGCTCGGTCAGCTAAGTTGGTTAGAGCTGCGTGCTAGTGTTCAGGCGGTCATGGGTTTGAGCCCCACACAGGGCACACTTTTCCTTCAAAGTTTACTTTACTGGTTGCAGCGGTAAACGGCAGTAGTGCCTCCAAAGGCCTAAAAGGTTTGGGGGAGGAGTATTGGCTAGAACCAGCTGCCCAATTACAGTACACTCCACGCGGAACTACCACTTTCTTTGGTCCCTCCGAGGGTTTTTGAATTTATCGCGGACATCCGCCGAGTACGTAACCGCTTTCCTCGCTAAAATCCCCTGATTTTCGCTGAGTTGCTCGTTTTTCGCCAAGGGTTTTATTGCAAGTATCCCTGGTGATTGTGTTGTTTTATTGGCCTTAAAGTGGAACTCCAAGTTGTATGCTTTGCTACTACCTTGCTATTATTGAAAGTAAATAATTACATTTGCAGTTATTTCATTTATATAAATCAATCATTTTCACATTTGTCAGCTTTTCCTCGTAAAGAAAGAAAGGAGACATATGCAATAAAACAATACATCTATATCTCGTTCAGTAATTAATTCACCTTTCAACTAATATTCGTTAATTGCCTGTTGATATCCACATATTTAAGATATAACACCACTTGTTTGTTTGTTTACCATTATTACGTCATACTCTTTTTGTGTTGTTGAGAACCAAGAGTAATGCAGGTGTTGAGTACCATGTAAGTGTGAATTTTTTCCTGTTGCTATTTCTTTTGTGATACATATCAGATGCTTTTCCGCATTCCAGATAATATTTTAATTGCATTGTTAATTATGTTGTTATAAAAGTATGAAGGTAACTCATGTTCTGTGGTTTTAAAATCGCCGATTTAATCTACATCTGTATGAAGATATTGTCGTAATCTATTTCCTTTTCTTAATTAATACAATTCAGCTTTCAGTTGAACTATTTTATGGAAGTTACGGTGTTAGTATGAATATTGTGTTACAAAAAATATTGAAACCATTACTTCTAAGTAAATAATTAAAAATTATGAGTATGAAACGCAATCTAGTCTTTTTGCCAATGTGGAAGTCACAGGGAAGTCATGGGATATGCAACTTTCTTAGTGACGTATTATTCGCTAAATTTAGACTACTTTTGGTTATCTGGCAATGTTTGTTATTGCGAAAAATGCATTTTTGTTATCAAACTGGAGGTTTAAATGTAAAAAAGTTAATAGAAATTGAATATATGTAGCAAACAGAATGTTGACATTACTGTAAGTAACTGGGGCTAAAGTCAAATAAGTAAGATATTATTAGAATAGGTCAAAAGTGGACATCAACATATATTGCATTTTTGCGCCGTCAAAGGATTACCGTCGTATTATGTGCAAGTAAGTCTGAAAAATATTGAAACAACACAATTAACGAACAGTATTCAAATAAATAACACAAAATCAGAAACATGTACAGTAGGAGATTCTTATCGGTTTCCTCGGAGTTTCGCTCTGAGTAACGCGGTGATTCTAATTATATATGCCCACTGATCAGCCTCGGAGGGTGAGCGAGTGAAAACGCTGAGGAAAGCGGATTTCGATAAATTGGATTTCGTGTCCCCGATGACGAAAATCGCCGAGGAAAACAGAAATTGGTAATTCCGCGTGGAGTGTACAATAGCTCAGTTGGTTAGAGCTTCATGCTAGTGTTCCGGCGGTCGTGTTTTCGAGCCCCACACCAGGCACACTTTTCCACCAAATTCGTAAATCACTTTTTAAACTTATTATTTTTTTTATGATATTAACATCTGATGACAACTATGGTTTCATGATTTTTTTCTACATTCTGCATGAAGTTAGAAAGTCTAATGTGGCTTAAAGAATTGCAAGACGGTCCTTAAAAAGATTTTTTCTGAGTAAGCTGTTTAATTAGGAAGTGACTGATTTTGCAGACTGCTGCAGCATTCCAAATCATGTTTAGAGGGAACTATGCATATTAAACTTTCAAAGGCCCTTTGTGTTGTGAAGAAATGGCTGTATTCTTAAAATCTAGAATTCAGTGACATTGTTATTAGCGAGGCAAAAATCTTCATTTCTGAAAAACATGCATGCCATTTATTTGGTGGTCTCTGTAATCAACACTCACTGTACCCACTAGTGTTACATATTTTATTTCTCTTGCACTGATCAACAAGTAACAGGAGCTTTGATGACTTTTTTATAGTATTAAATAAACATCATTATATCAGTGGAAAAAAATGCAAGCCCTACACTTGTAAATTGTTTTCCAAACGCTCAAATTATGGATTTTATATATATTGCAGGGTGTGTTAACCAAATGTTGATGTCAATAACTAGTATAGGAGTTTAGGCTTTTCCATGCAAAGGTTTGCAGTATAATATTAAACATATAAAATGTGAGTAAAATTGTTGAAGATGTTTGAACCAAGGAATTCTGGCTAGGCACATGCCAGTAAACTGAGTTTGGTTGATTGCCACCAAAATGAATAGTCACGTTTATTTCATTTGAATACTTTATTTGCCCACAGCACAAGGCCGTGTTTGTAGCATATATGTGCAAATGAACATGTTAAGATAAGTGGTGTTTGAAATGATATTTTCGAAATAAACATATTATAGTTATGTCTAAACTTATTAATAATCAGTATCGTCCCAACAGCTTGCCTGCATGTATCAAAACAAGTCCATAAAAATACATAACCGAAACATAGCTGAAATAACAGGGTTTTCTCTAAAAATTTATCACAGCATGGGGTCCTGAGACCTTCATGGTTGACAAAATGGGGTTGTTAAATAATGTTACGGAGTTCCCAAAAATTGGTTAATACTCAATGAAATTTATTTTGGCAGTCCCACAATGAATTATTAGTTGGAAATAGGTGTTCCTGGACTGAAAATTGCACCAGGAAGTCAAGTCTTCTGTGTCAAGGATTGGTGTACAGAAAATATAACTTTATTATTTAAGAGATACAAAATGAAGAGAGTAGTTCATATAATTATTGTAAAGTTTAACATTCATTTAAAGCAAATATAATGTTGCAGTTCCTGTGACATACTAACAAAACAGCTTATGTTGGTAGGGAAAACATTTTATTTTGGAAACTTATTTTATTGTGTACAAAGTAAATTCTACATACTTATTCTGACATTAATGTTACCTCAAGAGTAACTCAATACAAGTAAACTGAATCTCATTGTACAGAAAATAATGCCACATGGTTTGGATTTTTATTAAAAACAAATTGGTAGACACTTATTTAATCAATTCTAGCCATCTTGTGAATGAAAGTCTTTGTCCAGATGGTTATGATTAAGTGATGTTTTATCACAGTCAGACATGTTCTGAGAATATTTGTATTGATTGTATTGGCTTGACTCATTTAAAGCCTGTTACTACCTGAATTTGTAATCAATACATCACAACTTCCCTTTTACAGAAGAAAAAGACATATGATTGTCAGATAGTGTCTGGCTTTTATTTCGTGAGAACTTAATGTCCGTTTGCTGAGAAATTATGTGTTTGTTGATCCACATTAATTAGAAACACAGATGCGGCCCAAAATAAACCTTACAGACTTAAAAAATACTGCCATTCCAACAACATATAATTTTGAACACTATAATTTAGATATATGTCTTTATCCTTCATTTAAAGGATTATTTTGTATTTTTAATGTAACACATCCAGAAAGGTAAATTTTGGAAAAAAAACATTAATGCACTTTTTCTAATGTAACGCTTTTAGTTTTGAAACTATTCTATCCTCCTTTATGAATCGCAGGGGCAGGAACCATAATTTTGCTAGGGGGTTTGGGGGCATGCCCCGTCAAAAGATTTTGAAAACCGTCGTGCATTCTGGGCATCCTGAGGTGCTTTATTTAGTACTGGAAAATGAACAGTTTTAGAATCATGTAGTCCAGTATGCATACTGCAATTTGGCTGATTTTGTTTTTAGCTCTACTGGCCAAAGGCCAGAAGACCTTATGCAATGGTAATGTGTACGTAGTATGTGCGTCCGTGCGTCTGTAAACAATTGCTTGTGAACACAATACAGTCTTCAGTTTTTATTGTATCTTGATGAAACTTGTACAGTATTTAGATATCCATTAGAGCTCGGTTCCTTCTGAAAACCAGCCAGATCCTCCCATGCATGCCTAGATTATGGGCCTTGAAAGTATAAAAAATCAGTGCGTCTGTAAACAATTGCTTGTGAACACGATACAGTCTTCAGTTGTGATTGTATCTTGATGAAACTTGTACAGTATTTAGATATCCATTAGAGCTGGGTTCCTTTCGAAAACCAGCCAGATCCGCCCATGCTTGCCTAGATTATGGGCCTTGATAGCATAAAAAAAATGCTTGTGAATACGATACAGTCTTCAGTTGTGATTGTATCTTGATGAAACTTGTACAGTATTTAGATATCCATTAAAGCTCGGTTCCTTTCGAAAACCAGCCAGATCCGCCCATGCATGCCTAGATTATGGGTTTGAAAGTTTTAAAAAATGCTATTTATAAGTCTATTTTTAGCCAAGTCTTCATGAGCAAAGTCTATTTTTAATCAAGTTTACATGTAAAGCAGGGCTTCTAAAAACCGGCAATTTGCCGGTCTGGACCAATTTTGACCAAGCCAGACCGATTTCAGTTTCAAAAAGTGTAAAAAAATCGGTCCGAAATTTTCTCATGTTTTTTTATAATTTCGGTCCAAAACGACTAAGTCAGTAAAAATTGTAATACACAAACATCCTTGGGTCATTCACACATTCAAAATTACTCCCAATAAAAGTGACCTAGTTACCATCGGACCAATGCGACCAGCTGCTTTTTCCTCTACGCTGAACACTCGATATCTTTTAATTAGCAGACGCTTGCAATGGGTCCAATCACGTGTATTGGAAGGTCGCAGAAGACACAATTTACCCGGTAACAAATTATGAGTTAATTATGTGCTTGCAGCTATCCTGATTAAGTGTTAAAATCGGTCCATATTTTCACATAGCAATAACATGCTATGTCGTCGCCAATCATTACATGATATATCTGTTTGTTGAATACCAAACTGTTAAATTAAAATTGTAATAAAGAAGCATTGCTGGTTAAAAACGGTTTTAAAGATAAATGCAATTGTCATTGTTAATCCGCGAAAGCATTGAAATTCCGAATTAGTAAACCTTATTATATAGATATCAACAGCGACACGCTTGATTAACTACAGAGTCTGATAGCTGAGTGCGCCGCAAACGTCATTTTAATTCACAGTAATGAAAAATTCGTTGTCGAAATCAAACTTATAGCTTGAAGCCCTGATTATAAATCTGGATATTATATATTATTATTCAAGATTATCAGTTGAATGTTGACCCGCTGTAGAAGCATTAAGCAAATAAATCATATTAAATACTGTTTCACTTTTTGTCGTCTGACCGCTTCCCCCCCACAGGGGCAGGTTGCATTGTTTTGACACCCCACGCCCTCGTCCGTTTTTTTTTATTTATTTTTTTTTTATCAATTTTTAGTAAGAATATGATGTGGTTACTGTAACTTGTGAAAATTGGCAAATTTGTACAAAGATAATAAAATAAAAAATTTAAAAAAATATTTTTTTTGCCAATTTTCACAAGTTTCAGTTACCACATCGTATTCTTACTAAAAATTGATAAAAAAACAAAAAAACAAAAACGGACGGGGGTGTGGTGTGTCAAAACAACGCATCCTGCCCCTGTGTTCTCGCCGGTCGCAGTTAATTATGATCGCAGTCGTTCTTGTTAGAAACACCGCAGAACTCGATGAGAATCTCATTTGAATGAAGCTTGCATCAATGACTATCTAAATCGGCTATGATGGTTCTATAGCACTCTTACAAATTGCCACATAGCGAAAAAATATTGACAGATTACTTGTTGCGAAAATGTGTGACATTTCTATATAATCAGACTTTTGAACAGGTCTTCTTTTTTAGGTGGGGGGGGGGGTCATTTTTTTTGGGGGGGGGGGGTTGTCGCCGGGTACGGACCGAACTTTTAGAAGCCCTGATGTAAAGTCACAATTGCTTGTGAATGTTTGTTCAAATTATGTCCCTGTGGTCATTACTGGTCACGCCCTCAGGTTCACAGGTTTGATATACTAAAATTGGAAAATGTTAAAAACCATTTTGTCTGAAACAGCTATGCAGATCCTTCCTATTTTGAACAAGGCTTAGTTTAGTGGTCCACTACCATGGTTGTTCAAATTATGCCCCTTGGGTCAAAACTGGCACTGCCCCGGGGGTCACAAGTTTCCTAGAGACTTATTTAAGAAATGTTTTCAAAATCTTCTTGTTTCAAACCACAAGGCCCATACCTTTGATATTAATTTTGTTGTGGAGCATCATTTGATGACTGTCTAGCAAAACATTTGAAATTATGCCCCTTGGGCAAAAGCTGGCCCCACCCCTTTTGACTTACTTTTTAATTTTTAAAGCTACAGCAATGAAATTTTGACCATGTGTACAGTTTTGCAAACAAGCATCAATGTTGTCCTTGGTTATCCTTGACTTTGACCTTTTGACCAACTTTTTATTTTTAAAGCTACAGAAATGAAATTTTGACCATGAGTACAGTTTTGAAAGCAAATATTTTTGACTCTCACATTACCTTTACTTGGCACATATTAAAACAGTTCATGCAACTAATCTGCTTAGTACAATACTTTCTGTCCTCAGATGTTGAACGTGCAGCGTTTTCAGCTAACCCAAACACAAAAAGTGAACTATATATTTGTTGCCTATTACTCATACATACATGCTCTGGATTGAAAATGACTGCAAGAGCCATTCCAGTAGAGCATAGACCCTCTTGGGCCTCTTGTTCTTTTTGTCAGAATATGTGGATTCAGCTGCGTATTCGAGTATAGGCAGCTACGCAGCTGTATCAGAAGGACTTACAGCAATACATACTTCCTGCCTACTAGCAATTAAAGCTAAACATCTTAAATTCTTTGAACTGTCTTATTGCAGCACTGAAAAGGAAAGGCATACCATTTCTGTATTAAGGTTAAATATGTTGTGTCTGCCTGATTTGTGAATATTTTTGGGTGATTATTTATAATTTATGATTTAAAATTATTCATGAATTTGGTTATCTTAAATAATCTTGATTTAGTGATGTACTATTGGACATCATAACTGAACAAGAGCATCCTCCACGCCAACAATGTCTGCTGAGCTTCTGGTATGTTTATTCCCAACATTGATTTTCTGTTAGGGCGTACAATGCAGCCTCCTTACGTCATCTCCTGACTGGTATAGAGATGCAGTCTATAGACCATGCTTCAAATGTCTGGCAGAGCCATGTTCTTTTATGGAAGACATCTATAGATCCAGCTTCTTCTTGGGCTATTAAATTGTGATTAGATAGTTGGTCATTATTCATAAGTGGGTGCCTTTTTCTACTAAAGTTTCTTGTTTAGATTGGATTAAGAAAGCTCTACCTCACTTTTGACGCAGTTGGTAAGCTTGCATTTAATTGTTTGCTACTATGTATTCCATGATTACAATAATATTTCTAAACACAACTAGTTTTTGCCATACAGTTACTGTCAACAACTGGAAGAATTATGGATTTTTGTAGTGAAGAATATTTTAGGCAGATGTGAAAGCCCAGGAACACCACACTGTCTTTGAATGTCCCTTAGGAAGGGTTTGGAATGCATCTGTTAAAAGTATCTAATTTCTTTAAGATATTGAGAGAAATAACATTGTCCTGCATTGCATTTACATGCTGGTATTTTCAATGGAATGGCATTGTAGAATTTGAAGAACTTTCTGACCTGACATATTGTGAGGCAGTCACCATCTATTATGATTATTTTAAATCGTGTACACAGGAGATGTGTAAACATCATCTAAAACGTGAGGTACTTCTGTACATGTACCCTTTATGCTTTTTTGACAAATTAGCAGTTTTGATTGGGGTAGCCAATTGTCATTTGCCATTTTGCTCAATTCTTATGTGAGGAAGTGATAATCTCTCCTTGGTGGTATAACTAACTGTAAATGAGAATTGATCCTTGTCACTATTTCTTTTTTCATTCCTAACCTCAGAACCAAATGTCAAATGGTGCTGATGCCAGCTAGTCTGCCACATACATAACTTAGGTAAGGGAGTACCATATATCACCTGGTGCTAATGCCTGACTGCCAGATATGTTACCTGAGGTTAGAGAGTACCATATATCACCTGATGCTGATGTCTGTCTGCCAGATATGTTAACTGAGGTTAGAGAGTACCATATATCACCTGGTGCTGATGCCTGTCTGCCAAATATGTTAACTGTGGTTATGGAGTACCATATGTCACCTGGTGGTTTTGCCTGTCTGCCAGATGTGTTAACTGAAGTAAGGCAGTACCATATGTCACCTGGTGCTTTTGCCTGTCTGCCAGATATGTTAACTGAGGTTACGGAGTACCATATGTCACCTGGTGGTTTTGCCTGTCTGCCAGATATGTTAACTGAAGTAAGGCAGTACCATATTTCACATGGTGCTTTTGCCTGTCTGCCAGATATGTTAACTGAGGTTACGGAGTACCATATGTCATATCCTCATGCTTTTGCCTGTCTGCCAGATAAGTTAACTGAGGTTATGGAGTACCATATGTCACCTGGTGGTTTTGCCTGTCTGCCAGATATTTGTTAACTGAAGTAAGGCAGTACCATATGTCACCTGGTGGTTTTGCCTGTCTGCCAGATATGTTAACTGAAGTAAGGCAGTACCATATGTCACCTGGTGCTTTTGCCTGTCTGCCAGATATGTTAACTGAGGTTACGGAGTACCATATGTCATATTCTCATGCTTTTGCCTGTCTGCCAGATAAGTTAACTGAGGTTATGGAGTACCATATGTCACCTGGTGGTTTTGCCTGTCTGCCAGATATTTGTTAACTGAAGTAAGGCAGTACCATATGTCACCTGGTGGTTTTGCCTGTCTGCCAGATATGTTAACTGAAGTAAGGCAGTACCATATGTCACCTGGTGCTTTTGCCTGTCTGCCAGATATGTTAACTGAGGTTACAGAGTACCATATGTCATATCCTCATGCTTTTGCCTGTCTGCCAGATATGTTAACTGAGGTTAGGGAGTACCATATATCATATCCTTGTGCTTTTGCCTGTCTGCCAGATATGTTAACTCAGGCTAAGGAGTACTATGGTGCCTAGTGCTGATGCCTGTCTGCCATTTCTTGTTGTGAAAGCATTGAATAAGGATGATCTTAAATATGCAGTTTAAAGAGATTTAGTTTTGTTAACTTCGATTTCTTGTTTGTCTGAAAGAAAATGTATCAAGCTGTTGTCTTGAAGTCATCTCCATCGTGTATGTTGATGTCATGAGATAAATTTTCATTTTTCAGAAATATTTGTTCACAGTTCTGTACTTATTTGTAGCTGTATATACAAACTGATATTAATTGTTAAAAAAGATAAAAAGCTATCAGATTTAAAGACATCATCTGTTCACGTCTATTAATTCAGATTCCGGTTCAATTATGTAATACACAAGACATGTTGGTTCATTTTAAATCTTTTCCACCTGATATCTGGACAAATATGTTTTATGTTGATATTAAATTCTGACAAATTGAAAAGTTTATTTCTAGCTAAATATAATTGAACTCTGCTGTGATTTCCAAATAAATACTAGATGATCAATCACGGTGTAACCCTCTTGAGAATTCTTTATGGCAACCTAATTCCGCAATAACCTAATGGCTGCAATTGGGAAGGGAACGGAAATGTCTGTTTGATGTACTAGTGCTTTAAAAATTTGCATTTTGCGTAAACGCACTTTAAAGGTTTATTGAATCGCGTAAATCATGTTTCCATCTTCACAAACTATTGATTGCAGACAGAAACATGAACTTTTCCTGTAGTGTATATAAAAATATATGCATATAGAATACATTATACCATTTTGTTGTATTGTTATATATTACAGTTAAACTAAACACTTATAAATGCCATGAAATTTTTGAGAGAATGCAATGTTAAGGAGGTATAAATATTCATGATCTCTTCCTTACATACTACATGTATGTTTGATTTTAGACTTGTTGCCCAAATGTACTGTTTTCCTCATTGTAGATGACAAAATAGCATTTGATATTAGTTTGAAGAGTTCGGAAGACATTTTGATCAAAGAACACCCTAATTGATATTTCTGTAGACATCAATATGTTTGTTTGTTTAACAAATTGTTTATAGAGACATTACAAGACTGGACCCTGGTTGAGCACCTTCAGGGACTTCTTACTGTTGCCTAAAAATGGAATAAGCATGCCTGTGCTTGTATTGATACCATCATACATAACTTCAGGGCTTGTCTTGAAGATGTTAAGGTATATAGTCCTGTATTGGCACAAGCATATGTACATTGTCATGAAGATGTTAAGGTATATAGTCCTGTATTGGCACAAGCATATGTACGTTGTCTTGAAGATGTTAAGGTATATAGTCCTGTATTGGCACAAGCATATGTACATTGTCTTGAAGATGTTAAGGTATCCAGCTCATATTTATGGGAGTTCTGGTTGCATGATGAGTAGACTGACCCCATAGTATTTTTGTATTACCCCGGCATTTGAAAGGGTTTTGTAGAAAGAAAGAGAAAATTAATAGGTTTTACCAAATATGTCACAAAAAAGTTTTTTTGGCCTATAGTTCATGTTATGTCTGTTGAAATGAAGGGAACGATAATAACTCATTAACTCAATGTTTGTTTTTACTTCTGGTCATTTTTTTACATATAAGTAAACAGCAAGCAAATACCTTTTAAAAATTATATGATATTGTCAGACATAAAAGTTCAACATTATGGTTAATGTAGATATCAAAGAACTAGCTTATGTGCAGTTAATATTCCTTAAACTTATTGATATGAATTGGCAGCTATCTTTAACAGACATCTGGAACCAAATTATTCAGTGTTAGCTACCATACTTGACACATGGTTTTCTCCCCATTTCCGTTGTTACTTCACAGAAAGTTGTTCCAAGTATCATTTAGTGGATTGATTTCATTATAGAGCAACAGTTACTTGTTCCCAGATATATAAATATAAATTGGAAACATTTGAAATTATTTATAGGATCATGATATACCAATTAATACAAACATTTGTGTAACAAAAAAAAAAGAAGCTTGTGACGAGCTTTCATACAATTTTGTATTCCTATTTTTGGTAAAAAGTTTGATGCAGAATTAGTGGGTGAAATACGTCACGTTATATTACACAAGTGCAAAAATTGAAATTATTTTGTGGTTGTATTACACTCCAAACTAGAAATGAGATGTGATAAAACAAGTTTTATGGTGTTGATTAAAAATGGTGAATGTCATATCTTGTTTTGGCCATAGAGCTTCTAGCATGCCTGTTCCCAAAGGTACCTTAGTCAAATCCAATATAATTGTGCTTACTTTTATGTTCTGATAACAATGCATAGGGGACATATTGCTGTGAATATGACTTCCATAAACATTTATATTCAATGTTTATGACGTTTATATAGTAAAAAATTTTATCGATTTTTCTGTGCTGAAAATTTGTCCAAGTTTTGTAATATTAATGTATTGCAAACATTTATTCAGCCATGTCTTGTCTGGACCGATGTATTTCCTAGAAGAAAGAGACCATTCAAGCGCCATCTGATTGATTAGAACTGTTAAAAACCTCCTCCCCTTTTCCAAGGCAATTGTATGTTCTTGAGTATCAGTTTGTTTAACTATGTTTGATTCTCGAGACATGTCATCCAGTGTCAAGTTCCCACTAAGATCTATTGCAAGGTTTTCTCAAGAAATTGGATTACTTAGAAATTTCTTCAAAATGTCCACTATGATTCATTGGTCTCTGAAGAATTGCCTGATATGATATAGCCCACTTCTCCGAGTACTGCCCATGTTGTTGCATTTACTACATGCATTGATCTACACAGTATGAGGGCTTTGTGATAGCAAGACGGTCTGGGAGGTTTCTCCTATTTTTAGCTCATCTTAGCATGAAATGCTTAAAGTTGAGCTATTGTGATCACTGATAGGTCACTGACCATCATCGTCCATCCATCATTAACATTTTCCTTCAAACAACATGTTCTTCTAAACCACTGCAACAATTTCAACCAAACTTAACAGAAATGTTCCTCGGCTGGTCCTCTTTAGGATTCCTTCAAAAAAGTGGTTCCATGCAGAACTCTGATTACTATACTCATAATAGCAACATGCAAAGCAAGCTTTGGGAACCTTCTTAGAAACCTTTGACCAGATTTCAAAATTATTTCACAGAAATGATTCTCTACCAAAATTCTTCAAGCCATGTTGTTTCACTATATGTTGTTATTTTTTTGAAAATCTCTTTAGGAAGTGTGGTACAATTTCAAAATAAATTCAGAGAAATGTTCCTTGGATGACCCTCTACCAAATTCCTTCAAGCCATGTTGGTTCATAAAAAACATGGCTGTCAGGCGGGTCTAGTTTTACCTTAGGACTACATGATAAACATAGTCTTTTTATCAGACACGGCTCACATCATTATAAATCCAAATCATAGAAATATTTCTTGTGTTACCATCTACTTAATTCCTTTAAGTGAAGGGGGAAAAAACATGGCTGCCAGAAGATGGTGTTTTATGAACAGTTAAATAAGGTTTATTTTTTAAATTAATTTACATTATAAGCATTACCTAGTGGTTCTCTACCAGGTTCAATTCATGCTCCTGGGACAATGTCTGCCCTGTCCTGCCATGTGTTTAACATTGACTTATATAAGGAAAATAATTAAGAACCCTTTTCATCAAAAACTCAAGTGCCCAAAGCTGAGATATTCCCTATGTTGATTTGTTTAGTGATCTTTCACCAACTTTCTCTATATCACCTTATTTCTTTAGAAACCATTACTTAGCAATCTTCAACCTGACCATAGCATCCACAAACTTTCTTGCCAACATTTTTTTTCTAGGTAAATATCTTAGCAGCTTGTATCCATAGTAACCATCTCTTCCCTTAGCAACAATCATCTTTCTTGGCTTTCTTCCCTAATAACCATCTGATTCCTTAGCAACCATGGACCTCCCTACCAATAACTTTCTTTGAGCAACCTCCTTCTGGTTACATAAGCAACCAATGAATTCCCTGGGAACCAATAAATTTCTTGGCAAAAGCTTGCTTCCCTAGTTTATCTAGGTACTCTCGAGAGCAATATGGCGCCATATTGGCCCTCTTGTATATTGTGTTTAGCCATCAAGTAATACTCAGTTATGCATATTCAGTTGAAACCTGTTATGTCGATGTCATCGGGACCTCTTGGAAATACTTTCAGATGATGAACATATACCGGTAACCAAAATACAAAAATGTAGCATCAAACTGAACAGTTGACCTGCAGTTTGACGTAAAGAATGAAGGAAATTAGGGAAATTCGACCACTTGGCCTGAATTATGACATTAATAGTTTTTATAGAGGTTATTCAAGATAAAAAAATGACATAAGAGCGGACTTGTTTTATATAGAAATAGAAGGAATAAATATGGGACTGGGGAGAAAAGTTTGACATAATAAGAAATTCAAGATAACAGAGTTTGACATAATGGCTTTCAACTGTATGTTCAAAAAATCAAACAATGGCAAAGCAAGATTTAATGAAAAAGTTGCATGACATGTTAACAACATGACAGCATGAACTATTAATGTCCATTTCCATGGTGATGGGAGCTAAAGAGATGAAATAACATTTGTACCCTAATAATTGTCATGTGTCAGTAAAAATGTCTCCTTTGCATGTTTAGTTTAAATATTTCCAACGTCTTGTGAAGCTGTTAAGAGTGATACTGGAGTTACTGGCATGGACATTTTACATCTTATTTCTTGTTAGAACCAGGACTTAACCAGCATACTTAAACGATTCCGTGTTTATTAAGCATATTGAATATATCTGATGATACGCCTGTATATATAAAAAACAAAATGTTTGCTCCATTGAAAGCATTTTGCCAGTAATATATTAATAAATAAGTAGTGATTAACCCTTTGGTGTTTTATTTAAGCATAAACAAGATGATAACCTAACTTGCAATTGTCCACTGTCTAGTGCCCCGCCATGGGAGCTAATGGTCTCATAACTGTGGCAAAATGTCCACAACATCCATGAGACACGGGGCAATGACCAATTTCCCTCGTAATTTCCGAAATATACTCCAAAGGATAACTACTTGGGGCAGATTTTCTTAGTAATGTGTGCCTCATTTGTCCCTATTGATTATCGGCCAAGTGTTGCAGACTGTTGATGATTGGATTTTATTTTGTTTTCCATACCATAAGTTCGTTCGGAAATTGAGTAGCGTATTGATTTAGAGGCCATACTTCTTGGGAAAACCTTTATCCGCCATTTGTATGATGCTGATTACTAGCATTGAAGAGAGGTTTATTGTGCAGTATTTTCAGCTTTAGTGCTAGGATTTGTCTGTGAGGATTAAATGTGGACAGGTCAGGGAACAAGCTTAACACATAATAAAACTGTGGTAAATATGGTATTGGGGTTAACCAGTAAATTTTGGACAAGAAATTGCGGTGTAAATTTAACCTTGGTCAGTTTTACGGTTGTTACAAGGAATCGTATTAAAGGAATATAAGATCCCAAATTTGTGCCTTGTTTGCAAATGGCTATTCGTAATGTGAACTTAAAGGAATGGAAGAAAGTTAAGAGGCAATCATAACAATATAGATATAAAGGAAAAAATCATACAGCACAGAATATCATCTAAGCTTAGCGTTTTAAATGTAAAAGGATATTGCATTGTACAGTCAAACCTGTATTAAGTGGGGAAATGATCAAAGTGGCTGCTTAAGACAGGTGGCCACTTAATCCAGGTTTGACATTTCGGCCTTTAGCTTTATTAAGAGATGGAGTATGTATCTTAACCACCACCTCACACCACAATCAGTAACATCTGTATCAATATTATTGAAGAAGGCTGAATACAAATACATTTGTATAGATAAAATAAATTTATTTCAAATTTATAAATAAAATACAATAGATAAATGTTGATACAAGTTATAAACAAAACACACCACATATCAGTCTACACATGTCACGCTTACGCGTAAGAAATTGATTCGAGTCCTTCCACAGTTAAATTCCTTGGCAACACTTCTTGCACTACGGCCGTTTTCTAATAACTTTATAAACTCGACACGTTCTTTTAGAGTCAAACACTTTCGATTAGTCTTAGTTTCAGCCATAATCAAAGGTAAAAACATATCAAGAACAATGCATTGTAAATATCCGTTCGTAGAAATATAAATCCGTGCACTTTGAAAAATGATATTAAAGTGACAATGCAAACTGTGAACTCATAAAAACCGGTGTTTTTGTCGGTATTTAATAATTATCTTCGTAATTATTTAATTATCTTATTAATTGTGTCATTAATTGTGTCAATTCTGATCAAACCATTCGCCGACGTGTAATAAACATGATTTCTCGATGAGTAAACACGCATGGCAATCGTGTGATGCAATATTCATTTTCATTGGATGACGGAGATTCCCGAGGCCGTCGTTCTTTTCCGTAAACTTCTGTACCCAATTAAAGCTGTGTATTGGAAAAATTTATAAGCGGAAGGTTCAGTGACAAGGGATTAGTGGCCGCTAATTAGTGTTTATATGGCTTCATGGGGACAAAAATTAGTGGCCGTGGCCGCGTTAGACAGTTGGCCGCTTAATGCACGTACATTATGTAGTAAAAACGTACGGGGGGGAATTTGGAGTGGCCCGTTAAGGCAGGTGGCCATTTAAAGGAGGTGACCGTTCAACCAGGTTTGACTGTAGTGCTATGTCTTAAAGGGACTGTACACCAGATTGGCACCAAAAAAAGTTTTTTTCTGTAACGAATCTCAGGGCAATTATCTAATTTAATGTGTTACGCTTTGATATCATAATTGTAAAAAAAAAGTTCCAAAAAAAAAAAAAAAAAAATGTGTCAGAGACCGGGTTCGAACCCGTGTCGCCAAAATTGCAGTCCAGCATCGTATCCACTGAGATACAACGGCTTACTCTAATTGGGTGACATAATTAAGCTATATACCTACCTCGGTAATATCACGTGATAACACCGACTAGGCAATCAGGCATAAGGAATTAATTTTACCTGGTAGACATACCCAGTAATCTTTTTTAATGGAAAAATACGAAATAACTGCTAAACTTAAATAAATTGTAAACAATGTGGTACTTCAGTTAGTAAGTTTCAATGCATTGTACACATAGATGCCAAGTTTTTGTCAGTTTTCGACAATTTTCTTCTTTTTTTCGCTATTTTATCATACAGAGTACAGCCCCTTTAAAGATGAATAAAAACATTCCCTTAAATATATATTAACTATGTCTTAATGTCTTATCGGAGTTAATGAAGATTTGCTTAAAGTTTCTGGTAAATAATTCTTGCCATTGACCAGCAAATTACTAACGAATTCCTAGATCAATGCTTCAGCCTTTGACGTTTTGCTCCTCCAACTTGAAAATGTTTTCTTCTCATTAAATCCAATTCAGGCCATACTAGACAGTTATATGAGATGTCAGGTCTTGAACTGTATTAAGCCTTCCTGGTTACTACAGCCAGAATTATTATCTCTTCCTGTTTTGCTGCTGTATGTTTGACTTTTGCATTATTTGTTCACCTGAATATTATTAGTCTGACTTCACTTTTTACATGAAGGGAATCTATATTTGTAGTGTTATTAAAAGTCTGAGCCGCTGTAGTGTTTGGTTACTTGAATGTCTGTAATAAGAATTGTTATCTATGATTACTTTTTAGACAGAAGTTATTTATACTATCATTTATTTTATTTAAATATTTGTTTGCTTGTAATTTCAGCGTAACCATGGAAATAAAATAGAGGATGAGATTGTTATAAAAAGAGTGTGTGATTGGTCGAGACAGAAGTCAGATGACATGATGTGAGGCTCTGATTGGCTGAAAGGACCGTGACCTGCAAGAGTTACCATGACAACTGAAGACCTTTTGCAGGCCGGTCAGGTCGTAAAGGACAGATGGAAAGTGGTTAGTGTTTTAAAAAATAATCTACCATCTCTGGTTATGTATTAAATTCACACTGCTAATTACAAAAAAAAAATGTCATACAAAGAACTTGTTTAAACAAGGTGGAAGTTCATACATCTGTTCAAATAAAAGCTGAAATATGGTAATATCTATCAATCATGTATATTTACACCTCATCTTCCATTTCTTAAAGAACTGCCTTTCTGCAATTGCAGTTATCATGCGATGAATGCAACATCTTCGGTTCGCGAATCATCGCATAACAATATACATGAAAATCTTGTCATTGTTTGTGTTGTGTCAGCAGATCCTGTAAAAATCAAATCAACACTGGGAAAGTGTTAATTAATGATATGTTAACTGTATTGTTTTCATTACGTTTAAAAGTGTCTCAAGTGGTTGATCTTTTCCCACGTTATTGTGACATCATTTGACAAAATGTTTCCGGTTACAGTCAGGTCATTCTATTTACAGAATGGGCAAGAAAGGATTACTGTTTTTCTTAAATGAAATGAAGTATTTTTTTTAACAATTTTTGAATGAAATCATGAACTATTGGTATAAATATAAGTAATAAATTGCGGGATTGATGTCATTATCAGGGATATGAACGCAGTTGGGCTGGCCAAAGTATGCATGGAGTCATTCAGATTCCACACACTTTAACCATACCCCGATAATGACATCAATCCCACAATTCATTCCATACAGAAGACTTACCAAGTTACTGCTGACGCAGCAGCTTTTTTCAATCCGAACTGGAAACGTTATGATCTTTTCTATGTATACCTTAATTTAAACATTTGTGTAAAAATTGGCTAAAGAACACATATTTGTACCTTTTCACAAATAGTGTATGTTGTGTACTAAAAAAACCCTCAAACTCAATTTATTCATGATAAGAGGACCAGCCCAGGACACATTGTACATTACTTCATATAACAAATTGAGACATTATACATTAGATTAAATTTCTGACAATACACCTATGAAAAGAAGAATTCATGAAGCATTATATATGTAGACAAAAAGATGCATATGTTTAAACAGATTGTACTTTGTCCTTTTAGATATGTGATGAAAAGCAATATTTTCCACAAACTGTGTAACTATTGTATAGGATATTACCGGTATTATGGAGTTGACTTAAGTTTAAAAGTTCATTATGACTTTTACTTTAGCAATTTAGCATAATTATATGTAGACAAAGATATGCATACGTTTAGATAGATCAAACTGTCTAAGAATATTTCGATTTTTTTTCATTTGTGATTTAATTTCTTGTAGAAATATATCAATTGCATTCTATTGAAATACATTTAAAAAAATAAGAAGTGGCGTCTTAATGTGCGTGAATCATCTGGCATTGGGGATTCAATTTGAGTATTTCAACATGCTTACTTTCACCAGAAATTCCAGTCCGGTGTGCAAGAATAGATTGGGCTGGTTCTATGCTGGCTTTTCCAATTATTATTTATTTATGATAGATGTCAGTTTTATTTAGGTCCATTAACATATGGAGAGTAAAGTATAGTGCAGACCTTGTATATTTTAAGTATGTTAAATTTTGTCCATTCCAGGTGCGGAAGGTAGGTGGTGGAGGGTTTGGGGAGATCTACGAGGGCTTAGACACGGTCACCAAGGAGCCCGTTGCCTTGAAGCTTGAGTCCGCCAAGCAGCCAAAACAGGTCCTCAAAATGGAGGTCGCTGTCCTAAAGAAACTACAAGGCAAGGAAGTTACAGAATTATGCCTTCATTGTGTGACATCTCGAGCAGGATTTAAATGAATTTAAAGCTATTGATAATGCGTAACATGTTTTATAATGTTACGTTGTTTTAGATTGATATTACATGATTCATTGATTTCTCAAAAGGGCTTTGCGGCTGTTGTATATCATATATAAAGAAATTCGTTTGGCAGTCAATAGCTATCAAATATGAAAATCTAGCAAATGTCTTTTGGTTGATACAGCATATATATATATATATATGTATATGTTTTAAGCATCTTATATAATTATCCCATTCCAGGTCGTGACCATGTGTGTCGGTTTATTGGATGTGGTCGTAATGAGCACTACAACTATGTTGTCATGTCTCTGCAAGGCAAAAACCTAGCTGAGCTGCGCAGGAGCCAACCAAAGGGCTGCTTCACACTGAGTACCACCCTCCGACTTGGTTCCCAGATCCTTCGAGGCATTGAGGCTATACACGATGTGGGCTTCTTACACAGAGATATCAAACCTGTAAGTCTCTTGAGCATTTTATCTGTTCAAAGTGAAATTTGAGAGTTCAACGCAAGGTTCTTGTAACACATTGTATTTCTATATTGTGGTCTTGCACTAAACCGGTGAATTATTTTCTTGAGTGGTTACAATTATGTTGCTGATAAATTCAAGATGTGTAATAGGTAAGACAGCAGTGCTGTTTATGTTACTTTCGATGCTTACATATACACTTTACTTTATATGTAGTACTTTGTTTGTTCCACTCTAGTTATATTTGAAAAGTGTATTGTTCTTTTTCAGTCCAACTTTGCAATGGGCAGACTTCAAAACCAGACCAAGAAAGTGTTCATGTTAGATTACGGGCTTGCGCGCCAGTACACAACCCCCACCGGTGAAGTCCGACCTCCTCGGGCAGCTGCAGGCTTCAGGGGCACTGTCAGATATGCCTCTGTCAACGCTCACAAAAACAAGGTTAGCCTCGGGGAAGGACACATGGTTGAAGTTTCCAATACTTGTGCTTTTACCCTTCTATTTGGTAATGACTTGTATGATGTTATTTACCAATCAAATAATCAATCACCTCACCTGACAACTGTATGTCTTGCTAATTATTTCAAACAGAAAACACTAATTGTTAATAGAAGCTGCTGTACTGTGTTGTAGCATCCTGTGGCTGTTAGTGCCCTGCTTTTGCATATTTCATGAAGTCAGTTGTGATAATTGTTTAAGAAAACTTGATACTTTTTAAGCTCAATACCCTGGAGAATATTTCTATATTATTTTATACATTTTTATACCCATTATCTTGTAAATTATTTAGTGTGTAATGTGCACATTTCAATTCATACATAATGTCATCTCATAATCTATAGATAAAAGATGACAATTTGTTTCCATTATATTTGAATGTCCATCAAGTTTAAAGCTTCCTAGTATATTTAATCGAGAGACTGATAATGTTTTTAATCTTTTGCAGACATACAAATGCCTGTCAGCTTCAGTTATTGGCAAAGTTCTTGCATATTAAATGTTTTCCAATGAAACAGCTCTGTCATCATTGTATTATAAAGCCTGTCAGTATCTTATTACGCAGTAGACTTATTGACCTGCTAGCTGTTTTTAATTGAATGTTCTGTTAAGTTATTTTAGGATATTCTTGTAGAGATGCCATAAATGTTATAGAATATTCAGCTGACTTGGCAAGATGGTATAGCTTTAATTCCAGAATGCCCTACTAGTTGCATTATGCATAAATATGCTGTTTTTTTTCTTAAGTCTCCTTTTCATATCTCAACATGATTGGTATAGAATTGCCAACAGCATCATTTTCTTTCCTGTGATAAGATCATATTGCATTTGCTTTGCATTATTTTTTCATCAATCCATTTTATGTTCAAATATTTTACTAAATAAATTAACTCAGTGACATTATGTTTTAAAGGAAGCACAATTTACGGACAGGAATCCATTATTGTCCTAGAAATAATGTGTTTTATAGGCAACATTTTTACATCAATTTTCAAGTCTTATTCATCATGAGGCTCAAGTTCAAGAACAAAATGGATGAAGTGTGCCACTTAGTGCTTCTGTTACATTCAGCCAAGAACGAAAAAAACTAATCACCCTCATTTTAATCTATAGTTCAGCTGTGAGTGAACAGATGTCCAGTGATCAATATGTCTTTAAAGAGCTGTATTCTCTGCTATTTAAAATCTAAAAGTCTCAGTTAGCAAACAACCCAAATATTTTGACAATAGTAGAATGATGCATGATAAATGAGTTGACAAAGCATTTTTGATTATTACAGGAGATGGGTCGCCATGATGATCTGTGGTCGCTGTTCTACATGCTGGTAGAGTTTGTTTCTGGCCAGTTGCCATGGCGTAAGGTCAAGGACAAGGAACAGGTCGGCATTATGAAAGAGAAGTATGACAATGCCCTGCTTCTCAAGAACATGCCCTCAGAATTCCGGGAACTCCTCAACCACCTCAACTCCCTGGACTACTTTGACAAGCCAGATTACATGCTCCTGCAGAACCTGTTTGAGCAGTGTATGCGACGGAAGAATGTCAAGGAGGGCGACCCTTATGATTGGGAGAAAGTGTACGCAGATGGTTCCATCACTACGACAACCACCACATCTCCGCCCCTTGGCATGAAACAGTCTCCTGGCATTGGGTGAGCCTCTTTTTATAATATTTTGGAAAACTGAAGATTTATTTCGGAACATTTTAAATATATAATTTAACCTTCTTCCTCAGCAGTGTTATCATTTAACAGCTTTATTAACACTTTATAAGTGATAGAACACTTTTCAGTGATAAAAAATGAAAAACAAATGCTAATAATGTATGCTCTCTTAACATAATCTCTAATATTATTCATATCCTGTGTCATCATATATATTTGTCATAAAACAATTCATGGTATTCTGAAACTCAACATTTTTGTGGTTCAAATATAAATAATGAAACAAATAATGTGAAACTGCGATCATGAATCGTTTGCAATATCACTAATGCCAGGCTGATCACTAACATCACACAGTTTATGATACATGTTAATGTTTGGTTGCATTAATGTACTGGGATCTGTCATTTAAACATTTAAACATTGTAGAAAGTCAGTTAATATAATTTGATAAAAGTTAAGTAATGAAAGATAGTGATATTAAGAGTATGAAAAATGTGTTTTTCTGACCTTGATCCATCTTTCAGTTTGAACCCTCTGCATGGTGCCACAGAAGTGATTGATGAAAATCTGAGTGAGAACGATGGCGAGGAAAACCTGAAGAAACTGAAGCAAGAAGCTGATCAGATTATTGAAAACAAGTACAAGAACATGGACAACAAACTGAGGGAGGAGAAAGAAGCTGTGATAGAGTTGGTGCAGAATGAGGGTGAAGAAAAACACCTTGCAGAACAGAAAATCAAGGAGAAAGTTGAGGATACTGATATAGATGGTAAGACCGGTAATAGAGACGAAAAGCCGCCTGAGGTGAATGAAGAGCTAGCAAAGTTGGATACTCAGTTGAAGGGGATATTGAAGGCTAGTGACAGCAAGCAGAACTTGAAGGATACTGACATAGGTAGTGTTGTTCAGATTGTAACCAGTGAACCAGCCAAACCGGAACACCCAAAACCTGATGCAAGGCCACCTTTGCCAGAGAAACCTAGTCCTGCTAAAATTGATGGTGCTAATATCAAACAGAGTCGAACTTTGCCTCAGATAGATAAGCTTGAAAGTGCTGGGAATAGAACAAGTGCTGATAGGGGAATAGAACCTAGGATTTCTTCTTTGAAAGACAGTGGTGTAGGAAATCTGTCATTAGCAACAGGGAATGAAAGTGCTCAGCCCAAAACTCATAGTGTTAAGCAATTAGTGAAATCTTTTGAAAAGGTTTCAAAAGACAAAGATACTCTAGAACTCCCAAAGGCATTCAGTATGCCGGAAAACATGAGTGATAGAGATCGAAACGTTGGGGTAGTCCCCCGTCGCCAGTCAGAACCTTCGTGCAATATTGTTGAAAACTCATACCCAGAGCATTTAATCAGTAGAGCTCAACTCACATTTGCTGTCATGCAAACAGACGATCGGACACAAACCATGGGTGATGACAATGTGGACGAGAATGCAACTCGTGCAGCTCCTTTCACCCAGGCCAGCCAATGGCAGGGGGTGTCCGGGTTTGCCTCTAGCACAGAAAACAGTGAAAATGAGGAAGAGGCAGAAGAAGTAGGGGCTGATGGAAAAATACATAAATCTACAGCCAAGTCAAAAAAGGTAAACCTCATGCATACACTGGCAGATGAGGATGATCTTAAGTTGGATAGTTATGCTAGAAATTCAATGAACTTTGATGATAGGGAAGCCAGTAAAGCAATGAGAAATTCTTTAATATTCATCGATGACGATATTGAAGACAGTCCACAAGATCAGCTAGGGTTGTATATTAAAGAAAAGGTTGAAGAAAAAAGTCAGGGTTTGGAAAGTAGAGATGTGTCATTTTCTTTTGCGACTAGTGATAAATCTAGGACAAATAAATTTGACAAAGTCAATTCCAATATACCTCATGCATTTAGTGTCCCTTCTAATCTCTCTGATAGGCTTAAGGAGAATGCTAGTGAAAAGTTTGCCAAAAATATGGGGAACAGAGTCAATGTACCAAAAATTCATACTAGTCCTTCAAAGTCATCATTAAAAGATAAAGAAAGTTTATCAGATATAAAGAAATTAGCTGTGTTAAATAATTTAAAATTGACACAGTTTGGTAAAATTTCTAGTTCAATTAGAAGAGAGCGAAGCTCTGATAGTTTAGATAAAATTCTTAAGGAAAAGAAATCTACAGACTCCAATAGCCCTGGCAGTTCTCCTGCGAAGTCAAGACATTTGTTAAAACCTATAGACCTTTTATATAAAGAAAAGACGAAATCAGATGGCGATATAGCGGGTCTAGATCGTAGGTCACGCAGTAGGAGTAGAGAGGGGCGGGACCGAGGAAGGTCATCTTCACGTTCCGAGGACAAGTCCAAGCGACGGCAATCACTGACCACAATTGAGGAACAACGATCTAGAGCATCTCCTGTTTGCTCTCCACTTCAGGAGGCAAACAATGATAGAACACTGCTTGGTGTGGAAAACCTCACTCCTAGACAGAATGGGACAGCTTTGGACAATAAACAACATGACAGTGATAACAACAACAAAGAAAAGAGTCTCAAAGCTAAAGAGGAAAAATCACCTGAGGAAAAGGATAAAAAGGAAAGGAAAGCCCGTAAACGCTCATCGTCAGCACCCCGTGACAAGCAGGAGAAAGGCCGTAACTCAGAGCCAGTATTTGATACCCCAGTACCGCCCTTGGACCTCAATCAGAAAGTGCCCAAGCCCCCGGGAATGGGTAGTGCACCAAAGAAAAACCTTGTCTATTCTGCCAGGTAGGGGTTTATACACCTAACCTTGTGTTTTAATTCTCTTTCTTATGTTGTGCCTGTGATTATGTGTTGTACATTTTTTCACATTGGGAAATATTAGGTCTTACTGTAATAACCTTAAATATAGGTTTTATATACATATGTTACAAACATTTAAGACAAGATGACATTATTTATAAAAGGCCATATGAATCAGAAAATCTTCAAGCACATTTCTGCAAAAAAATTCCCACATTATTTTTAGACATGTCCATTAGTCTCAATCTGTTCATTCAATTGGCTTTTAGCATGACATTTTGATTAATTTAAAGACAAGTTTCTTAAGATGGCAATGCACTTAAGAATGTCTCTTCTTAAAAAGACTGATGATGCTGATGCTTGCACTCAAATTGTGTTCAATTTATCACTCCCAAAATAATACTGCTGTGTTGTGCACCATTGTATTTGGTAATTGTAACTTTGTAATTTCTTTTTAATGTTTTGATGTATTTTTATTTCTTATACCAATGTTGTGCATTGAGGTCACCTGACTGGACTTAAACTTGGAACTTGATGTTATTCTTTCCTCTAAATCTGGTTTGAATATCTAAAATAAGTGGGTTTCTGGTATGTGTAACTTGTCTACTTGTTCGAACAAGTAAGTTATCTTGTAAGGAGAAATATGTTAAAGCATAATGTACATGTTTGTCTTGAATTTTTAATGTTAGTTTTCTTCGTAGTATCATACAGACTTTCAGTTTATAGCCAATCGCCACAATAAAATTAAATCCATATAATGCAGAAATGATAAAAAATATTATACATTGCCCTGCCTGGAAGGAAGTGCCAGACTGACTAAGCAGAGGATTATTTGTCTCATTGCAGGCGTCGTCGCTACAAAATGGCGTCTGCTAACTCGAGTCCCCGTTCTCCATCCTCCCCTCAGGCACAGTAACAGTCACATGACCAGTCCATTGTCACATGACCTCCATATACATGCTATTTATAGTCTTGTGTCTAGTGCAATTGTACATTTCATCTCGACCATTACACTGAGATCTGCCCAGTGGTCTCCCTTGATTGGAAGGTAAAGTCAGCCTTTTATTTTGTGTTTGTGTTTTTATACATATTTAGCTAGATTTTGAGTTGCTTGCATGCATGATTAGGTAGCTTCAAATATTTCTGCAAGTTTCATTGGTATAAGCCAGCACATAGTATACATGTTGCATTTATGTAAGCTCATGATATAATACTGGTAAAGGATTTAACTTCCAGTAAAACCAAATATGTATAAATACAATGTACTTATATTAAGAGATTATTTTAGAGCAGTTCATTTAGTATTAAGAAGAACATAGACATGTGAACAGCAATTTAAGTAAGAAATGTCCATGAGGTTTTGAAAATTAAATATACACATCAATTCCTGTTTGCAGATTAAGCTTGCCGCAATTGAACGTGTTTTCCGGAGAATTTCTACGCCACGCAAAGCTAGAGGTCGTCCATTGTGATGATATTGATGACATCGATAGCCCCACCAAGAAACAGGAAGACGATTTCTCCGAGGATGATGAACACCTTTAGATGCTCACTTATGAATAATCGTTATTCGGATTTCAATATATTAGGGATTTTTTGGAATCCTGCACAGCATTGCTCAGAATAAAAAAATGACAACAATCAATAAAAATAATAAAGTTTTTGACATGAAAAAAATCCATGGTAAAATCAGAATATTTGGGCAATTTTTGAAAATATTATTGATATTTTTATGGTTATCATACACTTTGTATATTCAAAATTCATAAGGCTCTTCAAAAACATAAGTCCTTTTATGTAAATGTACAGGTTTAATGCATTGTTCTGAAACCTAAGAAAAACCTTTAATATTTGAGTTCCGAATAAAGTCTATTGATGAATTGATTTTTAATTGAATCTGCAGCCAATCAGCGTTTCATTATGTTGTACTGCTTATGCACAGTTCTGATAACATGTTTTTAAACCTGAATGGTTTCGTCTTGTTGTAACTAGCACATGGAAGATGGCATAGAAACTTGATATGTAGGAGGACGCCTAGTCTTCTGAGAAATACAATTAAGAATTATACACAGTTGAGTGCATCATGCATATTGATCAGTGGTTAGCAAGAGAAAGCTTGTAATTATCGTAATGAATAATGTATATGTCATGCAATATATACAGAACATTTGGATTTACTAGTAATTTATCTTATTGAAGACTGTGCCTGACAGTTAGTTATGCAATAGTTCTATCTTCATCAAGTGTACTTCCAAGTCATAAGTTTGGTGCAAGAAGGTTATAAGTAGGTTTGAAAATATATCAAGATGGTTCATTTTTAGCTCGACTATTCGAAGAATAAGGAGAGCTATACTACTATACTACTCACCCAAGCGTCGGCGTCGGCGTCACCCCTTGGTTAAGGTTTTGTGTGAAGCACACATAGGTTAATATCTCTGCAACTACTTGAGGTAATGCATTGAGACTATACAATGGTACTCAACCATCCAACCTACTCAATTAACCAAGTTAGGTAACTCTAGTTTGCATTTAATGCAAATAATAGGCCTTTATTATTTGACTTAGAAATTCTGGTTAAGGTTTTGCATGCAAGCACACATAGGTTAATATCTCAGCAACTGCTTGAGGTATTGCATTGAGACTTGATACAATGGTACTCAACCATCCAACCTTCCTAATTAACCAAATTAGATAACTCTAGTTTGCATTTAAAGCAAATAAATGCCCTTTATTATTGGACTCAGAAATTCTGGTTAAGGTTTTGCGTGTAAGCACACATAGGTTAATATCTCAGCAACTACTGGATGAATTGCATTGAGACTTTATAACGAAGTAAGATAACTCTAGTTTGCATTAAATTCAAATAATGGCCCCTTTTTTATTCAACATAGAAATTCTGGTTACGGTTTTGCATGTAACCACTTTTAAGTCAATGCTTCAGCAAATACATCATGTATTGCATTGAAACTTTACACACAGGCTCCCAACCATTTAACCTTCTTATTTAATCAAGTAAGATAACTCTATCTTTCATATTATATAATTTTTGCCCCTTTATTATGCGACTTAGAAATTCTGGTTAAGTCTTGCATGTTAGCACACATAATATCTCAACAACTACTTGATGTATTGCATTGAGACTTTATACAATGGTATTCAACCACCCAACCTAATTGAATAATCAAGTTAGATAACTGTGTTTTGCAAATAATGGCCCTTTATAATTACACTTAAAAAAATTCTGGTTAAAATTTTGCATGTAACCACATTTATGTTAAAATCTCCGCACATCATGTATTGCATTGAAATCTAATATAACAGTGATCCGTGCATGTTTCGCCAAAACTTTTCAATCCTTTCACTGAAAAGCGGCGGAATAGCCGAGCGCGCTGTCTCTGTGACAGCTCTTGTTACAATAATTTGACTAATTCCTGTTTATATAACGCTTACCCTGTGCCTGTAGTATAATATACCTCACTGTTTACCAATTGCAAACTGACACCAATATTTATTTGAGGATTTCATCTGTATTATGAAACTTTGTACATGTATGATGGAATGAAAAACACGGTCGTATTTGTCTTTTCATTGACAGCAGGAAATCATTGCTAGATGGTATATGAAGCTGAATTTATTTTGACAAAGTACTAAGATGCATTTACCATGAAGGTGCAAAAAATATTCAAAATGAATGTTAACACTGTCAAGAAAATCTGATGTCTGATTTGTGAATGAATGATTCTCATTATGTGAAGTGCTTAATGTAATAATACCTTTTAGTTTATTGAAAACTGTGCCATATCTGAGATAGCCATTGTTGAACTCTGTTGACATGTTTCTTTTCCTCACTTTATTTGTTTGATGACATAGTAATGTGATGTTAAAATTAACCTTTTTGTGCCAGTCAGTTTTGTTTTAAAAAGTAACTACCAAAAAGAATAAAAGTGAAACCTTATAACACAAGGTATGCTCGCCTTCAATATTATTTTTTTCCATATAAGATTTGATTATTTCATTACATATTGATACAATATTAAACAGGAGTGATTCATCCCAAGAGGTATCAAAGTTAGTTGCTTTTAGAAATCTTCTTTTCTGACTTTATGGAATCAGTGCTTTAAGCAGTAATAAGTATAAGTATTGTAATGCTATTTGAAAATAGCCACCCCCACAGTCAAAGTTGATTTAATGCGAAAAAGTAAAAAATGTTATCAATTGATATTTTTTGTTTAAGATAACTAATTGAAGACAGTTTAAATCAGCTGATACTCAGACCAAGTAATTCTTTTTTTGAGTAAAAGTAATGCAACATTGCACACGAATCTACTACTATTGTATTGGGGAAGACTTGCTATCTCTTGTTTAAATGACTGTATGTATGTGTAGACGTGTGTGTCAAGGGAGACATATTGTCACTACATTTATGTTAAAAGGCCGCTGCCCAGCCTTTAGATTACAGTGTCTGTCAAATACGTGTTAAAATGTATAAAAAAAAGAATAATTTTTCATTTCACATCTATGTGCAGGGGAGATTACTCTCTAGTATTGATACTCCTGTATCTGTCAATTTAGACTGTAAGTGTATTAAAACAATTTCATTATGCATTTATGTACAGGGGAGTTAATTCCCCATTTATGAGATTACTGCATTTGTCAATGAAGACTATAAATGTATCATGTATATGGAGGTCTGTGCTGGGGGTTCCATTTGCCACGACCCTGAGGCCATTTGGGTGTGTGCCAACCCTGCTGCCATCGGGCTGTGTGCCCTGACCCCATGGCTTTTGGGGGAGTATTGTTGTAATTGTTGATCATTCATGTTTCTGTGATCTGATGGACGGACATTCCTGACATTCTCAACTCAACTCAAAGCTTTCCGTTATGTGGGTACTCAGTTACTTTATTTTGTTTTGTTTAAAAGTATTGTTCAATGTGCAGAAATACTGCCCTGTTTCCTTTAGAATGTTGTTAAAGTCTGCAATACAATCAAGTGATAATTTGTGTACTTTTTCCATTTCAATTATCTATGTACTTTAACAAGTACCTCTTCAAGAGTGCTAACTTAACAGTATTACAATCTTAGAATTAAAAGAAATTGTGATTAATTCTTTTAACATTGAAATTTTGACCTTTCCCATTAAAAAATAGATTGTTTGAATAAATCTACAGTAAGTTTCATAAAGTTATAATATGGATAGATCATAACTTACCGTGGATGAGAAGTACATGTTTATACTACTGTTTGCAAATTAACTTGCTTGTCAAACAGTTAAACGGTAAAAATGAAGCACTTTCTCATTGCACTTGTTCACTGATGACAGGTCACGTTATACTACTTAATCTGGAACAGTCACACAGGGTTTTAGCTTTAGGGTTATGGAAGGGTCCTGCACCCTGTCCTTTCTCAGTAGCATCCTTCTGCCCTGGGTACCCTTCTGCCTTCATAAAATTAAATGCTCAAGACTTTCAAATATTTCTTTGATATTGTCTAAAACTTTCAATTTCTACCATTTTCTGCCAAATTCATAATGTTCGAGTTCTTCATAGCCTTATTCAATGTGCCCTTTTTCTCCCTTACCACCCAGTATGTTTCCTGCAGCACCCCGTCCTTTTTAAATCCTTGCTAAAACCCTAGTCGCACCCAACATTTCAAAATGGTTTGAAGTTGCGTTTGAAGTCACTGCGCCTCGTCGCTCACAGCACTTTCAGTAAAGTTGTCAATTGGTAAATTGTGTTAGTTGTACACCCAAATTCCTAAGATTTTATTTTCAACTCAGTCCGGCAGTCCAAATTCAGCAGTTTTGTCACATGAAACTTTTACATCATTACTGGGGGTAATAAGAATAATGATGCTTTCAAAACTGAATTCATTAGAAGACAATCATGGATTGGGGTGGAGTCAACTCTGCTGCTATTCTATGATTCCAAATCACTTAATGATAATTCCATTAGCAAACAGTAGTAAAAGCATATTTTTTAAGATTTTTGATTTTAATACGAGTTTTAAATACATGTATGATTTAAATGATTTTATATTAGGAAACTTTGGGATTGGTTGTTTAAAAAAAAACAATTTTAAATATATATATTAAATGGAACTATTTTTTTTTCTGTATACTAAAGTAGATGTAGTTGTGTTATCACTGAATAACCGTACTGCAATATTCTGCAACGTTTTGAAAATAAATGCATGATACCAATTGCATCAGATTCTACATGATTTTACACCGTTCGATCTCTGTTTCTATGATTGTACTCTCACATTATTGTTTTAGTTGTGTTGTTTCTGTTAAGGATTCTAAATGTTCCAACACATCAGCTTTATTGTGCTTATGGCTGTTCAAGTCATGTTTTTATTATGTATCAATAAAATGATAAAACTTCAGTCTTATCTTTCCCTTTCTCTCTTCCCTTAAATATCAATGGTTAGTAATAGTTACTGGGTTTTTAGCTTGACTATTCGAAGAATAAGGAGAGCTATCCTAGTCACCCGAGCGTCGGCGTCGGCGTAACCACTTATGTTAAAGTTTTTGTAAAGAGTTTTTGTACCACCTCAAATATTGACATATGGCTTTGAAACTTTGCACTCTTGTTCAACATCATGCCCCCCCCACCTGTACACAGGAGGAGGTAACTCGATCAAGCATTTTGACAAAATTATGCCCCTTTTTTACTTAGAATTTATGTTCAAGTTTGCGTACCACCTCAAATATTTTCAAAGTCCATTGAAATCTGGCTTTGAAACTTTGCACACTTGTTCACCATCATGCCCCCGACCTGTACACAGGAGGAGGTAATTCTATCAAGCATTTTGACAAAATTGTGCCCCTTTTTCAACTAAGAATTTATGTTAAAGTTTGCGTACCACCTCAAATATTTTCAAAGTCCATTGACTTCTGGCTTTGAAACTTTGCACACTTGTTCACCATTATGACCCCAGCCTGTACACAGGAGGAGGTAACTCTATCAAGCATTTTGACAAATTTATGCCCCTTCTTCTACTTAGAATTTATGTTAAAGTTTGTGTACCACCTCAAATATTTTCAAAGTCTGTTGACATCTGGCTTGGAAACTTTGCACGCTTGTTCACCATCATACCCCCAACCTGTACACATGAGGGGGTAACTCTATCAAGCATTTTGACATAATTATGCCCCTTTTTCGACTTAGAATTTACATTAAAGTTTGCGTACCACCTCAAATATTTTCCATTCAATTTATTTAAATATCTCAGCACATCATGTATTGCATTGAAATCTTATCTAATAGTTATCCATGCATGTTTCGCCAAAACTTTTCAATCCATACACCGAAAAGCGGCGGAATAGTTGAGCGTGCTGTCTCTGTGACAGCTCTTGTTTTGCTTTACTAAGCCACTAATTCAGCATAAGCCGGGCACATCCGGGCTACCGAATTAATTGTTTTGTAGAGAAAAAATAATAGCTTTCTTGGTGTTTTGGGTGAAGGTCCCTATGTTAGCCAGCAAGCATGTCTGACATGCTAAATAACGCAGTGAATAACACCATTTAATGACTTAATGGAAATTTATAGGGTGTTTTCGTTGAGGCTTTTTAGATGATTAAATCAATACTTCCAGCCATAACATTGGCAGGACAAGATCATAAACACTAAAGCCAGTTGTGGTAAAAAAAGTAAAATCCCAATTCTTTGCCTGGATGAATACCTGTAGGTATTTGTGGTTTGATATGCAGTACTTTTTAAGGTTAAATATTTGAATGAGTTCTTATTCAAGTTTTATATATTGATAGTCCAAAGAGACTTAATATTATGCTAGGTACATCGTATTTGAAATCATAATCCGTAAAGCTAGTACATGGCTTGTTATACTTGATGAAAAATACAATAAAAACTACAGGGACATGCCCAGTAGTCAGAAATTCAGAAAAAAAAACCTGTTCAGAGGCATAAGGCAAGAGCCAAAACGGCAATGAACAAGACAAACACACACAAATTATAAGCACCTCATACACAAATACAAACACACACAAATTATAAGCACCTCATACACAAATACAAACACACACAAATTATAAGCACCTCATACACAAATACAAACACACACAAATTATAAGCACCTCATACACAAATACAAACACACACAAATTATAAGCACCTCATACACAAATACAAACACACACACAAATTATAAGCACCTCATACACAAATACAAACACACACACAAATTATAAGCACCTCATACACAAATACAAACACACACAAAAATTATAAGCACCTCATACACAAATACAAACACACAAATTATAAGCACCTCATACACAAACACACACAAATTATAAGCACCTCATACACAAATACAATCACACACAAATTATAAGCGCCTCATACACAAATACAAACACACACACACACAAATTATAAGCACCTCATACACAAATACAAACACACACACAAATTATAAGCACCTCATACACAAATACAAACACACACACAAATTATAAGCACCTCATACACAAATACAAACACACACAAAAATTATAAGCACCTCATACACAAATACAAACACACAAATTATAAGCACCTCATACACAAACACACACAAATTATAAGCACCTCATACACAAATACAATCACACACAAATTATAAGCGCCTCATACACAAATACAAACACACACACACACAAATTATAAGCACCTCATACACAAATACAAACACACACAAAAATTATAAGCACCTCATACACAAATACAAACACACAAATTATAAGCACCTCATACACAAACACACACAAATTATAAGCACCTCATACACAAATACAATCACACACAAATTATAAGCGCCTCATACACAAATACAAACACACACACACACAAATTATAAGCACCTCATACACAAATACAAACACACACAAATTATAAGCACCTCATACACAAATACAAACACACACACAAATTATAAGCACCTCATACACAAATACAAACACACACACAAATTATAAGCACCTCATACACAAATACAAACACACACAAATTATAAGCACCTCATACACAAATACAAACACACACACAAATTATAAGCACCTCATACACAAATACAAACACACACAAATTATAAGCACCTCATACACAAACACACACAAAATATAAGCACCTCATACACAAATACAAACACACACAAATTATAAGCACCTCATACACAAATACAAACACACACAAATTATAAGCACCTCATACACAAATACAAACACAGACTACACAATATCTTTACCGATGGGATTACCGCCTTTGAACAGTCAGTGAAGTCTACAGATGGTGAATGAAAAATATGCCAGTATCAGGGAGGATAAATTATATATTTGGACTTTACCTGCTGTGGCTTTCTAAAATTTTACTACTTGATCTTAGGTTCAACCCATTTGATCATCATTTTGATTCTTCTAGTAACATAATTTTAATTATATATTATTGCATGAAGATATATTCACACAATATTTGATAAAAACAACAACAAAGGAACAGAAACAGTGGAATGTAACATTGTTTAAATTCATATAAAAAAAGCCATGCAAAAGTTCTTCCAACAGTTACAGCCCTTTCACAAAACGTCAATCAATATGCAGAATGATAACATTGTAGTTACATGTAAACATTGAAACGATATGAATTCAGAAATATATAGATTCCCCAGATACAAATCCTCAGTAGAATTATGATGGATTACAATTCTATCTCTGTACTTCACCTATTTGGACAATTTTGTCAGGTTGGTTATCAATCAATATTATTGAATGGAAATCTGTTTTAATAGTTTTATGACCATTGAACATTGTACTACATAACCATGACTTACTTATAGCATTTTAAAAACACTAAAATAATGCATGCATAGAACACCATACTTTCTACCCACGCCACATGCATATTGACACAAATGTATGGAAAAAACACATCCTGGATACATTAACCAATGAGGGAATGATTTAAGAATACTTAACCACTATTACTGAGTTAAGGAACTAAGTGTGGTATGTGTTATTTACATAGTTCAAATAAGAGCAGGATACATTTTACTTGTACAGTGTTGAAATAAATGTTGAAATAAATGAGTTTCATATACATACTCCTTTGTTAACATTGGAGTCAATACATAATCATCAAACTGTGAGTATACTTCTTATTGATCTATTGATTATGAAATGTCTAAATATAATTTTTTTTACATCGATTATGACATGTCAATCATTTTGTTTAACCTTGTTCTAAATATGATCTTTTTACGTCTCAAAAGACAAAACATCATGATAAGAAAAATAGTAGAAGCAATTATGTTTATAAGGTATAGAGATAATACATTGAAAATATTATTTATTTAATTTGTACAAGAAAGAATAACTTGGAAATAGACACTTTGATAAGTTTTTGTGGTCAAAAGAACAGTCTAAACATTTAATAATAAATTCACAATAAAGGGAAAGCAGTGGCAGAAAATGTGAAGATGACACGTTCCAACTGTCTGAAGAACAGTTTCCGGGTGACATCGGGCTTTAGTGTTGATCAGATCAAATCCCTGGCACACCTGTATGCAGAACACAAGGAGTTCCAAGGTAAGATATGACTAGTTTTATTTTTTTTAAACGCACACAGAAGTATTTTATCATATTTCAAATGCATTCAAAAAGTTGAAGATTTGATAAAAATAAAGAATGGTCACCCATCTGCTTATTTTCATTTACTTTATTGTCTTCTTCAAATACTTTTAACACAAATATACTGAGTAACTTCACTATGTACATATATCATAAATATTTGATCGGATGAAATTTTTGAGTTATGTTCACTTACGGTATGCATTTACAAAATTGTTACTTAAGATAATTGTCATTAGCAATTGGATGATCATAAAATACTGAAAAAATAGTAAAATCAGGAAGGTGAAAACAATAGCTTTCAGAGATAAAAAACAACAAAATAATGATTTGTTTGGACAGGTTATGATAAGTTCATGGACAATATGAATCTATTTTATTTGATATTCTCATGTTGTCCCAACATAAAGTATATAAAAGGGTTATTAGGACTGAGTTTTGACCGTTGAGGTTATATACGACTTGAGTGGATCAACGAGGTATGAGCCGTTGAAATCAAAATCTGCGAAAAAACAGTCAAATTACTACATTCAGGATTAAATACTAATAACCCATTTATTATATACACTACTGGTTAAATCACTTAAAAGATTAATGTTTTCAAAATAAATGCCATTTTAATGACTATTTTGTTAAAGGGACTGTACACCAGATTGGCACCAAAAAAAGTTTTTTTCTGTAACGCATCTCAGGACAATTATTTAATAAAATGTTTAACTTATTGATATCATAATTGTAAAAAAACGTACCAAAATGTAAAAAAAAAATCTAGTTGGAGACCGGTGTCGAACCGGTGTCGCCAAAATTGCAATCCAGTCCTGTATCCACTGTGCTACGAAGGCTTACTCTAAACAGTTGGAATATTTAAGCTATATACCTTACATGGTCATATCACATGATAACATCGACTAGCCAATCAAGCATAAGGAATGAATTCTACTAGGTAGACATACCTAGTAATATTTTTTAATGGAATAATACGAACAAAACTGCAAAAAATAATTTAATTGTAAACTATGTGGTACTTCAGTTAGTAAGTTCCAATGCATTGTACACATCAATACCAAGTTTATGTCAGTATTTTTTTCGATGTTTTATCATACGGAGTACAGTCCCTTTAAGTACACTCACTACTTGAGAAGAATACGGACTACCGTATTTTGTTATATGTATCGCATGTGGATTTGTGTTGGTTATATTATAAAAAAACAATAGCCATACAGAAAGGGTTTTATCAATTTGTATTTGATGGCAAAAAGAGGTAGAATACCAGGACACATCAGTTTTGAGGGTCACACCAATGCATTAGGAAGACATCACAAACTAGTAATACTATTTTCTATTCAGACTGACCTTCACCTTAAGCCTGATGTATATTGGGTTTATTTCTTTAGTTGTAGGGGACAGTAGTTATGAAGGTCGAGAGTCTTTAAACAGGAAGATACGGCCCCACATTTGTGACATCCTCGACCTGAAGGTTGACGCCATTGTGTGCCCTACACAGACTGACCTTCACCTTGAACCTTACGGATGTAAGCCATGAAATCTTTTTTAGGGCGGTTATTCAAACCACAGGTGATATCATAAATAATTTAACAAAAACATTTAAATAGATTTAGTTTAAGGTTTAGTTTTGAAAGATGTAACTTGAAAGCCACTTGTTTTTTTTTATTTTAGGTAGAGCTGGACACAAATTTAAATCAAAATAAATCTTGTCAGATACTGGGCCCATACAATGATGCTGTTCACAATATTGTTAACAGTAACAAAGTTCTGAACAATGTCACAGTTCAATATCAGGACAGAATTGGTATTATCATTCCAAATAGTCGTATTTTAGTCTCAAAACTGTGTTCATTTTGGCATGAACACTATTGGAGATCAACTTTGAATGTATGAATTTTTAAACTCTTTTTAGCTCTACTGGCCAAAGGCCAGAAGAGCTTATGCGATGGTAATGTGTACGTAGTATATGCGTATGTGCGTCCGTGCGTCTGTAAACAAACTTTTTGTGTGTGTTTTTGCATCCATCTCAGCACAATTGCTTGTGAATGTTTGTTCAAATTGATCAATGTTGTCCTCGGATGCCCTTGACTTTGACCTTTTGACCAACTTTTTTTAAATTTTAAAAACAACAGAAATTTTTACCATGAGTACAGTTTTGAAAGCATTTTTTTGTCAGATGACTTTTATTTGGCACATATTAAAATAGTTCATGCAACTAATCTGCTTACAATACTTTCTGGGCTCAGATGTTGAACGTGCAACGTTTTCAGGTAACCCAAACACAAAATGTGAACTTTATGTCTGTTGCCTTTTACCCATACATACATGCTCTGGATTAAAAATGACCACAAGAGCCATGCCAGTAGAGCATAGGCCCTTTTGGGCCTCTTGTTAATCATATACTATAGAATTCTTATATACAACACAAATCAGTATTTGTGCTGTTTTCAGTGGCTCACCAAGTGTTGGCCAAGGGTGGGTTATTGCTACAGGAGACATGCAGACAGATAGGGACCATCCCTGTGGGTCAGGCAGAGCTCACTGGGGGTACGTTGTTGCATTGCTTTTGAAAAAAAAAATTATACAGGTATTGCTATATAGTCATGGATATTGTAAACTTGTGTTGATGTCGTCATCAATATTTAATACCGATAGAGAGATTTTCTGTGGCAAACAGTGATTACCAGTAATCTGAAATATGACACGATATCTCTATTTCTAAAGATATATCTAGCTTTCAAAAGATTTTTAAGTAATTACTATAGAGCTTAATTATTCTTTTATTACTTTCAGGTTATGAGTTGGATTGTAATTGTAAGTATCATACTTGTATGTTACATTTAAAAAAAAATCTTAACAGAGTGATTGTTTCACAACGTGGTAATTGTCACGATATTTGCACAAAATATTTGATAATGGAAATTCTATATTGTAACAACTGGTAGTATAAAAATGTATATTTTTGAATTTTGCATGTACCAGTTTTTAAAATGAGGTTATATCTGTGATGGAAGCAACTGTCAAAATGTGTAGCATGTTCAATTCAATTCAGATGTGATCCACACAGCAGGTCCTCCTCCAGATACCCTCCTTTCCTACCTCCAGAGGAAAGAGTGCCTAAAGAAGAGTTACCTTTCCTGTCTCAGGAAGGTTAGGGACAACCATGACATCAGAACTGTGGTACGTTAGAACATAATGATTCAAGGCACTGGCATAGCTCCATGTTGACATTGTACGCTTGGGCCTGCACATTAAAATATCTTATTTGGTCTAGCTATGCCCCTGCCAGATCTCCTCATGGTTGTCTGTCATTGGAAGGGAGCCATAAACATTAGTCATAAAAAAACCTTAGTTACATTAACACATCATTTGCCTTGTGTTTTTTACTTTTGACCTTGACCTAGACTTCAACCCAAATTTCAAACAAAGTCTTTCCATTAATCAGTTTGTACTTTACTTCACCTTAATATCTAGACTTAAAATCAACAACTCAACAAACATATCTGTTTGGCCGATAGCGTGCACAAATGCTAGGCACGTTTTATTTAGCAAGCATGATTATATATATGCTAGTATACCAGTTGCATACAAAGCAGTAAATATTTTATGAATCATGCTACATGAACTTGACAAAGCAATTTGAGTAAAAAATATCTTGCACACAAATTACTGATAACATCTTGAAAGCAATATTCAAAATCGAAAATACCATGGGCCAGAGTAAAAACCAGAGAAAAAAAATCACCCAAACAATAGAGGGTAAGAAGATGCTCTGGAAAACTGTACCCATTCTTATCATTTACATTTCTAATAAATATTATTACAATATTACCTAATTTCCTTTCTCAAATAATTATACTTTTTTATTAAAAACATAAAAACTATCAATAAAACACAAATTTTCAATATATTCAATATTGAAAATCAAAGAAAATAGGTATATCCCGACTACTGTGCATGCTAGAACTGAATCAATTTTCTTCTCGGAAATCACTGTCTATACTGCTTATCCTTTGTATTGTTGAACTCTACCCCTCATAACAAAACTCAATCACCTATTGGTCATCTTCAATCAAACTGACTGTATCGTAAAGACTATACTATGAAGCGCTGTAAAGTAAGAAGTATTGCCTTCACTCACTTCACGTATTTTGGGTAATATTTTGAGAAAAATGTGGCAAATAATTTGATTAATAAACCTAAATGCTTCAATTCAAACACCATCATATACCTTGGGGAAACTATTACACTCTGCTTCATTGAGTTATATAGTGTCAAAGGAATCAAGTGAGGGGGTAGCTGATGACAAATTCAGTAGTTCAGTTACTGATGAGATGCATGTTTGTTGCAGGCCTTCCCAGTGCTTGGTTCTGGTGGGGCGGGTATGCAGCTTGTGGATGCTGTGAAAATAGCTGTCACCTCCATCAGGCAGTGGCTAGAAAAATCCAGGAATGCCAAGGCGGTAAGATATTGATGACTTACATTTCAGATTTAAGAACTGTTTCATTTCATTGCTTATTAGGTTAAAAATGTTGATGTTCATTATAATGTCCACTTTTAAGATGGAAAAGAAACTGCATAGCTGGTGTTACATTGTGGAAACACCAACATGTACATGTATATTGGCTAGTGTTTTAAGTGTTAAAGAAAATCAAGCAATTTACGGTACTGCATAGCTGGTGTTACATTGTGGAAACAAGAACATGTACATGTATATTGGCTAGGGTTTAGCGCTAAAAGAAAATAAAGCAATTTACAGTACTGCACATTTTAACTTAAATGTTGTTATGTGCAAAACATGTTCAAAAGCATAAAAACATGTAGAAGCTCTTTTCTGATATTTTATAAGCACATTATTATAATGGACAGCTACCAAATACCGGTACTCATTGAATGTCATTGACTTAACGTCCAGTTCTTTGTCCTAGAATTCACACTGCACTAATACCTCAATGTTTATTCTTTTATATGTATAACCAGGTTGACAGCGTGGTATTGTGCATGTACAGTGAGGAACAATGGCAGGCATACTTCCCCGAACTCACAGTGGCATTCCCATATGGCAAAGGTCAGCTCTATTTGAAAGTTAAGATTTTAATTTTGATGAAATACATGCAGTTCTGCATTATATATATTGCGTTTTATTAATCTTACAATTTGCAAACGCCAAACTAAATGTCTATGTATTTTTTGAATGGCCCTTGTATGCTTATTCTTTCCTGCTTAAAAATTTATTTTTACAAAGCAAGAGTACATTTTTAACATTATAATTCACATCAACCCCTGCTCCAAAAACCGTGCCAAAATATATTTTTTATTTGACAAATAATAGGCTTAAGCAAAACTGACAAAAAGGGATAACAAAAATAGTGTGGGAAAATATAAACCACTTGCTGTTTCATTGAAAGAATGAATAGAGGGTATTTGTTGATTTTGGTGTTAGCACTGCATAATCACTGAAAGCCATATTTTCACAGTCAATATAATCAATCAAATCAATCAGAGTGAAATCAATAAGATCTTAGTCCAAAATTAAACGAATTATGCTTATGGTAAACTTTAGAAAGTTGTCAAATCAATTGGCATGAATTGTAAAATTGCAAGAGAATCCAATGTCATGACATTATTTCAAACAATTTTAACCCGGCATAGTGTAGGTTGTGGTACCTCTAAAAAGAAACTTGTGAACTAAAAAATGTATAAGAAGTGAAAATATCAGCAGCAAAAATAACAATTTTTAACAAAAAACTTATAAATGTAAACCTTTATCTAGCCTTTTTAAAGATCCAGATGAGATTATAAACCTTAATTTTCTCTCTTTACATATACTTTAATTGTTTGTTTTCATTGAAAATGATTATTTAAATTGAGAACCTTTTCTTTTAAACACCCTTTCATATAACTTACTATTTGCTCTTTTGTTATGCAATTTACCAACTGCCAAACACCTAACACTTTCAGATGTGGCAGGGTTTGATCAAGAAGAGCTACCAATAGTTCCCAGGACTGCTCTTTTCCACCCAGCTGAAACTATAGCCACCAACATCCAATGTTACAAGTACCAGCCCCCTGCTAGAAGACAGGTCTGCAGGCATTTCCAGGCTCTTGTAACAGAGTGCCATGCTGGGCTCGAAGATTCTTCTCTGGAGCGATTCAGATTTACAGCTATTTTCCAAAACTCTTGCCCTCCAACGCATCGAGTTCTACTTCATAACAATGTGGACCTTTCAGCTATTGAAATACAGGTGGTTTGCCACTCCAGAAAAGAAGAGGACTTGGACGACACTCTCTGTAGACGAATACAGAATTTGGTGAAATGTTACCTGCTCTCTGCTTTGGAAAACATTTCCAATTTTTCCACATTTGTGCGCTGTGAAAAATCTGTTATGGGTCAGCGCGGGATGATGTATGATGCAGACTTTCTACAAGATCTGGCCAACCGGAATGAGACACAGCCCTGCGTACACTCCTGTGACAAAGACACACACCTCCTTAACCCACTGACCATGCTGAAATACTGGAGATGGCAGAGAAGAGCACATGTATGTCTATATTTTGTTGAATGTGAGCAGCTTATTGAAATGTTCCTGTCAAAAAGGCAACACTTTTATAATATTCTGTTAAACTGAAAGGGTTCTAACAATGATAATAATATGTACTTGATATTTTCGTTGAAATAGAATACATGTATGCTTAGAAGTAAAAGGATGAGATTGAATGTTTGATCTTCTTAATAATAATAATAATATCAATTCATTTATGGGCTTTAGTGATTTTCTATGTAATAACATTCTTTGTTTCACAATGGTTTGCTTTTATCCTTCTAGAGAAGCCTGAATGTCCAAGTAGACAAAAGATCCCCACAGCAACATGATGAACAGGGAGACCAATCAAATAGTTGCTCTGAAATCAATGACTTCTCCAACACTGAAGCAAGGCCCAGTTCCCCATATAGCCCGGCTATTGTGCGAGGAGCCCCTGTAGAAATTGAATGGGTGGATTCTGGCTCATCTGGGAGTTTGAAATCAGATGCAGATAATGGCATGTATCAAGCAGAAAGAGTTCATAAGGAAACAGTTGGCCAAGACCAGAATAACAACATTAACAATGATGAAAGGGGAGATAACAGCAGCACCTCCTCATGGAGCCCGCTGGGATCCTTAATGAGCCTGTTCAGTTGGAAACAACACCATGAATTACCTACAAGAAACATAGTGGAACATGAACATCACACTTTTCAACCTATGGATGACAGTCTGATGAATAGTGTTCCTAGAGTGGATGAAACCAAGCAAAAGACTCCTTGTAATGAACATAAAAAGTCAAATTCCCAAATTACTAGTAACTCAAAAATGCAGAGTGAGATAACAGGTACCTCCTCTGGAAAAGTGTTTCATGCCTCCGTACATGAGAATAAGCATACATCTGGCACTAAAGATATGCACCAAAGATCTCTCTGTGCTCACTGCTCCCATGATAAGAGGTCACATCCAACCAATAACTTAATCGCAAAAAGTAATATCTGCGTAAGTTGCCAGCCTGTAAATGAGCAAGCCATTGGTGCTTGTGGAGGCAGGGTCCCTATCTCTATGAACAATCTTACTCCTTTTGATCCATTTACAAACAACACATATTCTAATAATATGAACATTAATTCTGTGAGTGACAGAGACTTTCTCAGGCTTGCCAAGAAAATAGGCAACAAGCAAAGACAACTGGGGCTTGAGCTTGGTCTTCCCTATGCAGAAATACAAGTGATATGTGAGAACAACCCTAGGGATGCTGAGATGCAGGGGTTTGAAATTATAGCCGCTTGGAGACAAAGACTGGGGGGTAGAGGTACCCTGAATGATCTATTGGATGCAATGAGTTCTTGTGGAATTGACACCAATACTGTTGATAGAGAACTGAACATCTGAAAGTGTGGTTTTCTGTGATAGTATAAAGGTCAAGTGGTTCATGTAATCTAGTATTTGATGCTGTTTCAAGCTACCAGCTGGTTCATGTAATCTAGTATTTGATGCTGTTTCAAGCTACCAGCTGGCTCGTGTGATCTAAATTTTAATTAAGTTTTGAGTTACAACCTTTCTTTGTACTTGTATAATGAAATGTACATTTTTTTTTTTTTTTTTATTGCAATGCATTTAATCACCGTTAATCCGAACACTGTTTATTCGAAATTATCGCTTTTTCAAATTTATATTTAGGTCCCAGTTTTATTTCTTCTTGGATTAATGAAAATTTTCAGCAATAATCCCTATTTTGAATTTATCAATTTTTCAAGTTAAGATTACCATCCTGATTCGATATTTCACACCTATTTATCAATCATTGTTTGACCTTGGTCATTTCATAGTTTTCACACCAACTACGGAGATAGCACGCAGGCATCGTCTTGAGGTGATAATGAAGCACATTTGGCGCTTGTTAAAGAATTACATTGAGCATGCGTATGTAACAAACATTGGTGTATGATAAGAAGCGATTTATTTTGGGTGTAGTTTGTATATAATTTACACAATCTGAACGTCATTTGAATTGTCTATCTAAACCGTGGCGGAGATGGGCCCAGTTCCTATCTGGGAGGATGTCTAAATCAGAAGTGAAAGAGAAGTATGAAAACAAAGTGCAGCAAGACATCAAATCATTCTTTAAAAAATAACTCGAATGATACTAAGTTAACTTAGTCTAACTTCAGTGCATGTTTACTTAACAATGCAAAATATTGGTAACGTAAGGCCGACATTGCAATCTTCACAACTAAATAATTTATGTCATCAATATTTTTTTCTAATAATTGTTAATTCGAAATATCATTAATCAGAAGTTTTTATCTGGGTCCCGACGACTTCGGATGAACGGTGTTAAAATGCATTTGCCAACTGCCATAGAATCATGTTAAAGAGTGTACCTAAAATTCTTAACCTAGTTCTCTGAAATCTTGAATGTGTATTTTTTTCATTAATTATTGGAACTTTCCTTGCTGAAAATTGTGATTGTGAACATAAGAATTATTACAATATGTTGAGGTATTTACCGTTGTTTTTTTTTTGGGGGGGGATCATTGTATGTCCGTCATCTGTCCCTTGTCCCTAGTTTTTTTACAAATTACAGTCCACAATTTGGTTCAAAACAATGAATCTTTGTTTTTCTCTATAAAATCCAGGCCAAGTTTGATTCTGGGTCATAAGGAAATGGAAGGAGGCCACTAGGTCCACAATTTTGGCCCAAAGTCAAAGAAACTCAGAATGTCATTATAAAGTAAAGGTCAAGTTTGATACTGGGATAAGTGCTGTCACAAATAGGTAACCATGTCAAACCAGAACTTTGTTCACACCTGAGGCCACAATTTAAGTCAAAAATCAATGAGACATGGTCAAAATGTATGTCTTTAAATCATTAGGGCAAAAGAAAGAAAAGCTTTGTCAACACTTTTCGAGTCACAATTTTAGTCCAAATTCAATTAATTTTGGTCAAGATGTTAGTCTGCATAAATTTAGTCATGTTCGATTGGTCATATGAAGTAAAAAATAGTCAAATGATTAAGAAAATCCTTGTTATTTGGTCATAATGTTTGTCTCCATAAAATCTAGATAAAGTTTGAATAAGGGTCGTGTTGAGTCCCAAAATTATGTCTTAGAACAAAATTCACACTCTTAGGCCACAAATTTAGCCCAAAATAAATCCAACTTGGTAAGAATGTTTATCTGCAAAAAATCTAGGTCAAGTTACGTACTTGATTATGTGGGATCAAAGACTACCGTAGGTAAAAATAAACAGAAAAAATGTTAAATGATCCAATGAAACTTGGTCAGAATGTTTTCCTCCATAGAATTTAAGTCTTTTTAGATACTAGGTAATGTGCAGTTAAAAATGAGGTAACTAGGTCAAATCTCCAATGACTCCATAACTGTGAAAGCAACAGCTATAATCCTAGTAATCAATGTAAATATATTGTCATTTTACAATTGTTAACACAGTTTGTAATCTGCCTCCCCATTAATGACATAAAAGGCTAAGACAATACGTGTGTACTCAGTTTCATATGAAAATCTTCAAAGGTTTTCGAGTTGCAGGCATGATGAAACATTTGGCACATTTTTTCATACAATCAGAGAGCCTGACTACAAATATTGGTACCAAAGTTATAGACTGCTATATACACTAGTGTCATAGTTAACACAGGTACTGAACGTTGTGTGAAGATCCTGAACAGTTTTTGTATTATGGTTAAGTTTTTTTTAAGTCTGCCTCCCCATTGATGACACAAAGGCTATGACAATACCTGAACAAGAGCTGCCTGATGTAACTTGGTTGTGTGATACTTCTGAAGTTCTGAGGACACTGGAGATTTTTAGCAGTCTTAGAAACTTTCATGGCTGTAGCTCAAATACTGTTGGAAATGCGCATTACACAACATTGCATACACTATAGGCTACTTTTTTAACTTAAGTCAAGGGCAAAAACTTTAAAAAAAAATTCACATACTGCTTAACATTTCTGTAAAGTTTCGTCACTCTGGCTACATTACTTTTGGAGATACGTGCGACAGAACGTTTTGTGACAGACATTTGTGTAGAGATGTTATTTTTTAACTAAGTCAAGGGCCATAACTCCGCACATATTGGGCAAGCATCAAACAACATCTCAGGTGCACTACTACACATGCTGGATAATTTCTTAAAATGTACTTATATATTGGAGATCCCTGTGCATGTGCGACACAAGATTTAACTAAGTCAAGATCCATAACTCTGCACTTACTGGTAGCAACACACAAAACTCCAGGACCACACAATGCTGCTTAGCATTCCTGTCAAGTTTCATCGCTCTGGTTAATATACTTTTGGGGATATGCCCAGCACAAATAAAGGACGGACAGACAGACATATAATCATGCCAAATGTAAAATGTCTACCTTCAGTTTAAGGAGAGACAATCACATCAGATGATCAGTGGTTACTGAGATATAATTATCTGCATGCCAGTTGATAGCACCCAATACTTTTTCAAGCTTTAACAAGGCCGAAACCAGGGTGACCAAAATTACATTCCTCACTAGATATATACAGTTTAGCTACATGTAAATTCTACTTTACAAGGAGAAGAAATGCTACATAAACAAATCTTTATTCAATCATAAATTCAATATATACATAGGTACAACATGAGAACCATTATTCAGAAGTGAACCACTTCTTGCCCAAGTTAAAACTAAATATCAACTTTATTTTAAAAATTACTTTTACTTTACTCAAACAATACTTGAACATTGCGACATTTACCAATGCTGTAATACAAAACAAAATGCTAAAATATTTGTAAAAAGACTGAAAAAAACCCAATGTCATAAAACTATGCATCAACACAGTAACACTGAATATATCTAGAATTTTACAGTTTTATACCCATTTCACTTCATAACAAAGATACTCTACCCAGGATTTTTTACTGTTGTTTGAATACTTACTATATGTTTTTCACTCTTATAACATGGCAGTGTACTGTTTGTGTTATATATATGTCTATATTACGTCGTCCCCATGACTAACAGCCATAGGCATTTAGGTGCCATTTAGCCAAAGAACTTTGAACCTGAACTTTATTGTCTGAAAACTAGCTGCTGTGAAAGCACAGATGGCAAAATGTCCACTCATCGATATAGGTTGTCAGTTAAAATTGTTCAGTTTTGTTGAACAGCCAAGTAAGACCTGGTCAGTGGATCTATCTACTCGACATCATCCTCAGCTAGCTGGGCTGAGAGTTCGGGTTTCTTTGTTACCTCTGCTCTTTCTTGTAGCAACCGCTGAAACATTGAAACCAGGTATCAATCTTGATTGTAAAAGGGTTGCAAGTTGTTCCCCTAGTGGCTTATAAATAAGATACCCATGCATGTGAATATATTGACACAGTTTGTATTATTACCTGTAACGGCATAAGTCCATTTATAAGAAAGTAATAAAGATAAAAATTGCACTCTGTATATATATGCTAGCATGTATAAAAGTATTATCAATTTAAGATTTACTTTAAACAGCTTATATATAACAAGAGCTGTCACAGGGACAGCGCGCTCGACTATTCCGCGGCTTTTCAGTGTAAGGATTGAAAAGTTTTGGCGAAAGATGCATGGATCACTGTTAGATTAGATTTCAATGCATTACATGATGTGCGGAGATATTAACATAAATGTGGTTACATGCAAAATTTTAACCAGAATTTTTAAGTGTAATAATAAAGGGCCATTATTTGCAAAACACAGTTATCTAACTTGATTATTCAATTAGGTTGGGTGGTTGTATAAAGTCTCAATGCAATTCATCCAGTAGTTGCTGAGATATTAACCTATGTGTGCTTACATGCAAAACCTTAACCAGAATTTCTGAGTGAAATAATAAAGGCAAGTATTTGCATTAAATGCAAACTAAAGTTATCTAAGTTGGAAAATTAAGTAGGTTGGATGGTTGAGTACCATTGTATCAAGTCTCAATGCAATACCTCGAACAGTTGCTGAGATATTAACCTATGTGTGCTTGCACGCAAAACCTTAACCAGAATTTCTAAGTCAAATAATAAAGGCCTATTATTTGCATTAAATTCAAACTAGAGTTATCTTACATGGTTAAATAAGTAGGTTGGATGGTTGAGTACCATTGTATCAAATCTCAATGCAATACCTCAAGTAGTTGCTGAGATATTAACCTATGTGTGCTTGCACGCAAAACCTTAACCAGAATTTCTAAGTCAAATAATAAAGGCCTATTATTGGCATTAAATGCAAACTAGAGTTATCTAACTTGGTTAATTGAGTAGGTTGGATGGTTGAGTACCATTGTATCAAGTCACAATGCAATACAGTACATGAGCGAAAGTTTGAATTTTTCAAAATACTGAAAATAGGGTGTTTACATAGGGAAATGCCATTTTTACAATACATTATATAGGATAAATATTTTCCAAAATACTGAATTCAGTGTCAATACTGAAAACTTTCACCCATGATTATACATCAAGTAGTTGCTGAGATATTAACCTATGTGTGCTTGCACGCAAAACCTTAACCAGAATTTCTAAGTCAAATATTAAAGGCCTATTATTGGCATTAAATGCAAAGTAGAGTTATCAAACTTGGTTAATTAAGTAGGTTGGATGGTTGAGTACCATTGTATCAAGTCTCAATGCCTCAAGTAGTTGCTGAGATATTAACCTATGTGTGCTTGCACGCAAAACCTTAACCAAGGGGTGACGCCGACGCTTGGTTGAGTAGTATAGCTCTCCATATTCTTCGAATAGTCGAGCTAAAAATGATAAAGAAGTGAAATCATCAGAATGAGGGCTGTTGAGATAAAAGGGATTAATTCATTATTTGCAACATATTGTGCCCAAACTACCAGTCAATTGTTCCTATAAATTTGAAATCCATTTGAAGATCATTTATAATTTTATTCTATAAACTGTGATACATTGTGTAAGCCTAACCCCTTACATAAATCTCATTTTTTTCTACAACATGACTGCCTCAGCAGGACTCATTTTTGCTGACAATATCACATTATTACCGTAGTATGTGTAACAAGAAAAACATTTCATTGAACTCACGTTTTAAAATCTATTAAATATTTAGAATATAAAAAAATCATAAGGATATATATATCAGTTGCTTGTGGAAATAAAATAACTGTATATTAGATTTATAAAATATTACATAACAATTAGTTTAAATCTTAAAAGAATTCTGAGCCCATGCATTTCCTCAGCAACACTACTCTAGTTTATTGAAGCATATAATTTTGCATGCATGTGTTGGTATATTAAAGATGCACTCTTACTCCCAAATAAAATTTAACACATATAATACAATTGTTTCAATATATCAAAAAGGATGAACAAATGTCGAAAGCAATGGTTCTCATGAAGGATACCATGTTTAATTTTAAAGAAATGTGCAGAAAACACAGTATTGCTACCTTATGAGACCATAGTTAATCGCAGTAAATCTTTTAGCATTCACCAATCATTTAATATTTTTTGCGTTTTCAGGTATTAAATACAAAGCTATATTATTGTTAATAGTAATTAATATTTTCCATAAATGCATTATTTAGTAAGCAGTTGAGGGTGTATCACTTAAAATTTATGTTTGTTTTAATTTATTTAATTTGGAATAAGAGTGTCACTTTAACAAGTATAGAATAAGTGAAACCATGAAGTGTTTATTATGACAACCATAGAGCTACAAAAGCCAACAGTAAGGAGGCTTTGTTTGGAAGTGTTCTAAATTATATAAACTTGTTAATTATATAAATTTGTTTTAACTGTTTATATTTACAAATTTCTTCAGAAAGTACTCTAATTTTCCATACAATGACAGGTCTATATGACATTTCAGAACAATCATTTAATAATAAAAAGCCATTAGTATATACATGTGTTTTAATAGCAACCTTTACCTTTCTAATATTTGTTTTCTACATATCCTTTCTTGATCTTTTAAACAAGCACAACACCGCAAACTTACCGATGTTTAGAAATATTGTAAATATGGGAAATTATGAAGAGGTGAATACACGCTGAGTGTGTAAGTGGCCACAGCAGAACTAAGGGTGAAACTAAAAACCACAAGCATACCTTTCCTGCCTTGGAACATATCTCGTCCCATACCTGCTTGACAATGGGTATTCGTGTTTCTAGTGACTGAACAACCTCGGGTGGGAGAGTCTGTCTGAACACCTGCATCAGATGGGCTGGCTGACCACACACGGCCACCGCATTAGCAAGGTGCTCAACACCCTCATTAAGCTCTGCAATATACAATATTATACAATTAAATAACCAAACAATGAAATGAAATACATTTTATGATTTTATGACCAGCCATACTTAAATATAAAAAACATCTTCAGCCAATAAAAAACTTCATAGGTGTAACCTGTCATTTGCGCATGATTCATTTACATACCGTGATTGATAGCATTCACAACAAATATTTCCCTGTATTATCAAAGTCAAAAAAAACTGTCCAACACAATTAAACTATATATAAATTAATAATTGACCAGTTAAAAACATGAACTCAGGCAATCCACCACTACTTACGGCCATTGGAAAGAAGAATTTCACCCAAATTGATTTCCTGCATGAAATACTGTTGGCATGCTGACTCATTGAGTGGATCTGGGAACTGTATAAAATAAAAATATATACAGTTAAGTGTTTCATGAATATTTCAAAGAAAGACTACATTGTAGTGTACATCGTATGTGATATTTACTTTGACCATGTCATTTTCACCTGTTACAACAGAGTGTGGTCTTGTGTAGTTAAGGACATTGGAGTACCTGGAGAAAACCTATTTGTCTGGCTTCATGGTGACCACATACCAAACTTGCATATGCCAAGGCCAAGAATCGAACAAGGGACAGTTTACTGAGAAGTGAGTGCACTAACCCTTGCGCAAACCAGAATACCTCATACTACAGCTGCATTAGACAGTGTTACAAAAGTACATTAATACCTTTGTATTGGAAGTATTTGAGGACTGTTTTGATGCTTTTTTACGTCCTGAAAAAAGACACAACATAAAAGTTAGTTAGTTTAACATGTACATTAAATTGGATGTATTTATTTTTCTTTTATAAATATGCAGTCAGTTTTACATCATCTGTCTCAAGATGGTGCATATTACTTAAATCTATTAACTTTTGAGCTTTGTTTCATCCCACATATATAATACATATTTGATGATTATACATGCTTTTTAGTCTTTATCACACTAGGAAGTGCTCTAAACTAAAAGTAAAAATGTTTGAAACCTCATTGGCAAGTCGACAGTTGGTGGAATTACCGAAATCCTGGTAAATACCGAAATCCCCTTTCATTTTTGTTTTCTTTCATACACCCGGATTTAATACTTTATTGTGTTTGAATGTTGTATGCCGTAATTGTTGGAGGTTGGAGAGGGGTGGAGAAGTCGGAGGAGGTTTTGGGGTGAGAATCGTGGTGACTAAAACCCGGGACCCCCTTTCATTTACACAAGTTCATACAAAAAAAGAGTATGTGAGGAGGTTCGTACACCGGGGCTTCAAAACTGCATTGTGTTTTAGTGGGTTGTATGCTGTATTTCTTGGTGGTTGGAGAGGGGTGGGAGAGTCGGAGAAGTTGGGGGTGGGGCAGGGAGTGATTAAAACCCAGGAACCCCATTCATATTTCAAAGTACATACAAAAGAGTATACAGTATGGTTTAAAACTGTATTGTGTTTGAGTGGGTTGTATGTCGTGGTTGAGGTTGGTTGGAGAGTCAGAGGAGGGGCTGGTGGCTACGAAAAAGTCTCAAATACTACTTTCCGATACTTCATTTCAAAGTGTGGAGGTAATGGGTGGTAGGGATCATACTTTACATACAATTGTCTGCGAGGTGGTTTGTGTGCCATAGTTGTTGGTGGTTTGAGATGCGTGGGGAAGTCGGAGAAATTGAGGGTGGCTATGAAGAAGTCTCAAATACTACTTTCACATACCTCATTTCAAAGTGTAGAGGTAGTATGCGAGGGTGTGTACGCCGATATCTAATACTTCATTTTGGTCGTGACCTGTATGCCAAAGTTGTCGATGGGGTGAGAGGGGTGTGGAAGTTGGACGAGGGGGAGGGCTAAATCCCGGGAAGTCCTTTCAATTTCATATATGTTAATGTTTTAACAACTAGTTCAATATCACATTTTATATTTGTTTGATTGCTTTTCTTATTTTTAGTATGTCGTATATTGGATGTTTTAAATGTGTCTTAATTTTTATTGATTTTGCCTGTAATAAGTTATCCGTTTATTTCGTTGTAAAGCGCCTTTGAACGTGTGTATCAAAAGGGTTGTATATAAAGCAAATAATACAATTTCACTTAAATACCATCACTGCACCTAAATATGAATCATCAACATCATTTTAACATTGGTCATGATAGGAAAGTGTATTTAATGAATAAAGGCATAATAAAAGATTTTATATCATAAAGCATACCATTTAAATATATACATGCAATACTCGTCTCAATATCGATATGGACAGGTCATTGTGAGATATTGGTCCATGTCTGTTACCTATCAGTAATGACACCCGGTGATAGATTCTTATCTTCCGGTCAGTATTTGGAACCATGCCGTCACTGATGACTATAATACGATGTGTATTGAACCCTAGTGGCGTTCTGGTTCAAAATGGGATGCTCCCAGAAATTAAATCTTATAGTTACACGAAGGTAACAAGTAAGACTATGCGGTGTATGAGAGAAACATCGGAAGTCTGAATATTTATTTCTTAGTACATTGCACATAAAAGAAGTATTTCAAACTTCTTCGTATCCACCACCCCCTCCTCTGACTCCCCCACCACTTTCCAACCAACTTAAACACAATTAACAGTTTTAAACCATACTGCATACTCTTTTGTATGTACTTAGAAATATGAATGGGGTTCCTGGGTTTAAATCACTCCCTGCCCCACCCCAACTACTCCCCCACCCTTCTCCTACCACCAAGAAATACAGCATTCAACCCACTAAACAATGCAGTTTTGAAGCCCCAGCGTACGAACCTCCTCGCATACTCTTCTTTTGTATGCACCATTTATGTAAATGAAAGGGGGTCCCGGGTTTTATTCACTACGACCCCCAACCTCACCCTTCCTCCGACTTCTCCACTCCTCTCCAACCTCCAACAATTACGGCATACAACATTCAAACACAATAAAGTATTAAATCCGGGCGTATAAAAGAAAACGATATAAACCTATAAAAATGAAAGGGGATTTCGGTATTTACCAGGATTTCGGGATTTCGGTAATTCCACCGACCCGCAAGTCGAACTTCACAGACAAAATATAACTAACTCTCTTTTAGTTTTCTCCTGAAATCTGGATCATTTCGTCGCCTTCTGTCGAAATATATACAGTAACCAAGAAAAAGACCTGCTCCTGCCGCGGCAGCGATACCCAATGAAGTTTTTGTTAACATTTTACTGGTGTGCATGTGAGTTTTTTAAGGTTACTCTATGGTTGCTTTGATTGTAATCCCTATATAGTTTTAATCGATTAAAAATCGATTATGAATCTTAAACTTTATCCAATCTGGGAGAAGAATGATGATCCAAGTCACTTTGGAGATACCAGAACCTTTATTAAATATATTATAATATTTTGTGTTTTTTTTTTTGTCATTTGATTATCAACTGATAAAGAAAAACTATCTTAGGCAGTTTAAAATAAATCAAAACCGGTTTAAAGGTTGGTGAGGGACAGCTTATTATACCTTTTATAAAATGAATAATTTAACTGTAATAATTTAGCAAAATTATATCTTGAGTGACTAGAAACGATTCGAATTATAATGAAACTAATTTTCTGGTACAATTTATATGTTTTAACCGTTTTTATTACTGCTTTTGTGTTCTTGTTTGCATCGAACTAAACATTATAATGGTTTCTCCCTTCCAGGAGGGTGCCTGATATACATGTATATATATAGTGCACGACAAAAGGTCATCTGTCTTATCTTTAGAAGTATGCAGTGACATGGCTTGGATACACAACTAGCAGCTATATTCTGGTAGAAGTTAATGAGACAAAGGGCCGAAATTGAAATATTTACTGATACAAGTCAAAATGGCCGTGGAAACAAAACAGCGAAGTGTCACCCAACTTGCAGCTATGCAATTTGTTGCTGGTGGATGTGCAGGTACATGTACAATTCATTAGTTATGTATTTGTTTTATTTACAAATTTCTGTCACATTGGTTTGAGCTTATAGGATGTTTGTCATAACGGAGAAAGGTAGTTGTACTACTGTACAAATGTAAAATGATCGAGTTTTTAGCTCCACTGGCCGAAGGCCATGGAGCTTATGTCGTCACAGATTGTCCGTCGTGAGTGCGTGCGTGCGTGCGTAAACTTTTACTTTAAACGACATCTCCTCTGAAACTGATAAGCGGATTTTGACAAAACTTCACAGGAATGTCCCTTTGGTGGTCCTTTACCAAAATTGCTCAAATGGTTCCGGTCCATTGCACAATATGGCCGCCAGAGCTAAAAATAGCAAAATCTTTAAACGACATCTCCTCTGAAACGGTTCGGCAGATTTTGATGAAACTTGACAGTAATGTTCCTTGGGTGGTCCTTTATTAAAATTGCTCAAATGGTTCTGGTCCATTGCACAATATGGCCGCCACAGCTAAAAATAGCAAAATCTTTAAACGACATCTCCTCTGAAACGGATAGGCAGATTTTGATGAAACTTGACAGAATTGTTCCTTGGGTGGTCCTTAACCAAAATTGCTCAAATGGTTCCGGTCCGCTGCACAACATGGCTGCCAGGGCAAAAAAATAGAAAAACCTTTAAAGAACATCTTCTCAGAAACCGATGATCAGATTTTGATGAAACTTAACAGAAATGTTCCTTGGATGGTCCTTTATCAAATTTGTTTCAATGGTTTCGGTCCACTGCACAAGATGGCCCCCAGAGGTAAAAATAGAAAAACCTTTAAACGACTTCTCCTCAGAAACCGATGATCGTATTGCAATGAAACTTGACAGAAATGTTACTTGGGTAGTCCTTAACCAAAATAGCCCAAACAGTTCTGGTCTGCTGCACAACATGGGCACCAGAGCTAAGAATAGAAAAAAACGTTAAACTACATCTTCTCAGAAACCGATTATCAGATTTTGATGAAACTTTACATAAATGTTCATCGGGATGCCCTTTAACCAAAATTGCCCAAATGGTTCCGGTCCGCTGCACAACATGGCTGCGAGAGTTAAAAATAGAAAAACCTTTAAGGACTTCTCGTCCGCAGTCTTCACGAAAAACATTTTAACCTACTAGCCAGTTGGACTAGCATAATGGCATATTTTACTAGTCCGAATGACAATCTAGTAGTCCGACTATTTTGCCACATTATAAAACTGTATGCTTGAGGTAAATACCTATTTCAATTGAGCAGCTTGCAGTTTGAGTAAACATTTCTTTATTATGATGCTCATGCAGTGATAGGGAGTGACATCCTTCTGTTGGGAATAGTGCTCCTTGTTTTTCAGAACCTATGGGTACTATGTAAAAACAAAAGGCATCTTGCTTGAATAGACTGTAATAATATCAACATGGTTAGAAAAGAAATGCCATGCTTTAATAGCTTTGATTACATTTTACTACTGAATTACCTCCCTTTAATAGAAAAAAAAATAATGTCTTAATTTTTCACGTATAGCATCTTTAAATAATTTTTAAACAATAATAATTTATGAGTAAACATATAAGCATAAAGTTCTCACAAAAAGATCAATTTAAAAACCTTACATTTATACATAGGAAAGTATATATAGACTGAACATTAATTTTCGTTTAAGTGACATTCTGAAAGTTTATGAAACAGCTATTTTTAGTAACTTAAATGGCCGAAAAGTGTAAGTGAAACACCAAGTCGATTCTATCTCGTCTGTTCTTGTTCAGGTTAGATATTTGCTTCATAATCTATTCAGATTAAATGTTAACCGATGATCAGATTTTGATGAAACTTGACAGAAATGTTCCTTGGGTGGTCATTAACCAAAATTTGTTAAATGGTTCCAGCCCACTGCACACCATGGCTGCCAGAGCTAAAAAATAAAAAAAACTTTATACGACTTGTCGTCGAAACCGATGACCTTTTTTCGATAAAACTTGACAGAAATGTTTGTTTGGTGCTCCTTTACTCAAATTGCCCAAATCATTTCGGTCCACTGCACAACATGGCAGCCAGAGCTATTAAAGTAAAAAATTTTTTTAAATAACTTCTCCTCAAAAATTGATGATTGTATTTCTATGAAACTTGACGAAAATGTTCGTTAGGTGGTCTTTGCTTGAACCTTTTGGCCAGTGGAGCACAGGCACTGATGTGCCTCTTGTAGTATTTATTTGCTGTATCACCATTTTTCAAGCAACTTCTTGTTACATCATGTGTATATTATGTATCAATTTGATAAAATACAACTTATTACAAATAATAACCAAATCACAACGTCAATTCGATGTCTAATTGTGACGTCGGACTGACATCGTGATTTTGACGTTGATACAATGTTGTATTTAAGTCCCCGACGTCGCGACCTAAATCCAACCTTTTTCCGACGTTGATCCAATGTCATGTGTTTGCTGGGAGATAAGACCTCTTCAATCTATCATTAAAGCCATCTTTACAGTGAAACTTAGAATGATGTGTGTAGTTTAAACTAGTGTTTGAAAATCGGACTCCATTTGCTATCGATAATCGAATCGAATCAGACCAAGTATTTTGATTTACTATCGGACAATAATCGAAGGCTTATATCATTTAGAAATACATTCTTTATAGTATAACCATGATCATTTAAATGGTTTAACCTGGAATCAGCAGGTGTGATGCTATAATCATGCTTTTTGCAACAGTAAGCATAACCTTTTTCTGTCTTTAATAACGTAATGAAAAAACATAACATGAAACACATATGTATGCTTAATATTTGCACATCAAATGCAAAATGATGCTCACCGCATTAGGTAAGTTATCTTATCATTTTATTCATGTAAAAGCATATTAATTATTTGTTAACCAGCTTATCATCCAATAACCGGTAATATCAAAGATTTTATTAAAATATCCTAATTTCATAAAACTTTCACAAAAAAGTAAATTTGTTAATAACAAACGATACAAAAAAGGTTTCAAAAACAGAATACATGAGCCGGGATCCCCGGTATTTGCAGGTAAGACCGGACCCACTACACCATAGCGATAGATTATTGAGGTTTTACGAAACATATAAACAATTAAATTAAAAACAATTTGTAATTTAGGGAGAGTTTGTCAGTTTTTAAGCAAAAGTATTTACACACACCGCACTCTACTTTTACCGCATAAAAAAATACATAGTTACCGGAAGTTATATTAAGGACATCAATTTTGGACAACCACTATCGATTGTCGCCGACATAGCATTGTCATCGACAATTTATCCATTGTACTCGATAATCATTTTATCACTAGTACAGATGTTTTAATGTTAATCAATATATAGAGAATGTTTATAATCAATTTGGACCTTTCATGTAAATAATATAGATTTATTAAATTAAATAGCTTATGTTGTTTTATAAAAAAAATTATTGGCTCCGACCTATGGGCTAACAATGTTACAAATGGGTAATCTCATTACAAAAGTATGAATAAGCATTTAATCATTTTGCTGATATTCAATTAATTTTAATGCCTGGTTAGTGGGCCATTTGGAAGGATAATTCCCTTTTGGTCTCTTTTTATAGATAAAGATAAAAATATACATTCAGTATCAAATGCTCAAGCTAGGCTTTTAAGATGTTTATTTATGAAAAGTGATGAAATAAATCGTGAATACAGTTACGTAACATCTATACAGGATAGTTACAGACAATTGCAATATCATTTAGATTAGATTAGTATTTATAAACTTTTTGATGTTATAATAAAATGCATATGAAAAAGCTGTTTCTGAAAAAATAGCCTGAGCTACTATTTTTGTATTATTCTAATTAAGGCGAGATCTTTCTTTCAACCGCATGCATTTTTTTCTTCTTTTAAATCACATACTTTTTTATCATAAATAATGATTTTGCATTCACAGTTTGAACATATTATAGTGCTGTTCACTTATAAACGTAGGATTCAGAATTATAGTTTTGTAATCACTAATTGACTTTAATTAAATGTCTGAATTACCACAAAAAATCATAATTGTTTGGATGTTACAATAGTAACACAATTATATTTATAACACTCCTATTTAAAATATTGGCTTACAAATAAATTTATTGTATTTATTTAGGTAATGTTTTATTCTTATTTCATATACATTAGAATTAAAAATTGACAAATATGACCAGTAAATGACAGGTCCCCTTGTCTCTAGTTACTGGCCCATAAAATGATTTACATCATAAAGTCATCAATAAATGCAGTATACTGAAATATTTTACTGTGAAATCATTTATATTCGTTGGCATGAAATTTCGTGGTTTGCCGAAAAATTACAATTTCGTGGGTACTTGAATTCGTGGTTTTTCGTTTTTGAAAAAAAAAAATCGAAATTTCGATCGTCCTAGATTGACTGCATTCCACGCGCTGGCCCGTGATTTCCGCTGTCTACGTCACTCGGCTTATGACACTCGCTAAAGTGGTACGACATGCCAATTAGTGCATATATCCATGTTAATTATCGATTTAATTGGAAATTAAGGTCATAAAAGAAGATGTACCCTGATCCTTAATACAGATAGACGAAGCCATTGAATGCCATATAAGAATTTTGCAAACTGTAAAAACACCGAGAAGGTCCGTATATTTGAGTAAACAATCCCTAAAGATAGCTGATGTTTACAAATTCAATTACTACTTTTGAATATCATCTCATTTCAATATTTATTTACACGTTTTTGTTTAATAAGTATATTGAACGCTTTGTTTTGTACATTGTCACATTGGGTGCTCAGTAACCTCTAATGTAATTGATTAATTATTTCATTAAAGAAATAAAATCGAGAACTGACACTCATCACTCACATTTTGTAAACCTAGAGATTTTAATGAACAGCACATGTTAAGGCACGTGCTTCTGTCATGTGTTTCATAAAAACACATTAAAATGATTTGGTGTATTATATGTTAAAGGCTTATACTAGTATAATATATTAACAAACAATGATAGTAAGATATACATTTAGTCGGATATTTACGATGTGTACTGTGGCCTCTGTAACGAATAAACTAGAGTATGTACATAACTTGGCAATTGAAAAAGGGAATAAAGGGTCAATATTTCGTGGGATCTTGAATTCGTGGATCATCCAACCCACGAAAACCACGAACATTAATGCCCCACGAACATTAATGATTTCACAGTATCACAAGTTAAACAATGAACTGGTAGAGAAAATGATCTTACCAGTGAATTTAAATCAATATAGTAAGGCCAATCTGAGTGGACCAGAAAAATCAATATACTGGCTTATCTAATAAACTATAGACTACGTTAGTTTATCAATAGTGCACATCTTGTTCACTAATAGTGCACTCCAACTGCACAAGAGTGTAAAGTTTGGTCTTAGTAGTACTGTAGTTCAAGCTTCTTGGTCTCCCCTTTGCATGCTTCTAAAACTCGCACAGAGTCTTAAACAAAAATATAGTGAAACTCAAAGGCCTCATATCTGAAATTTAGCCATGCATGTAGTCGTCAATGTTGGAATTTAATCACTTCAAAAAACTTAAATTGTGTTAGACCAATACTGTATATTTCAGAATTATGAGTTTTAATAACTATTTAAGACAATATGTTTTTCACACATAAATTGTGCTGTTATGGCTGTAGCTTCTCAAAGGACAGCTTTCCTTGCCCAAAAGTAAATAACAGACCATAAAAGAGAAACAACAAAGTCACTGAAGAAATAGCTATTACAAACTAGCTGTTAATAATGTTCCCAGACTCAAGATTGAAGTTATTTTATTTAGTAAGTGCATCTTCAACCACTCCAGCTAAAGAACTTCCTTTGAACTGACTTATGTGAGACAAACAGATGAGCTGTGACAAGTGTATGCTTGCAGTTCTATTGTTTCTAAGCAATTTGTTGCACTTGACGAAGACTTGTCATCCTATCTAACTTCAGTGAATAAATCCTTAAGCTTTATCTTTTTTTAATAAGACAAGAGTCAAGTGCCCTACTGCATATTTTTCTCACTCAGGATTTGTTGAGGTATCCATCATGCACCCGCTTGACCTTATCAAGACGCGGTTCCAGATACAACGAGGCCCAGGAGACCCTCACCACTACACCTCATTGGCTGACTGCTTCCGTAAGATCTACCGTACAGAGGGGTAGGAAAATATTTCTTATAACTCCAATAACAATATATTCAATAAATGGTTCATTATGTAAATTGCATTTTGTTTCAACTATATTAAATAGTTTTAGTATTTTGGTGTAAGGATTCAAAACAGAAATTAAACATGCAACTTTTTTAATGTAATAACCTTATTTTACATAGATTGTAATTGATTAAAAAGAAGTACCTGTGTGCATTACTGATAGGAAAGCTAAAATGTAAAGTGTTTATAATTAATTAAACGCATCATTGAAATTAACCTTTCAGTGGTCATTTCATCTTATATTTCAGTTTTCTGGCATTCTACAAAGGTATTCTACCTCCTTTGTTAGCAGAAACACCAAAGAGAGCTACCAAATTTTTCACCTTTGAAAGATATAAGAATGTGTTGGCATATAGTGGCTATCTTCCACAGTCATGGGTGAGATGAATAAACTACGAGTATTTAAATTATTCTCATTGGTTTTGTTTTCATTTCTGTTAGGTGTCAATATTTAAGTCAGGAGTCCATGGTTGTCCCCTGTGGAGAATTGTGGAGCAAGCTTAGGGGTCTTCATACATGTCTTTTGTGCATTAATATATTTACAAAAATATTGGAAGTATTGATCTTTTCCTACCTTATTTACCCTTTGATCTTGATAGAATTGAAATATAAACATGAAAGTAAATTAATACAATGTGATTGATTTTAATAGTACAAATAAACACCTATAAAATAACTCCTATACAATAAAACATATGTTTTGCACATCCTTGTAGCAATAAACGTTACGAGAACGTCAAACATTGGATTTGAATGAAAAATTTTACATAGCTTTAGCAAAACCTAATGAAGTGCAATTAAAAACTGTTGAAACAAACTTTCTAGAACTTCAATGCAACCATAAATAGATTTTGAACTAGAATAATTTTTTTAATAAGAGTAGATCTGACAATGTTTTAATAAAAATGTGATTTTACAACATGTAGTTAGTCCGTCCGGCCCACATTAATTCCTTTGCATCTCCTCTTACGTTTTTCATGCGATTTTTACCAAACTTTCACAGATTGATGATCATAAAGTGAAACAGCGCATATTGTCGGGCTTTCCTGATTTGACCATTTCTGAAAGAGTTATTGCCCTTTGCTTATTTTACATTCAAAATTGGTTTCTTAGCAACTGCTCTTACGTTTTTCATGCGATTTCTACCAAGCTTTAACAGATTGATGATCATAAAGTGAAGCAGCGCATATTGTCGGGCTTTCCTGATTTGACCACTTTTGAAAGAGTAATTGCCCTTTGCTTATTTTACGTTTAAAATTGGTTTCTTTGCAACTGCTCTTACGTTTTTCATGCGATTTCTACCAAACTTTCACAGATTGATGATCATAAAGTGAAGCAGCACATATTTTCGTGTTTTCCTCATTTGACCATTTTTGAAAGAGATATTGCCCTTTCCTTATTTTACATTTAAAATTGGTTTCTTCGCAACTCCTCTTATGTTTTTCATGCGATTTTTACCAAACTTTCACAGATTGATGATCATAAAGTGAAGCAGTGTGTATTGTCGGGCTTTCCTGATTTAACCATTTTTGAAAGAGATTTTGCCCTTTGCTTATTTTACATTTAAAATTGGTTTCTTTGCAACTGCTCTTACATTTTTCATGCGATTTCTACTAAACTCTCACAGATTGATGATCATAAAGTGAAGCAGCGCATATTGTCTGGCTTTCCCGATTCGACCATTTTTGAGAGTTATTGCCCTTTGCTTATTTTACATTTAAAATTGGTTTCTTCGCAACTCCTCTTACGTTTTTCATGCGATTTCTACCAAACTTTCACAGATTGATGATCATAAAGTGAAGAAGTGCATATTGTCGGGCTTTCCCGATTTGACCATTTTTGAAAGAGTTATTGCCCTTTGCTTATTTTACATTTAAAATTGGTTTCTTCGCAACTGCTCTTACATTTTTCATGCGATTTCTACCAAACTTTCACAGATTAATGACTATATAGTGCAGCAGCGCATATTGTCGGGCTTTTGTGATTCAACCATTTTTGAAAGAGTTTTAGCCATTTGTTTATTTTTACATTTGAAATTGGTTTCTTCCCAACTCCTCTTACGTTTTTCATGCGATTTCTACCAAACTTTCACAGATTGATGATTCTATAGTGACGCAGTGCATATTGTCGGGCTTTCGCGATTCGGCTTTTTTTGAAAGAGAAATTGCCCTTTTATTTACATTTAAAATTGGTTTCTTCGCAACTCCTCTTACTTTTTTCATGCAATTTCTACCAAACTTTCACAGATTGATGATCATAAAGTGAAGCAGCGCATATTGTCGGCTTTTCTGATTTGACCATTTTTGAAAGAGTTATTGCCCTTTGCTTATTTTACATTTAAAATTGGTTTCTTTGCAACTCCTCTTATGTTTATGAATATAAAGTGATTTAGCGCATATTGTCAGGCTTTTGCAATTTGACCTATTTTGAAAGAGTTATTGCCCTTTATTAATTTCACGCATTTCTTATGTTCCTGAGAAACTACCTTTACCATTGATTGGCTTTCGTTACAAAAAATGCCCCCATGAGGAAATATCTTCCCTTTTTGTTCACATTAAAACGATTCAAAGAGGCACAATCTTAACATCAATAATAAATGAGTAAATAAAAATATGTTAATAAAAATTGTCAATCAAATAAATGCAATTCACCTGGATAATTCCATATTTTGAGAAAATCATAGAATAATTCATATAATTGTACTTGATACATAGAACATTTTAGTTATGCAGACTTTCACTAGCCATAACTTCCTCACTTAACCAGTAATTATAAAATAGATACGGATTGGCATGTTAATAATTGACCAATACCAGAATAACTGTTATTTTCATCTACCATGAACATTTAGGGCTTTTCCGAAATGACAACTTCTTAAAAATGTGCAGCTTTGTCAAAACATGATGAGTAAAATCTTAAAATGAATCGCACCATTTTTCATTTATTAACCAAAATAATTTGGCAGCAGCTGCTGACCCAGCTCCGCCCCCTCTGTGTTCATTCAGGGTCTTTAATTACCTTAAAAATTGCAGCACATGGTACTATATCCTCATGTCAACTTAAGAATCTTTTCTACATTGTATTTTTACAATAACAATCCCATAATCCCATTTTATTCCAGGTGTTTGCACTGGCTGGTCTGGGTTCCGGGCTGACAGAGGCCGTTGTCATTAACCCGTTTGAAGTCATCAAGGTCAAACTGCAAGCGGAGAGAAACCAGTTTAAAGAGGTGTGGCAACTTATTTATTTTGCTGGTAACCAAGGCGTTACAAATACAGTGGCTAACACAGAGAAAGCATGCTCAACTTTTCGTCCAATTTTTAAGTTTAAGCATTGCAGTTTTGGTGAAACATGCATGGATCAATGTAAACTTAAATCACATGCAAAACATTAACCAGAATTTCTGTGTTGAATAGTAAATGGCCATAATTTTTATTGTATGAAAAATATAATTATCTTACTTGATTGTTTTAAGTTTCAATGCAATACATCAAGTAGTATATTAGATATTGACTTATTATAAGATATGGTAAATGCTTACGGCAAAACCAGAATTTCTAATTCCAATAATAATAGGGGCAAAATTTGCATTATGTACAAGAGAGAGTTACCTTACTTGATTGTAAAAAGTTGCAATGCAATACATTAACAAGTTGGTGAGCTATGGACTTACATGTGCTTACGTGCAAAACCTGATCCCGAATGTCTAAGTCAAATAATAAAGGGGCAAAACTTATATTTTATGCAAAATAGAGTTATCTTACTTGATTGTGTAAAGTTTCAATGCAATCCATCAAACAATTGCTGAGATATTGGCTTATGAACACTTACATGCAAAACATTAACTAGAGTTTCTATCTCAAATAATAAAGGGACCATCGTGTATATTATGTGCAAATTAGAGTCTTACTTAATTAATTAAGTCAGTTGTGTAGTTGGTAACACTCGTCTAAAGTTTCATTGCAATGCATGATGTATTGGCTGAGATAATGATCTTGCATGGAAAACCTTATCCAAGGTGTGATGCCGGCGCGAATAGTACAACTCTCACATTCTTCGGAAACTTGAGCTATAAAAAGTGGTTGTTTATGTCTTCCCTACCCTAATTGTTTGCCTTTTTAGCTCGACTATTCAAAGAATAAGGAGAGCTATACTACTCACCCAAGTGTCAGCGTCGGCGTTGGCGTCACTCCTTGGTTAAGGTCTTGCATGCAAGCACACATAGGATAATATCTCAGCAACTACTTGATGTATTGCATTGAGACTTTATACAATGGTATTCAAACACCCAACCTACTTAAATAACCAAGTAAGATAACTCTAGTTTGCATTAAATTAAAAACATGGCCCCTTTTTTATTCCACATAGAAATTCTGGTTAAGGTTTTGCATGTAACCACTTTTAATTCAATACCTCAGCGAATACATCATGTATTGCATTGAAACTTTACACACAGGCTCCCAACCATTTAACCTTCTTATTTAATCAAGTAAGATAACTCTTTCTTTCATATTATATATTTTTTGCCCCTTTATTATGCGACCTAGAAATTCTGGTTAAGGTCTTGCATGTAAGCACACATAGGATAATATCTCAGCAACTACTTGATATATTGCATTGAGACTTTATACAATGGTATTCAACCACCCAACCTAATTGAATAACCAAGTTAGATAACTGTTTTTTGCAAATAATGGCCCTTTATTATTGCACTTAAAAATTCTGGATAAAATTTTGCATGTAATCACATTTATGTTAAAATCTCCGCACATCATGTATTGCATTGAAATCTAATATAACAGTGATCCATGCATGTTTCGCCAAAACTTTTCAATCCTTACACTGAAAAGCGGCGGAATAGTCGAGCGCGCTGTCTCTGTGACAGCTCTTGTTTAATGTTAAAATTGTTTTCTCTTTTTGGGATGCGTTGTTTGGTAGTTTCTTGCAAGGGAAAGATGCATGTACTTATCAAGACATAATCAAAACCATTTTCACTGTGAAAATAATATTAAGATTAATGAAATTTAAAGAAATAAAAAGTATTTTTTTAAATATTAAATACTAACTGTATTGTTTTGGCATGGAAATCAGATTTTTTTTAATTTACTTAAGTTACATATTATATTAGAAATCAAACATGATAAAGTGATACTAACCCTATTACTTTGGCATAAAAATCAGAGAAAAAAAATTAATTCACTTAAATTAAATATTATATTTGAAATCAAACATGATAAGGTAAAGGTTATTTGAACAAAATTGAAGTTGTTTCCTTTTTAAATTTCAATACAATGCTTGAAATGTCTTTTCTCCCCTTTCTTGTTAATGATGATGATCATCATCAGCATCGTCGCCATCATCATCAGCTTTGTTCTTTTTGCACATGATCTTTGTCCTATTCCAGCAAAAAAGCACATACGCCACTGCAAGGGAGATACTCCGGAAGCATGGGTTTGGATCTCAGGGACTAGGCAAGGGTATGACATCGACGTTGGGCCGACATGGGGTCTTCAACATGGTCTACTTTGGTTTCTACCATAACATCAAGGGCATAATACCAGAAAATGAGGTAGGGCTGGAAAGTACATCTTTTTATGCCCCCGAAGGTGGGCATATTAAAATCGCACCGTCCGTCCGTCAGTCCGTCCGTCCTTCCGTCCATCCGTGTGTCCGGCTCAATAACTCGTGTCCAGGCTGTAACTTTCCCTTGTATGGACAGATTTTAAAATAACTTGCCACATGTGTTCGGCATACCAAGACGACGTGTCGCGTGCAAAACCTGTGTCCCTACCTATTAGGTCAAGGTCACACTTAGTATTTATTCACAATGGAATGCTGCATATAAGGACATAGAGTATAGGTTGTCGTGTCCGGGCTGTAACTTTCCCTTTTATGGACAGATTTTAAAATAACTTTCCACATGTGTTCGACATACCAAGACGGCGTGTCGCGTGCAAGACCCGTGTCCCTATTTCTTAGGTCAAGGTCACACTGAGGTGTTTATTCACAATGGAATGCTGCATAAAAGGACATAGAGTATAGGTTGTCGTGTCTGGGCTGGAGCTTTCCCTTGTATGGACAGATTTTAAAATAATTTGCCACATGTGAACAGCATACCAAGACGACGTGTCGGGTGCAAGACCCGTGTCCCTACCTCTTAGGTCAAGGTCACACTTAGTATTTATTCACAATGGAATGCTGCATATAAGGACATAGAGTATAGGTTGTCGTGTCTGGGCTGTAACTTTCCCTTGTATGGACAGATTTTAAAATAACTTGCCACATGTGTTCGACATACCAAGACGGCGTGTCGCGTGCAAGAACCGTGTCCCTACCTCTAAGGTCAAGGTCACACTGAGGTGTTTATTCACAATGGAATGTTGCATATAAGGACATAGAGTATAGGTTGTCGTGTCCGGGCTGTAACATTCCCTTAGGTCAAGGTCACACTTCGGAGTTTATTCACAATGGAATGCTGCATATAAGGACATAGAGTATAGGTTGTCGTGTCTGGGCTGTAACTTTCCCTTGTATGGACAGATTTTAAAATAACTTGCCACATGTGTTCGGCATACCAAGACAACGTGTCGCGTGCAAGAACCTTGTCCCTACCTCTAAGGTCAAGGTCACACTTGGTATTTATTCACAATGGAATGCTGCATATAAGGACATAGAGTATAGGTTATCGTGTCCGGGCTGTAACTTTCCCTTGTATGGACAGATTTTAAAATAACTTGCCACATGTGTACGACATACCAAGATGACGTGTCGCGTGCAAGAACCGTTTCCCTACCTCTAAGGTGAAGGTCACACTTAGGTGTTTATTCACAATAGAATGCTGCATATAATGACATAGAGTATAGATTGTTGTGTCCGGGCTGTAACTTTCCCTTGTATGGACATATTTTAAAATAACTTTCCACATGTGTTCGGCATACCAAGACGACGTGTCGCGTGGAAGACCCGTGTCCCTATTTCTTAGGTCAAGGTCACACTTAGTGTTTATTCACAATGGAATGCTGCATAAAAGGACATAGAGTATAGGTTGTCGTGTCTGGGCTGTATCTTTCCCTTGTATGGACAGATTTTAAAATAATTTGCCACATGTGAACAGCATACCAAGACGACGTGTCGGGTGCAAGACCCGTGTCCCTACCTCTTAGGTCAAGGTCACACTTAGTATTTATTCACAATGGAATGCTGCATATAAGGACATAGAGTATAGGTTGTCGTGTCTGGGCTGTAACTTTCCCTTGTATGGACAGATTTTAAAATAACTTGCCACATGTGTTCGACATACCAAGACGGCGTGTCGCGTGCAAGAACCGTGTCCCTACCTCTAAGGTCAAGGTCACACTTAGGTGTTTATTCACAATGGTATGTTGCATATAAGGACATAGAGTATAGGTTGTCGTGTCCAGGCTGTAACTTTCCCTTAGGTCAAGGTCACACTTCGGAGTTTATTCACAATGGAATGCTGCATATAAGGACATAGAGTATAGGTTGTCGTGTCTGGGCTGTAACTTTCCCTTGTATGGACAGATTTTAAAATAACTTGCCACATGTGTTCGGCATACTAAGACAACGTGTCGCGTGCAAGAACCTTGTCCCTACCTCTAAGGTCAAGGTCACACTTGGTATTTATTCCCAATAGAATGCTGCATATAAGGACATAGAGTATAGGTTGTCGTGTCCGGGCTGTGACTTTCCCTTGTATGGACAGATTTTAAAATAACTTGCCACATGTGTTCGGCATACCAAGACGACGTGTCGCGTGCAAAACCCGTGTCCCTACCTCTTAGGTCAAGGTCACACTTAGTATTTATTCACAATGGAATGCTGCATATAAGGACATAGAGTATAGGTTATCGTGTCTGGGCTGTAACTTTCCCTTGTATGGACAGATTTTAAAATAACTTGCCACATGTGTTCGGCATACCAAGACAACGTGTCGCGTGCAAGAACCTTGTCCCTACCTCTAAGGTAAAGGTCACACTTGGTATTTATTCACAATGGAATGCTGCATATAAGGACATAGAGTATAGGTTGTCGTGTCCGGGCTGTAACTTTCCCTTGTATGGACAGATTTTAAAATAACTTGCCACATGTGTACGACATACCAAGACGACGTGTCGCGTGCAAAACCCGTGTCCCTACCTCTTAGGTCAAGGTCACACTGAGGTGTTTATTCACAATGGAGTGCTGCAGTAAGGACATAGAGTATAGGTTGTCGTGTCCGGGCTGTAACTTTCCCTTGTATGGACAGATTTTAAAATAACTTGCCACATGTGTTCGGCATACCAAGACGACGTGTCGCGTGCAAAACCCGTGTCCCTACCTCTAAGGTCAAGGTCACACTGAGGTGTTTATTCACAATTGAGTGCTGCATATAAGGATACAGAGTATTGGTTGTTATGTCCGGGCTGTAACTTTCCCTTGTATGGACAGATTTTAAAATAACTTGCCACATGTGTTCGACATACCAAGACGACGTGTCATGTGCAAGACCCATGTCCCTACCTCTAAGGTGAAAGATACACTTAGTGTTTATTCACAATAGAATGCTGAAAATAAGGACAAGAATGTAGGTTGTCAAGTATGGGTGGTATTTTTTATGTTCAGAGGCAATTTAAAATAACTTGCCATATGTATTTGTTTGATCTTTAACTTTTCATGACATTGTACTGACCTTGTTCATAGGTCAATGTCACATTCGGGGGCATTCGTCACATACTGTGACAGCTCTTATTTATATTATGTTTTGACTCAAGTGATTTTTATAGTGTGCAATTTTATCAAAAACAATTGTTGCCCAGAGAAGAAATTTTAAACACTTATGACAACTCATAAATAGCATTGATCACTATCTGCATGCTGGAGCTTTGAAAAGCTCATTGGTTTTTTTAAAAGAAAAAGCTGAGGTATAAGCATAGCCTTGGTGTTGTTGGCATTGGTATCTATTTTAAAAGAAAAAAAATGGCCACTTTTATAACTTTTTGAATTGTAGAGTCAATAAACTATTTTTTTTATTGAATTCCTTTATGTAACAGTGTTACCATGATTGAGCAAGATGAGATTTGGAAATCTTAGGTCAATAAATTATAAGGTACTGCAATGGCCTTGTTGTTTTTGATAGCTGAACTGAGGTAAATAGAACTTTGGCATCCTCTTGCTGTGCTCTTCTTCATATCCTATTTTGAATAGATATTTTAAACATTTATATTCAATCATGTTACACAATGAAACTTGCTATTGCCAGGATCCTACTTTGGAGATTCTCCGCAGATTTACAATCGGGGTGATGAGTGGTATTCTCGGCTCTGTAATCAACATTCCATTTGACGTGGCAAAGAGTCGTATACAGGGGCCACAGCCAGTTCCAGGGGAAATCAAATACAGAAAATGCTTTGCTACCATAGCAACTGTATACAGAGAAGAGGGGTAGGTATTTTTATGATAATGATTTCAATGCAGCTTTAATACATTCTTACAGGCACATACCCTATTGATAGTTCATGCAGATGGTATTACTGCTCAGAGAGCTCTTGGGAATGGATTGTATTGACCCTAAGAATTTTGTAACAAGGTAGTCACTGTAATCTCCTTTGGCTTCAAGACATTTATAGCAGCATGTATTGATAATAGTAATAATGATTGATTATGCTTGTCATTGCTGTATATTTTACATTTTAGCTTATAAACATACTTTTTTCAGGTTCTTTGCTTTGTACAAAGGTCTTTTACCAAAGATTCTCAGGCTTGGACCAGGTAATTTAAAAAATTCTTTATGAATATTAATAAATTACCGTTTATCTGTTCATATAATATGACAGTGTTCTGTATGATAACTGTAAGACATAGATGTTTATATTTCAAATAATTCTGCTTTCCTTTATATTTAAAAAGTTAAAAAATTACAAAAACAATGACAAAGCGTGTGTTATATTTCCAGGTGGTGCCATTATGTTCCTGGTTTATGAGCACGTTTTTGATTGGCTGAATGTGCACTATTGACCAATCATTTGATCTCTCCCATTGGCCAGTCTGTGATCAACTTGCCATGTGATAGTATGCTATGATACAAGACTGGGTTGTCTTGTCATGGGTGTGTTTTGTTTTACTGTGTATTTGCATGTACAACTGTTCACTTCAAATTGCCGTAGTTTCAAACCTCAGTTTATATAAGTTTTTATCAAATACAAACATTCAAGACTGTGCTTTTTGTGCTTTTTGATACAACTCTTGATGGGAAACCTACTCTGTATAATGGAGTGAATTCATTTTTTTGTTAAGTTTCAATGGCTTAATCAAAAGTTGGTTAGAGCAAACAAATATCATAATAACTACCATGCTATATACAATATATAATGAATGCCAAATTACAACTTGAAGCATACTGTAACTGCTCACACTTTGCAAATTCTAATCTCCAAGACAGGATCTGAATGAATTGAAATATGCAGAAAAAATTTTGCTGACATTTTTGGAATGTCATATTAACTCGTAAAAACAGCTTTTTGAAAATTCAAGAACATTCTTTATCTGAGCATGAGCCCACTTTCCTAGTATGTTTACACTCTCCTTTTCTGGAAAAAGTAGTCTTAGCTATAAGTGTTAACAAAATAGCTTCCATTCACTATGTTGTTTTGTTTTGAACTTACCGGTAAGTTAAATTCCTTTAAGAAGTGCTATTTTTTTTCACCATGTATTTGACGATTAAAAATTGTAAGCAATTATGATCGTGTGAATTCCTTATATCATACTTGTGTAGCTACATGATATGATTTGGAAAATGCTTATGTCCTTTATTCATATTGATTTTTGATTGTTAATATTTGAATTGTTCAAGTTTGTATTGACTTTTCTGTTTTCCTGCTGGTTCAGGATTTGATTTTTATAATTTTGAAAGAAAACCAGTGATGTTTTTTTTTTTTTTTTTAATACATGAAAGTATGTAATACAAATATTTAAGAAAAGTATTGAAACTCCCACCTGTTAGATAAATATTAGGTGAATTTTAGAAACCTGTATTGTTAAATGCTTGTACATAATGCTTTACCCTATACAAATAGCACAGAAAGACCATTTACAATATATGTGCTTACTGGCTAAAATCAAAACAGGGTTTGAAAGCAGTATTTATTATATGTTGGGTTAAAATGGTTTTATTTTTGTTTTATGCAGGGTATTTTTGCAGAAAATAAAGCATTTATATATAAAATGTTGCTTTGAGTTTATATATCATATGCTAATATTTATGTAGCACAGACAGGCAGCAGTTTCAGATTTATGTCAATAAATGGGATATTTTACTACACGATTTTAAAAAGTTGAATGAATTTCCCCGATGTGATGCAATATTAGCATATTATAACATCAAACTCTGGTATTGGTCTTAACGAGATCTAAGAACGATGCAGCTAATCTGATTGTGTGATATAAATAGCTGAGCTATACAGTGAATGATGTCACTATCAAGATTGACCTAGGTTGCATATTGTATACCACCCCTGAGCATTGTATTATGGTTTGGACTTTGAGTGCAGTGTCAACATAAATTCAACGTGTTGCGGAAATGAGTACAAGATGTAGTTAAATTTTCAAAAAAAATCTACAATCATTGTAGGAGATAAAGAGCAGACATGAAATGCAAGCACAAAGAGGGATAGACCGTGATGAAGAGCTTGGTTTTACCAAAATCGTCCGTAGACATATACACGCATTTTGTTAACTATTGTTGTATACACACATGTAGGTGTTTGAGACACATTATCAAGGCTCAAACCCGTAACCTAGAATTATGACCATAAACTTGGACGGGCATTGTTAGAACATTGGCTCTGGACGCTGTCTTGGTGAGGTTAAACTATAAGAATGTGCGGACAATAAACGCAAGGCTCAAACCCTTGGCTATTGACTGTTGCACGATGTTTAAATATGCCAGGGTTTTGTGCGATGCCATCCAGGAGTAAGACATCAACAGGCTAATATTCCAATAAAGATTTAGCAAGTATGATTGTAAGAAGTACAAGGCATAATGGGTATATTGACAACAAAGGAATTTTATAAATAAAAATCATCATTATCCTATATAAAAGTGGTTTTCAATTATTTGCTGCTGCATGGCCGAAAATAAGTGCCAAAATATCGCTAAATCTTATAATAAATGTATAGAGTATAATTGTTTGTTTTTCACTTTTGGTGTTCATGGGGTGCCCGACTTAAAAAGCTAAACATTTGTGGGGGAGTACTCCAAACCACCCTGCCAACATTTCAAAAACATATGAATTAAGGTTATGACGTTGAGCGCGTGTCAAAAGGTTATGTCTTGGTTACGCTCCTTCTAACGACAATTTCTGGAACTGCACCTGGAACCAACATGAGTAAAGTAAGTTAAAACAATTTGTTTTGAAACTGTTTGTTGATGGCTTTTCACATTTAGACCATTAAAATTTTCTGAAGGTTCCAGTACCTCAGTACAATGTTCACTTCATGCCCTCGTGGGATTTTTGCCTTACAGTAGCTTCGTAATAACATTGTACTGCTTATTGATATTATATTATCCTTTATTGATTTTACCAAATATTTTTTCAGAATATTCTATATGATTTGATTATTTTGTGTGCATTTAGATGCTGAAAAAGACATACGGTAATATAACATAATAATAATAGTAATAAAAACGAATAATTAACAAGTCCGTTATAAAAATGGACCGTTTTGACCATGTGAAAACGACAACGATAATTCTTTTCGATAAAGGTCTTAGCCTAATTCGGAGCTCCTCAGCCATTTTCATCGAAAACAATGGCCGAGGTGTTCCGAAAATCTTAGCCTCGGTTTCATTCCGAAAACACACGCCAGACGGAAACGAAAAACGTTATTATTTGACATTTATCAGTTTGACAATACTGTAGAATCGCAAATAACATGAAAGCTGCCTGCATATAGTCTTATAAAGGTAACTTAAATTATTCAAACAAGTACTTATGTACACATGTTTAAAAATGGTGAAGTAAAACTTCCGGTTTCAATGTAATTTGGTGGGTGGGGAAATTCGGGAACTTACTTTTAAAGTTTTAGTGTATTTTTGTCGAAAGCATAGCATTCAGATATTCTGGAACGAAATGCCGGTATGTAAAAGATAAATCAGGCATCAAGCACGACGTAGTATTAGTCTAAAAATATAGACGTGTTTTACTGGATTCTTCCAATCCCTAGTCCAAATAATTGTACGTTGACAGATTTTTTTAGATTTTTGATATGGCAAATCCTTCACGTACAAATTGTTTAGTATCAAAAGTGGGTACTTGTTCCGATCAGGATTCCGGGTTAAAGCATATAGCGTCTATAAAATATCATAAAAACAAGAAATATTACCACATAATGTTATTTTAAATTAGTTCCGTACACAAAAAATAAATATCCAACTTATAATTATGAGTTTGATGGCTTTTTTTTCATTTCATTCTGTCCAAACATAACGATATATACATGAAGGGCACCTGCAAGGCTTCAGGGCACAGTTTTAAATCGCTCGGAACATTTCGGCCATGGCCGAGTTGTTACGATTGTGCAACGAGGTCTATCTCGAAGCTTTATCGGAGGAGGCCGAGTTATTACGATTGTATTTAGTTGTTACCCTTCGCATAATTGTTTTCTGTGTCAGTCAACTTTGTTTTATTGGAAAGGTAAACAACTTGTTCTAATGCATTAAATGCTTGTTTAGTGCAAAATAACATTTCACTTACATGGTAAAAAATATGAATATAACTCTATATGATCAATTTCAACCATGAAATACTTCACTTAAAACAATTTCAATATTTTTAAAACACCCCCGTTTTTTGCACATTCCCCTTTAGACATTAGGGATTGGAAGAATCCCGTATAACACGTCTATTATTTTAGACTATTCCAATCCCTAACATCTAAACGGGTTTGTGCAAAAACCGGGGGTGTTTTGAAAAATATTGAAATTGTATTAAGGGAAGTATTTTATGGTTTAAATTGATCATAAAGGTTTATATTCATATTTTACCATGTTTGTGAAAAGTTATTTTGCACAAAACAAGCATTTAATGCATTAAAACACATTATTTACCTTTCCAATAAAACGAAAGTTGACTGACACAGAGAACAATTATGCCAAGCAGAACAACTCGACCCAATCGTAATAACTCGGCCACCTCTGACAAGCTTCGAGATCGACCTCGTAAATACAATCGTAACAACTCGGTCATGGCCGAAATTTTCCGATTGTTTAAAAATTGTGCCCTGAAGCCTTGCAGGTGCCCTTCATGTATATATCGCTATGTTTTGACAGCAAGAAATGAAAAAAAAACGTCAAACTCATAATTATTCGTAGGATATGACATTTTTATGCATGGAACTGATATAAAATAACATCTGGTAATATTTCTTGTTTTTATGATATTTTTTAGATGTTAAATGCTTTAACCTGGAATCCCGATCGGAATAACTACCCACTTTTGATACCAAAAAATTTGTACGTGAAAGATTTGCCATATCAAAAAAAGTAAAAAAATCTGTAAACATACAATTATTTGGACTAGACGTAGTATATGCTGCAAACCAATGATTTTGTAAGACTAAATTTGGGCAAATATCTAGATAGATGACTGCTTTTTCCATGGTCAGTCTGTCTGTCAGGAGTTTCATGACATTACAATGACACTACCAATTATGTACTTAGGCAGGTGTAATGAATGAGCCATATAGTTCAATGCCACACTGTTGAGTTATTAAAAATTAGAAATTTAGCAAGTATTATTTAGGCAGAAAAAAAATACCTGTGTTATCGGTAACCCGACCGAGCCTATTTTTTCCTTGCCCACCCTAATCTTTTAGGTATAAAAGTAAAAAATCAAAAATTAAATATATTGTCGTTATTTTCGTTGTTTGTCTGTCTCTGTCCCCGGTGAATAAACTTTCATTCCTGATAATGTATTACTGAGACGCTTAGACAACCGGGAAACAAAATGGTGGAGTTTGGCGATCCCTGTCCAATATCTTCAAATTGGCAAATGCATGTTTATGGTCCAAACACGTGGTTGATCACAGGAGACACATTTTGCTGTCTTTATAGTGAAAATATTTAGCATATAGTTTGCAGTGTTATTTATCCATGTCCAAAATAGAACATACTTTTTTACATAGGGCTTTGCGTATATCATTCAGGCTTCTTATGATTAGGCTTTGCGAATTCATGCAGGCTTAACTGCCAGGTTCACATTTCATCAATCGTTACATTGATTTATCCGCAGTTATCAATGGTTATTCATTTCGCCTAATTTAAGACCCACTGACTGAAATCCAAACAAAATCCTGCAAAAGTTATAACAAGGCATTTATAGGAATGTGTCGGCTGCAGATCAAACGGTACAATTTGTGACATTGGAGCAGGAGCGGTAATAAGATAAAAGGCGCGTGACTATGGTTTGTATTTAAACCGGTCGGTTGGATACCATATGATGCCATTTGATTGCCAGGATTTCGTCTAGGCTGGTAAGAAAATACCATATGATCGAAAAAATATAATAATCAATAATCGTTGTCTGGGAATCTTAAAACAATGACCATAATGTTTGAATTCACTATGGATATGAATGAAACTTTGATTGTTACAAGAATAATGATAAATTATAAATGATAAAATGAGATACATGAAATAAATCCATATCCACGTTTACTTGTTCTATTATTAACCTACCTCCACATTAGAGAGCTCACAGTTGACATGAAAATCAGCGATTTTCTTTAAGCAAATTAACAAATTTAGTTGATAAATGACTGTTTTGCTAGAACATCATCATAGATTTGTAGAAATTGAAGTGCTGGATTTGTTCTAAAAAACGATCGCGTGTTATAAAGGAGTATTGCATACAAAAAAAAAACACAAAATTTCATGGGCAAAATTGGAGAGAAAATACGGTAGTCGCAGGTAAGGAAATGATATCAGACATTAAAAAATGCTGTTTTTTTTCTGACTTTTTGTTAATTATGGAAAGCTTAGATATAACAGAATTTTGCATGAAATCGAAACGGTAAACAAAAAATGTTACGGGAAACACCGGTATTTTTTTATTTGGCCTTACCAATTTTTAATGTGTGGTGCTTAAACCTATTAGTTCCGAAATCACTTTCCAAAAGTTGGCGATGAGTTGCTTGGTAAGAAATACCATTATCGCATGTAAAACAAAAAATCACAAGTAAAAAAACTTATGATATGAAAAGGTACAGTTATCTTTAAAGAAATATGCTTTTCAAACAATATTGCATTCTTGTTTTGGTGTTAGGCACACCAAACATCCTTCAAACACAAGTGAAAAAATTCTAGTTTATACTGGATTTCTTGTTTTTAAAAGTTATCAGCAGGACCTTTCACACCTAATTTCAACAATAAAATGTTAGGACCAATGGTGAAAATGAAAATAAACCATTAACTCAATGTATCACAGCAGTTCATCGTGGGCATTGGGGGCTCCCTTGCCCTCAGCCTTTTTTCAGGTTAATGATTTTCCCAGCCTTCATATGTAGTCCCAAAACATTAACATTCAATAACATGTATTCAGGGTTAGAAATTGGCTATATTATGCACATGCATTTTTGGTACAGCAGTTTAAGTGCTCACAAAATGACAAAACACACTTGCAATATCTAAGTGATATAATTATGATAACATTTAATTTTACTCACATTTATTCACTTGTTTTGCAATCTCCTTCACACCACTGCTCTTTGTCACTGAATATTACAGCTTCACTAGTTAATTATAATCAAAGATGTTTTTATTAAATTTCTTTCCTAAGTAATGTCACATGAATTTTTAAATAGTCCGCAACTTTAACACAATTGTTTTAACATAGATTTTGATTTTGGAGTTTGCTCTTCATTAATGCTAATTTTATGTATTTTTTTACAGGAATTAACTGAAGTCATAGAAAACAAAGATGTCATTTCCACCTCGAGGCCCACCTTTGGTCCCCACAGGCATGATGCATACTGGTTATGCTTATGCTCCTGTTGGTAAGAGAGAATTAAATGAAACTGTTATGTTAACATGTCTTTTTAGATTGCCTGTTTTTGGAGATGAAATTTTAACGCATTGTCATAGCCTTTTGGTGTCATAGTACACATTTTTAATATTTGGCCATTACTTGAAAATGATTTAAAAAAAAAAAATATTACTTAGTACACATGTTGCCAGAGACATAACGCACATAACACAAGGTTCTAAACTTTGGCTTAAACATTCTTATTCGTTATGCCCCTTTTTGAATGAAAAAATAGAGCTCTCCTTGACACTTAAGAAAGAAAATGCTGAATGATAAAAGGAAGTAAATATATCGATATTGATACACATATCTTTTATTTATGTACATTTTTTCAAAACCTCATTTGTAGTAAGAAAGTAATGAGCTTGGTAAAGTAATAAAGCATATATTTTCTTACTGTCAATTGCAGGAATGATGCAAATGCAGATGCCTATGATGCCTCAGACTACGGTAAGATATGTGCACATTTCAAAACATGTACATTTAACTACGATATATATGTGTTTTTAAATTGCATTTTCTTTGTGTTTCTGTTTTTGAACCGCCGATTGCCATATGAACCTATTTTTATGTCACCTGTGAAGCAGGGTAGACATGTAGGAAAAACTTGTCTGTCATTGTCGTCGTCTGTGTCATCACATTTTCATTTCCTATCTAAAACTTTTCAGTGACTTGTTGAAGAGTCTTCCAACAGCATTGGTCATTGTCAAAAATTGACATCTATTGATTTTGAGGGTCATGGTGACCTTTATTGGGGTTTTCAGGGAAGAAGCCTGGCCTTTTTTTATTTTCAGAAATTTAACTCATAATTGCTTCAAATATGGAAAATTTAAAGCTTAAACACTTCATGCTCATTTATTAAAAATAATAGAAGGTTGACATACCATCAGAAATAAACATAACAACACCATAATTAAAGAATGATTGTATGATTATTAATTCTTTATTAAAAAAACATGTACTATTGGTAAACAAATGTTTAGAAATTCTTAAAAAATAACATTTTAAATGGGAATTGACCAAATTTTGGCCTCTGTTCAAGAAGTTGGAAAAACTCAGCCATTGCTAAAATATTCTGGATGTCGATCAATTTGGAAAAAAATATACAGGAGCTTCAAACGTGCAACACAATCGTTTTGCAGAAATCTAGTTTTTGTGACATCTTTTCTCAAATTTTCACAAGTTCAGGAAGATGGATGAGCTAGTGTTAAATTGTCGGTATTTGGAGACTGTTAGTTGCTGAAATAAATGAAAGATGGTCGACATATTTATTATTTGATTATTTTTATTTCCTCAGATGATGAGAACAGTAGTACCTACCACAGCCACCACAGTTATAGCGAGACCAAAGAAACAACTTGTCCCACAAGAAATTGACAAAGATGTGAGTCTTAATACCATGAACTGGTATCTGCTGCAAAATAATTTTATAGATAATTATATAGATGTGCAATTGATTGCTTCCTTGAGTGAGATAAAAAACAAAGGGTTGTTGCTGGTTAATACAGAATTGTAAAGTTTGTATAAGTAACATAAGTTCTGAATAGCTTTTATAACAACATATTGACAGTTTTCAAATGTTTTATGTTCATGTGATGAAAAAACATTGACCATTTTTTCATAATGACCAACTTGCTAATCATCAAAAACCTTTTGAGTGGGGATCAAATCCTCTGATGTAGAGTCTGATATGTTAACCGCTTATTCTTCGCCAACCGTAATGATGTAAATTTATGAAACAATTGATCATTTCACAGGACAAGAAGGATGAGAAGCCACCAGTAACGACAGTATTTGTAGGCAACATCAGTGACAGAGCTCCAGACTCCATGGTCAGAACTATGCTTCAGGTAAATAAAACGATGAATGATGGAAAAAAAAATAAAACAAGAACTATCTACATGTTTGTATATTTTTTTATTACATCTTTTGATACTTCAGCTCACTATTGTATTGCATAACCATAATCAAATTGCATATATTATGTTAAATATATACATATATATATATATATATATATATATATTATGTAAGTGATGGGTAAGGCGATTACATGTATTGATTACATGGAAGTTTTGTGAGCAATGACGATTAAAGGCATATATTTTATAATTCTAGTGTTAACACATGTTCTGAACAAAACACTTATTGCTTGCTTATCAGGTGATACAGGGGCATTTGTAATATTAAAACATCAGAGTTTTCAAAGTGTTGCAGGGTATTTAAGGCCTAAGGAGCCCAGCATGATGTTGCTAACCTTTTTATGATTTTCTGCAGAGATGTGGCAATGTGCTGAGTTGGAAAAGAGTACAGGGAGCATCAGGAAAACTTCAGGGTCAGTTTGAACATATATTTAAAAGTTTTTTTTAAAGACTCTTATCTCACGATCGACCATAATAGCAGCATGATACACTGCTTTTGTCTTTTTCTTAAGGTAAAGTCAACTGAAGGCAGGCATACACTACACCTGTTAAAATTGATAATGTAATCTAAATTCCTTCAGCAGTGATTGTAAGACTCATAGTTAATAGTTACATGATCAATGAAAGGAATCTCTCTATTGCAGCATTTGGTTTCTGTGAATATGAAGAACCAGAAGCCACACTGAGATGTATGCGTCTACTGAATGAGTGGGAAATTGGGGAGAAAAAACTTGTGGTTAGCTTGAATTTTATTTACATGCTTTGCTATGCATAAATTTTAGAGTTTGTATAATAACAAAAGCTTAGGGTTATCTTAATGAGATGAACACAAATATGTGTTTAATATATATAGCAAGTCAAATATGATTCATACCGGTAATCATGATTGTAAAGTTTTTAGTAATTCTTGAGGTTAAATTCAGTGCTCAAATTAATTTATAAACATTTTTGGAAAAGTTTTCTAATTTTGCATCTGATTATTTCAGGTAAAAGTAGATGCCAAAACTAAAACATTACTAGATGAGTGGCAAAGTAAAAAGAAAAAAGTCTCAGGAGCCAATAAAGAAGATAAAGAAAAAGAAACAAATGGGGAATCTAGTGAAGATAAGAAAGAGGAGGGGGAAGATGTGGATGATGACAAAGTGGTGTTAGATGAGTTCACACTGAGGGAAGACAGGGTCGCAAAGGCTGGTCTAGATGCCATTATGAGAGAATATGCGTTTGAGCTTGCTAAGGAGCCTTCCAATGCTAAACAATCCACAGGTATTTGAACATTAGATGTGTTGTAAACTTTGCTGTAAATTATTTCTGCTATGAAGAAATGACTTAGAAAAAAGTAAAAATAAGTTATTTTTACCTTCAGTCAATGTGTGTACATCAAAATTGCTGAAATATATTATTAAAATTGTACTGTTACTGATTTGACATCTAAATAGCTACAGTTGTTACCCATCACAATTGTATTGTATTTCAGAACCTGTCAGTGATATTCCAAAAGTCCCAATGCCTCCAATTAAACAGAAAGATGCTTCACAGCTACGAGACACAGTAAGAATTTCAAAATGGAGAAGTTTATCTAGGTGTTAAAGGGGCTTTACTCTGTATGATAAAATAGCGGGGGAAAAAAAGAAGAAAATTGTCGAAAACTGACATAAACTTGGCATCGATGTGTACAATGCATTGAAACTCACTAACTGAAGTACCACATCGAGGTAACTTACTGGTATTGCCATAGCCCTGGTGTCGTCATTGGAAGAGAAGTGCAAAAATTCTTACCATCTGGTATTAGTCAGATACCATTCAAGATAGTGCAGAACCTTTGTTAATGACATGCCTAGAAAATCCCATAAAACTGATCAAAATGTTTATTTATGCCCCTAGTTTTTGAGATTAGCAGTAGGCATTCCCTTGCTGTGCTTTTGTTAAAAAAAATAACCTTGAACAAGTATATCATGAGCTGACATTGGAGCAAACAAACAAACAACCTGTGTTGTTACCATTTGTTTTAGGTTAAAGATTGGACTGAGAACTTTTATAAAAATATTTCTCTTATTTCAGGGTTTAGATGATTTAAATGTTGAGGCGGACACTAAAGATCTGATAAACCGAGAGATCAGATCTTTTAGAAACCTCCATAAGGTATGTATCATCTCAAGTGATTGTAGTTGCCGGCTTTTCTCTCTACCATTTGTTTTACAGAACTGCAAATAAAAGTTTGACAACCAATAAAGGATAAATGAAACAAAAACAAATTCTGTTTTACAAATTTCAATCATTTTAATTAAAACAGGATCCGAAGACATTTTTTTTTAACTTTTAAGTTTTTATAGTTGCAATGAAATTGACTACTTTTGCGTGATTTCATGTTTGTACCAAATTGTTCTGTAGGTATACAATGTCCTTTCAAGACATTCGAATAAAACTACAAAACATTGATCACATTTGGCCATATATAAATATTTTAATTATGTGTGTTTACTTCGTCTTTAGAGTGAACAACGTAAAAAAACACTTTCTGAAAACCTTTTCTAAACCTGGATCCTTTTAAACCAACATAGATTTACAAGTAAAATACGATAACAGTACACCAACATGTTAGCTATTTAAAAAGTTCTATTTACACTGGTATTGTTATTTATGTAGGATTTATCTTGTACTTATTGATTTGTTGACAATGCAATTAACAGGTATATTTCATTAATTCGATAAAAACTAGATTCCGTTGATGCAAACGGCTAGAGTTTCGACTACTTGAAAGCACCTTAATATAAAAATGCATAAAGAACGTGGTAAGTGTTTACAAAGACTTTCACTTTCAAAGTTTAGTCAGATGACTCCAATAGGAAGCTAGAGTACGTGTAAGTACTAGGTAACCATGGGAACCAAACAATTAATTACTTTGACGTTTTAAACTGTCTTCTTGGAAATCCAAACTCAAACATGTTTCTTGGTTTCTTTAAATTTTTGGACTTGAAATATTGAGGAAAAGTAAATACCCTGAAATGAAGGCAATCAAATGTTATAGTACCCGCTTTATAATTATGTATCTCAGTTTAACACTGTCGTAAATAAAAAAATCATTAGTGGGAGGTAAACTGTGCTATGGATGCTGTTTTTTCCGGAATGCTGGAGGTTGGTACCCCTACTGTATTAAGTGAGTTCACTGCCATTTATCCTTGGGTAACCTGACCAAGTAAGTGACATTATGTTATATACATGTATACATATATTCCTGTAGTGTGTGTTTAATGTTCAGAGTAGATGTGGACAAAAAAGATACTGCTTTCAAAAGCAAGATGTCATTTTCATCACGCTTGTAAATGGACGATTATCATGCCTTTTCTACAAATAATTGATAAAAGTGTGTTTATATTTGATATTGAATTGACCAAAAATGGGCTTGAAATTGATTATTTAATTAATTGTGTTTAAAATATAATAGTTATCTAGATAGATGATCTTACAGTTGTACAATTATTCATTAACGAATCCATGGTGCGATTCCTGGAAAAAAGAACCTGTACATGCATATTATAAATGTTAATGCTGTACACTTTCCTGATAATGATGGTGCTGTAAATAGAATGACGTTGGGAGATATTGCTGCAATGGGGGAAGGGGTCTGTTTCCAGTATTTCAGCGAAGTTCATAGGGACCCTATGCCGCATCCATATTGCTATCCAAAATCTGTTTGTAAAAATGTGAGGGGCAGGTGGTAAGTGAAACAAATCCAGCATGCTTTTGTGGTGTGAAAGAATTGATTAAGAAACTTTGAGCCATTGCAGTTGAATTGATAATTGATATACATGAAACAATGTTGATATGTGTAATGGCATACATGTTCTATTGGATGTTCTTTCAAATGAGTGTCTAAATGCAACCACTGTCTTGCCTATAGATATTCTGTTTATCTTTGTACAATGCCTTAACAGATGGCAGAAATATTGTTTATTGCATGGCTATGAGTTTCTGATGAAGAGATACTGTATGAGATGTTTGTTTAAGTATTCAAACTTACCACTTGAAACAGACTAAAATTCTTGTTTGCAACTTTGCTGCTCTCTCTTCAAAGAACTATGATGTGTAGTGATCAGCATTATCAGAGTGTGTAATTGAAATGATATCTTTCAACTATGTAACTGCTGCTTTACTCCATATGTGCATTATGTATGTGCATTATGTATGTACATTATGGAGTGTTGGGTAGATTGGCTCTCCATACAGTATCTTGACTTTGTATAATTCATTATAAAGTATGTTTTATGGAGTGTTGATATATATTCAGGTCTTAAGTCACTTTCCGTCCATAAAATGTATAAACAGGTTTGTTTTATATTATAAAGTGGGTTTGTATGACTTTCATTAAGTTGTTTCTCTGTTGAACCTAATTATTTAACAACACAAAATGAATTTTAAAAAACAGTATTAAATATGAAAAGTGACTTACGACTGAATAATATGTGATGTTTATAAAGGGAAAGGTTTTATCAACCACTCCTACCTTTGTTACAAGTATTGTTCACCCCTCAGGCAGCCATGCTAACTGTCCTGTCAAATTTCAGGACAATGAGGAATCAGACTTGGACAAGGAGAGAGAGCGAGAAGCTGAGAGACAACGAGAGAGGGAACGACGCAAGGAAGAACAGAGACGACGCCTCGAGCGAGAACGGGCCGAACAACAGAGACTCAAAGAGCTGGAGAGATATGAGGAGTCGCAACGAAACAAGGTGAAGAAGAGGGAAAGCAGAAGTAGGTCAAGGTCACGCTCAAGTTCTCGGGGACGGTCGTCACGGCGATCAAGGTCTAGAGAGAGGGAAAGGGAACGAGAGAGGTCAGTATATTTGGTTATCACATCACATACGATACTATATGAGCAGCATCTTTTTTGGCCTGGCAGACTGATTTCAATGCAATTTGTTGATATAATCATTTTTGAAATTGATTTGATTTCTTGCATACATGTACAATTTGACAAATTCAGTGAACTTATCTTAAATGAATTAAAATGAATGCTAACCTTGCCCATCTAAATACAGCAGAGAAGATACAACACGTCGGGACAGGAGAGCTCGAGATAGGGAGCTTGAGGAAGAGGAGGAGGCGTACGAGAGGCGGAAAATGGAGAAGAAAATCAGGGAGAAGGAAATTGCATATCAGGAGGTGGTGTACTGGCACTGACACTTTTACTGATAAACTTTTATATATGTTTGGTAACTGTTACTCAAATAAATGTGTTAAGTAACAGTAAACTCAAAAAAAAATTGTGGGCAGTTAATGTTACAGTTACTGGAAATAATTAAACTCAGGCACTTGATCAATGTTTTTTTGCTTGTAAAACTTGTTAGTCATAATTTATCTAATACAAATTCTTGTGTGCATTCTATAAATTCAATGAAATACTCATTTAACCAATGTTTTATTATAAGTTGTTCACCTTGATATCTTTCTTTTGTTGACAGCGATTGAAGAACTGGGAGGCTCGTGAGAGGAAGAAGTCGCGGGAGTACGAGAAGGAGCGAGACAGGGAGGAGGAGAGGAAATCAGAGGAAGTAAGTAGGGGTCTTTGTTTGACCAAAGGTGAAATGTTAAACCATCTCAAAATAATTCCTGTTACAATATATCTTTTGGTTGGTTCATTGAATGATAGATTGACAACTAGCATTATGCTTATTCAGTTTGTTATACCCCGCCTATGAAATAGGGAGGGGGATATTGAAATAGCGTTGTCCGTCCGTCTTTCCTTCCTTCCGTCTGTCCGTCCATCCGTCACTGCGTTTTCTCAGTAACTAGCCGGTATAATTTCATGAAACTTAAAAGAAATATGAACCACTATACTGGAATGATGCCCGTCCAAAAAAAAATTTGATTGGTCAATTGTCCTTGGAGTTATTGCCCTTGATTTTTTGAAAAATGCACATTTACAGCCATTTCTCAGTCACTAGCTGGCAGAATTTCATGAAACTTAAAATAAATATGAATTACTATACTGGGATGATGCCTGTTCATTTATTTTTTGGATTGGTCAATTGTACTTGGAGTTATTGCCCTTGATTTTTTGAAAAACTCATTTACAGCCATTTCTCAGTAACTAGTTGGTAGAAATTCTTGAAACTTGAAATAAATATGAACCAACATACTGTGATGATGCCTGTTTATTTATATTTTGGATTGTGTAATTTCTATATGAGTTATTTGCCCTTGATTTATTAAAAGATCAATGTTTGCAGCCTTTTCTATGCAACTAGTTTGTAGAATTTCATGACACTTGGAATAAATAAGAACCAACATACTGTGATGATGCCTGTCTATTTTTCTTTTCGATTGGTCAATTTTCCTTAGAGTTATTGCCCTTGATTTATTAAAAAATCATTGTTTGCAGCCATTTCTCTGTAAAACCAATGTGCTTATCTTATTCTTTCTGAGATTTTTTTTAACCTTCAAGCACAAACAAGCCATCAATCACAAACAAGCCATCGTTGGTGGGGGATATCTTTTAACTGAAAATGCTTGTTGTCTTAGAATTAATGGTGCATTTTAACAACATCAATCAACAGGCATGTGACTGTTCGCTGATTTTCACTGATATAATAGCTTCAGGGGACAAAAACAAACAACTACAGTTTTTTAACTGATTATTAAAACCTAACTGACTGCCTTTAGGAGTTTCTTTATTTGTTGTTAGTATTGACATTCCAGTCTGCTTCAAGTTTGAAGTTAGGAGATGCCCTATAAAGGGCTTCTTAAAGCCAGCTTTGCTTCTGCAGGGGAATTTCATCCCCCTCAAACCCTTGGGGGCCTAAAGCACCGATAAAACTAATTACGACAGCCCTTCACCTGCCAGGTCAATCTCATCCCTGATTAACTGTGTTTGGTTGTTGTTGTTTTCAGTCAAGAGAAGCAAGACGATTACGAGAATTTCTTGAAGATTATGATGATGAGAGAGATGACCCAAAATTTTACAAGTAAGTCTTAAATGTATATAAAGTTATTTTAAATATTAAACATAGGGAGAGATTTGCTGTGTGGGGGAGGTGTCTGCCTTTACCCATGGGGTTGTGTGTTCGAGCCTCAGCAGGGTAAGGGTAGTCTAGTGGTATAGATGCAGGGCTTTTTCTGTTCATTTTGGGAAAAAGACCTTGGACAAATTCTCATTTTTTGCGATGTAAAATTTAATGATTTGGGATGAAATTTCAGGTCTTTTTTGTCAATTTGGGATAAAGATGAGTTTTTTTTAAAGTTGTTTAATAAGTGGCAATATTGGAAATAAAAATAAGCAACAAAATCATTATGGGCAACATTTCTCTCTGAATTAGGTGTATAAATATAATAAAAAATGGCAACCAAAAATGCTGATAAATGCATTGATTTTTGTAAATGAACAAAGTGTTAGTCGAGAACCCAGGCTTTTCGTGATTTTGGGATGTCTGCCTCTCACCCAAAGGGTTGTTTGTTCAAGACCAACAAGGCTGAGACTGGTCTAGTAGTATAGGAGTCCATCTCCGGTAGATTTTAGAACATTTAAGCATAATGATGGCTTAAGAAAAACTTGCATTATAAATTGATTAAATTAAACAAAACACCAAATTTGTTTTAGGGGTAGTGCTCTGGAGCGTCGTTTGCGTGAGCGTCAAAAGGAGAAGGAGGTTGACGCCCGGGACCGAGCCAAGGAGAAGGAGGAGCTGGATGAGATACGCCGAAAACTACAGGAAGAGGGACATCCGGATCCAGATGCTGAAATGGAGAAGGTAGAAACGGGTTTTGTTGAAATAAAATTTGAGTAAAACTAGCAGAGTGAGCAGGTATCAGCCTCTTAGACTTTAGAGTCTGTGTTTGAGTCTCACCAGAAGCACTTAATCATGGCATTTCCAAGTGGACAGCTGTTCTAGTCTTAAACCAAAAAAAGGACTCCAGCTTCTTTATTCTATCAGCTATCATTTGAAAAAAAATCTTAAAAATTAGTATGAAATAATTGAAGAAGTCAAATAATTATTATTATCAAGTTTTTTGAAAGACTAACTATGATTGTATTGTGCTCAGGAAAAGAACCTTCACAGATACAAATTCTACTTTCAGATTGAGAGAGAGCGCGAAGAGCACTTACGACCAATGCTGCAGCTAAATGACAACATTGGGGCAGGAAGATCCCCTTCAGAAAGTGAGAGCGAGGAGGAGAGACCAGCCAGCCCACCACCACCAGTCCAAGAACGGGAAGAATCTGAGGATGAATCTCCAGAGAAATACCCAGCTCTGCCTAACATGAAGCCTACCCTGCAGCCTGTAGATGAGTCGTCCCAGTCGTCTGCCCATGGCTCTGTGGATGATGAGAGCTCCAGGATGAGCCTGGGAATGTTGAATGAGGAAAGTGAACACTCGTTTGGTCCGTCCAGAGATGATTCCAGGCTAGGATTTGGAGCAATGAAACTTGGCGGAGGTATGCACATGGTTATATATCTCTTGTTAAATTCTAATGACTTCAACCAAAATTGTTAGTATAGAATGGGTTTAGAATGGGTGTTAATTTGTTATAAAAAATTGTACAAGTTGAATAGAATCAAAATATTCATTTCTGATATATTTGAACTGTAACTGTAATAGATTTAACTGTTTGCATCATAAAGGTCACTCGAGCACCAACTCCCCGACAGAGCCATCAGGCAAGCGCAAGAAGCTGACAGTGGGTGATGTTTTCAACCAGGACGATGATGACTCCCAAGATGCAAAAAAACGCAAACTTGTGCCCCTAGACTATGGAGACAGCGGAGAGGACAGTATGACAGGATTTGAGGGAGGCAAAAAGAACGCTTCTGTGGAGGAAAAGAGGGCCAAGATAAAGACATTGATTGAGAACATTCCCACTGCTAAAGACGAGCTCTTTGACTTCCAGCTGGACTGGAAGATTGTGGATCAGGTAGGATTGCAGTTCTTAAAACCTTTTTTTTGGTAAGGAAAAATTGGATGAAAAGAAATTTTTTCCAGTCTTCTAGTTTTATATATCAGAAACATTTTAAAATTATAAGGGATATAACCGATATATCTTTAATATAAGAGAAAACAAGATAGAAGCTACGGTATATGTATTTGTTTTATAAACATTTGTTAGTTAAGTCATTAGCGATGAAAGAAATTTAATGAGGAATTGTCTTTTTTTTTTCAAAGTGAAAGTAAACTGTTTCGTGTTTTTCAGAGCCTGATGGACAAGCGTATCAAGCCGTGGGTGAACAAGAAGATTATTGAGTACATAGGAGAAGAAGAGCCAACGTTGACAGACTTTATATGCCAGAAGGTGATGGCCCAGAGCCAGCCACAGAATATACTGAATGATGTAGCTATGGTCAGTAGCTTTTGTTTTATAATGGGCCTTATGAAGACAAGATTTCTAGGCAGACTTAGATTAAATGCTCGTTTCTTACTGGAAAAAAATCCACACACACCTAGACAATTTATGGCTTTGATCTATCTTCTAATAAATTCAAGTGTCTGATTGAAATATGATTGGATGAATGCGGAAATAATAAATTTTCATATTAAACAAGAATTTTATGAGGTTGCACATTTTGCAGAGTTGGACTAGCTTATGTGTTGTTATATGCAAATTCATTTTTTTTGATATTATCTTCATATCTTTAATTTTCTGTCTGTAGGTGTTGGATGAGGAGGCGGAGGTGTTTGTTGTCAAGATGTGGAGACTATTGGTGTATGAAACTGAAGCAAAGAAGGCCGGCCTAGTGAAATAGTGGACTGTAACCATATTGTATACTAATACAAGGGGATCTATAAAACTAACTTGGCATCCGACCATACCAGTGTTGTGTGTGGTCAATACTGTGTGTAGTGCCAAAGTAATACTGTTATGTATGAACTAGTACTAGGAAGTACTTATGTACTAAAGCTTTGACAGTTTGCTGATAAAAGCATGAGATTCTATGATTAAACAGTTGATGAGAATGTGACTACGTTGGTGGATGGCAGTATGGACAATAGCTATTAACAGTTCGACAAGGATGATAACTTTATAGCAATTCACCAGGAAACATACATGAAGGTGTATGAATAGTCATCTGCCAAATTGGTATAAAAAGTATAAAAGGATGAGCCCAAATCTTACAGCATAGTAGTAATAGCCTGGAAAAACACTGCAAGTGGTGCTGAAATGAACTGGGCTGTTGGAAACAGTTTGTAGCTGATGTGATCAGATATTCCATTTATGAACATGTTGGTCTTGACTTCTTCATTTTAGTATTTGTGGTTGCCTTCAAATCATGGGTGAAAAATGATATGTAAATCAAATGGTGTTGCAGAGGAATGACTTCTGCATCATTGTTTATTACTGATACATTGTTGTTATTTTAATGGAAGTTGCATGTATAGTTAAAACACAGATGCTTTATTGTTAACATGTGCTTTAAATGAACATCCTGATGTTATATCATACAAGCTGCCTCCTGGGCGGTATTTTACAAAGTATTTTTTGATTGATATTTCCTTCATTTACTGTCACTTATTTGTGCTGATACTTCAACAGTAATACAATGACACAAAAAGTTTCATATTTCTAGTTGTTTTTTTGCTCCAACAGAGTGATTTAATAATGAATGTGTTGTGTTTTAGAATAAGGCCACAATTCCTATAACACCACTTGACATAAAAACAAACATTACACACGATGTCCGACTTGTGTAATACATTGTATTTGTACCACAATTCCTATGATACCAGTTAACCGCCAACAAATATTATACTGCAGTTTCCCACATGTGTAATACACTGTATTTGTTCCACAATTCCTATGACACCAGTTAACAGGCCAACAAATATTATACTGCAGTTTCCCAAACTGTTATACACTGTATTTGTACTGCAATTCTTAAAACACCAGTTAACACGCCAACAAATATTGTACTGCAGTTTCCCACATGTGTAATACACTGTATTTGTTCCACAATTCCTATGACACCAGTTAACGCGCCAACAAATATTATACTGCAGTTTCCCACATGTGTAATACACTGTATTTGTTCCACAATTCCTATGACACCAGTTAACGCGCCAACAAATATTATACTGCAGTTTCCCACATGTGTAATACACTGTATTTGTTCCACAATTCTTACACCAGTTAACGCGCCAACAAATATTGTACTGCAGTTTCCCACATGTGTAATACACTGTATTTGTTCCACAATTCCTATGACACCAGTTAACGCGCCAACAAATATTATACTGCAGTTTCCCACATGTGTAATACACTGTATTTGTTCCACAATTCCTATGACACCAGTTAACAGGCCAACAAATATTATACTGCAGTTTCCCACATCTGTTATACACTTTATTTGTACTGCAATTCTTAAAACACCAGTTAACATGCCAACAAATATTGTACTGCAGTTTCCCACATGTGTAATACACTGTATTTGTTCCACAATTCCTATGACACCAGTTAACAGGCCAACAAATATTATACTGCAGTTTCCCACATGTGTAATACACTGTATTTGTTCCACAATTCCTATGACACCAGTTAACGCGCCAACAAATATTATACTGCAGTTTCCCACATGTGTAATACACTGTATTTGTTCCACAATTCTTACAACACCAGTTAACGCGCCAACAAATATTATACTGCAGTTTCCCACATGTGTAATACACTGTATTTGTTCCACAATTCCTATGACACCAGTTAACAGCCAACAAATATTATACTGCAGTTTCCCACATCTGTTATACACTGTATTTGTACTGCAATTCTTACAACACCAGTTAACACATCAACAAATATTATATTGCAGTATTGTATGTTTTGAAAGTAAATTCTGACCCTGCGGAAGGGAACTTATATTATAATAATAATAATAATAATAACTTTATTTAAAGAAGGTAACACATTAAGACATAGGCATCATATTATAAACAAACACAACACACGACTTATTTACAATGTGGCCTTTTGAAAGAAACATACACGCACACACACACACAAATGCTTATAATGAAAACGCATGCAATAAATCTATGTAATTTCAAAAGGGTATGTATTAAAATGTTATACGAAAACATAAAGAAACATGAATATAATACATTAATTATAACATCAATGCCGAACAATACATCAATTTGTACCTAAAGGTTAACAAATCGTATCATTAAAATTTATTAACTGAGTAAGTAGGACAGTCACACATGTATTGAACACCTTACTCGAGATATATATAATGTGAAAACAATAGTCATGGAATTATGCGTACACTTCTTACAACGGTTTTTGCAATTGATGATGTAAAAAGAACTTCTTGCAGCAGGCTTTAAATGACTTTTCCGTGTTCGATTTACGTATTCGTTCTGGTAAAGAGTTCCAAACTGTCCCACTGTAGCATGCAAACGAGTGTTTCTTGTATGAGTTTTATGTCGAATGTGGGCAATGTCTTGTCGCGTAGAACATCGCAATCCATATCTTGTATTGTTTGATAACTTGATAATGTCTCTTATATAACTCGGTGTAAGATTGTTAATAGATTTATATACCATAACAGCCGTTTGATATTTGCAACAGTATTCAAATTGAAGCCATTCTAATTGTTTAAATAATTCATGCGATGGCGTTCTAATAGGCTTAAAGAGAATAATTTTAGCAGCTCTTTTTTTGAAGCATGGTTATTCGTTTCGTATGCGTTTGCTTGCTTTTCCCCCCAAACACTACAACAATAGTCAAACATAGGAAGTATATACGATTTATAAAACAAATGTCTCATTTGATCCGTTAAAAAGTAATTAAGTCTTTTTAAAAGAGCTATCTTTGCAGTTATTTTCTTGCAGACAAAGTCAACTTGCAGGTTCCATGACAATGATGAATCAATAACAATTCCAAGCAATTTCTTCGAAGTTACATTTTCAATAAGTACTTTGTCTACGAATAATTTGAGTGCACATGCGTTTCTTAACTTTGCATTTGAACCCAGCAACATGCAATTCGTTTTCAATGGATGTATTGCCATGTTGTTTATTTTGCACCACTCCGATATTATATCTAAATTTATTTGCAATTTCCTGCGTATTTGAACTTTTTGCATATAGTGTAGTATCATCAGCATATAAGTCAATCAAGGAATTTTCTATTTCAAAGGTAATGTCATTAATATATATAAGAAAAAGATTAGGTCCAAGAATGGATCCTTGAGGAACTCCAGACCTTATACATCTTCGTGAAGATTGGTAACCCCCAAACTTTACAATTTGGTGTCTATCTTTCAAATACGAAGTTATCAGTTGAACGGTATTATCACTGAAATTGTATAATTTCAATTTATGTAAAAGTATTTGGTGATCTACTAGATCAAAAGCCTTTCGTAAATCAAGGAAGAGAGCACCTACATAGTTTCCATTGTCAATTCCATCAATCCAATCATCAATTATTCTTGTCAACGCTGTGTGACAAGAATGATTTTCTCGAAACCCAGATTGAAATTCATGTATGATATTTGTATTTTTAAAAAAAATGTTTTGATTTGATCTGCCATGTGCCGTTCAAACACCTTTGACAGTGTTGGAAGGATAGAAATTGGTCTATAATTATTTGGATCATTGCGACCAGAAGATTTATAAATAGGCAAAACCTTAGCCTCTTTAAATGAGTCTGGGAATATTCATAGCCGTATGCTATTATTTATAATGGACGTTAGAGGTATAACAATACAATCACCACATTGTTTTAGGATATTAGGCCCTATTCCATCTAATCCTGTAGCTTTCGCCGTATTAAGCTTATCAATATACATTTTTACCTCTAATGGGGTGATGTAAGATATATCAAAGTACTGACCCTTTAGCAAACTATTTAATTTAGTACCAAGTTTTGAAAAATGTGTTTCATCGAACACTGATTTACTGATACAATCGGGTATGTCAGTAAAATGCTTATTGAACACGTCTAATATTTGTGCATCGCCAACAACATTTATTCCGTTTGAATGAAGGTATTGTGATTATATTATACTATTATTGTTTGTAGTGTCATTATTATTATCATTCAACTCTCTGAGGTTCTTCCATAACACCCTAGAATCTTTACAGTTTTGAACAGCTATATTGTAATAATCTTTCTTGGTTTGCCGTACTAATCGAGTAACGTTATTTCTTGAAAGTTTATATTCCGACCAATGTTGACGCTTTTTGAATCGATTTCTTTCTTTTATAGCCAACCTTATTTCGTCAGTAAACCAGGCTGGTTGTGTTTCAAATTTTATTCGTTTTTCTTTCAGTGGTGCATGGTGCGACAACACCTCATTCAGTCGCTTATATAAAACTTCCATGGCTTCATTCGGGTCTTGAATTTGTTTAACCTCATTTATATTTACCTTGTTAAGATCAATGCAGGCAATATTACAGGCATTTGTTGAAATTAAAAACATTTACGACCTAACGGAGTTATTGACTTCTAATGTTGTTTTATAGCCTCATGAATTGACCATATGAGTGCTGGCTTCAGCTACACATCGTCATTGGAATTGAATCGGCGATTATTTGGCTTAAAAGGCGTTCATAATTGAAAAGTTGAAGCTTGATTTGCAAAAAAACAAATGAATGTCCGTTACTGTTCCATGATATGTAAGAAACAGTTTATAGTAACACATCGGGCCTATTGTTCACAACATTGTTAATTTTAACAATGTTGTTATTTTCATCATTGTTAGCTTTAAAATGATGTGTTCATAAAACTAGTAAAGATTTAAAAGTTCTTATTTACAACGTTTGTTCTGAAAAATTAATTCATATTAGAATGGTTAAGAACTTTGTTAAAGTTAAAGGTGACTAACGACATCTTTTTAGCATGAGCTTTAGTGATAGGGTGATTGACCGTCTGTCCGTCCATTGATAGCAACTTCTTCTATGCCAATGGGTCACATTGAGTTGCAGAGTATGGGTATAATACCTCGGACAAGTTCGATAATCAGCCTTTTGAATTGATTGATTCGAGAGTTATCGCCCTTTAATTATGGAAATTGTCATATCACCAAATTTGGTTTAGTGTATAAAATATCATAACCGATAACTAAATGCAGCTGTAAACACATCAACAACTGTCCTTAGACAGGACATATTAATCACGATTAATCACTTGCGGCTTATGGGAGGGCTGCTGGGCGGGCGGGGTCTAGATAGTTCTCAATATTTTTTCGAGCATTTGTCCAATCATCACCAAATTTGTTCAAAATGTGTATAAGCTAAATATCTTGACCGAGAATGATAACTAGACAAATCGCTGTTGTCAACCAAGAGTAAATGCAATTTAATTATAGAAATTATTTAAAATTGGTATTGTCCAATAACTTTTCCAATCATCTTCCAATCATTACCAAATATGTTCGAATGTGTATGGGCAAAATACAACGGACGAGTTCGATAACTCGCTAACTCGCTGTACTCACCGAGAGTTATTGCTTTTTAATCATAGAAATGTCTAGAGCACCATTCAAGTTTCTCCGGTGAGAGATATAGGGCCATCTTGTTTTAACTTTATAAAGGTGAATAAAAAAATATATGCTCATATAACTAAAATAAAACAAGTACAGTCGGTCCAATAAGCTTGAAAGGTATCAAAGCCATCCGACTCTAGAGCCGAAACTCGGCCACCAGAAAATAGCGCGGGAAACGTTATTAAAATGACGTCAGAATGTCGCATATATAGCGAACAAAACAAAACATGTGAAATAACGTTGGAATTATTTTTTTAGAAAAACAACATGGTTTTTCCAATAACGTTTTCTGAGATTGGCAGGAATAAGCTAGCTATTGTAAGTGCTATTCTGTGTGCTTTACTCGCACTGTCGGGACTCTGTCTGATCTGTGTTGGCCTCTACATACAGGTCACCATCAACGATGAACTGATTTTACTGGAAAACTATAACGACGGGATGCTTCCGAACTTTCTCATAAGCGTCGGTGTGATCATGATCATTCTGAATACCGTCACGGCAAAGTTCGCGTACGACAGCGGGTTTGCAAGCACCAGTGAAAAGTACCGCCTCGCCATGATGCCCATGCTTGTGGTCATGTTCCTTTTCATTTGGATCATCCTTGCGGCCAGCATCATAAGTTTTGCCCACCGATCCAGTGTCGAGGATGCTCTCCACGACGGCATTAAAGATGCCATGCGGCGCTACAAGAACACGCTTCCAGTCAAGAAGAGCCTGGACCGCCTGCAGATGGACGTCCGTTGCTGCGGAAGTCGCTCGTTTAAAGACTGGTTCAAAATTGGCTGGATCAACATGGACTACGTGAACGTGAAGGATCCTAAGTTGAAACCGTAAAGATTCCATCGTTGATAAACATAGCCTTTTACGAACAAATCATTTTACGGCATTGTTATTGTTCACGTTCTTTACAGTTAAACGTTTAAAAAGGAACAACTGTTCGTTGTCTTGCGGAAACTAAATGGACGTGTTTACTGGGTTCGGATTTTTCTTTTTGAATAACATTTTCTAAATATACATATTACACTGATCAACTAGTAAATACAGCATTTAATAGAAATATCACAAGTTACATGTATGTCGTTATGATAAAGTAATACAGAAGCAACTTACGACTAGCCTTTACGTATTTTGTTAAACTATGTTTTAAGAGCGCCATACTATATGTTCAGGCTTATCAGAGACAAGAACATATTCACACAGAGCGTCCCATTCAGCTGTTGTGACGTCACGGCACGGCGTCCATGCGTGACAGCGGACGTACTGAATCATGCCGCTCATCGGAACTACGACAGTGTCACGCTGTACCGGAAGGGATGCACGGAGGCGCTCATGGACAAGTTTCAGAATAAAATCCTACATCCCACCGGATCTGTCGTCCTGATTTTGTTTGCAGCTCAGGTAGTTTCATTGAATACATGTAGTCAATTATCCGCGTGGCGCGCTTCTCTGCACCATGGTTTGATCTGTTCTATACGTCCACAACCTGTTGTGTTTATATTTTAGATTTATTCGTGTTACGCTATTCGTTAATTTAATCACAATGGCAAGGCAACATGTCGACAAAACGCCAATAATGTCGAGTCCACCATTGTCACATTTGTATCAGTTCTGTGAAGCCAAAGTTTACCTTGATTGAATGTGATCGTTTGAAATTAATGGCTATGCGTGACCGTGATGTCAAACAAGTAAACACTATGTGACCAACGAATGCTACCTTGACCGTTGACCACCTGCAAACATGGGGGTTGCACGTAATACGCTGTTATTTTAACGCCTACTGTATATTAAAATCCGCCAATGTATGGCCAAGTTACAGTCCGGACTACCCAAAATGCAAGGACGTTTTACTAATGCCCTTGATAGTGACCTTTGACTTACAGACATGGGTCTTCAACTCGACACAACCGTCTTCATATGGTAACATACATTAAAATCCTCCAATAAATGACCAATTTACAGCCACTTCAACCAAAAATATAAAGACTTTTGAAAAATGACCTTTAACCTGCAGACATGGATCCTGCACGTGACACACCGTTTTTCTCATGGTGAATTTGTGTGCCAAGATATTCTATACACATATGGTATGTATGGTCAATCATTAAAGCACGGACACACTAAAAGACAATGCATTATGACTGCTGACCTTACGTGTGACCGTCATATTTGACCTACAGCATGTGTCTTGCACCTGAAACGCCTTTTGCTCATGATGAACATGTGTACCAAGTTATGTTTTTAATCCCCAATTACATGCCCAAGCTACAAACCGGACAAGCCAAAAATCGGACGGATTGACACTCGCACGCACATACAACGAACCGCCAGTGTGACAATGGAGCTCATCGCAAGCGGACTCAACAAAAAGTTGCTCTTTACCGACGAAAATATGCATGGCTCGTTTTGTTTTCCAGACGCTGCTCCTCATGCTTCTGCGGTACCTGCAGACGTCCGTCCAGAGTGCATATGATGAGGGCGACCCCGAGGGGCCGGGCCGGGGTCACGTGATTCCCAACCCTTGTGGCGCCCTCTCCGCGGGAGATCCGGACAAATACGTTAAACAGGGAGGTACGCGAAGTTCTGATATAATCCGATTATTTGTTTCACGTGATATGAATACAACTTAATCGCATTTGCATAAAGTAAAGGTAGTGTCCTGTGAAATCTTACGCCATTATACATTTTATTATTTATTGCGGACTGTAATCGTTCAATCTGGTTTTCTTTCTAGAGCCTTTTCTTTCAGGACAATCGCCTATATTATATTCCATTTATTTGGTTATGCAGCAAAACGAAAATAATATTCCCATTCATATTCATTATTGTGCCTTTCAAGTACCGTGAATTAATCTCCCTTTTCACACAAGACGGTAAAATAGGTAATCAAGTCTAATATAATTGTTTATATTTGGTACGTGGGCCTGTCTCCTTGTCTCCAGCATCAATAGTATTTCATAAACCTGGGAAAAAAACGTTGATTTTGTTTTCAATTTTAACGTATTCTGATAATTTTATATGCCTTGTACGAGGCTTTTCATTATTTCTGGTATATTTTGAACAGATCATGAGTTGAAGAAACAACGATGAAAAATTACAAAATATAAAGCCTTTAGCGGGGTAGATTCACAGAGCTTTAATTTTCTGTCGAAAACTAGAACATGATTAGGAATAGGAAAACGTTATCTTTAGTATTTATACTGTGATTTTTTGTAATTAAATTAACAATTCTTAATCAGCAAAGTAAGTGTGTTGGTAATTTGATTAACATTCGTAATCTGTAAACAATGCCCCTTTAAAGCTGCGCGCTCACAGATATACCATTTTACAACTTTTTCTTATGTTTTGTCTTGGAAAGAGCATTTTTGCGTAAATATCTCCACACCAATGATAAAGGTTGCTGACACAAAAATCAGATCGCGATTTTCATATTTCCGTTCGAAAAATAATAGTTTACAAATTATTACTAACGGTTTAAGAAAAATGCATAAAACATCAATTTTGAACTGAAATATTAAAATCTGCGATCTAAGTTTTTGACACCAGTCTTGAATAACTAGTTTCTATGGATTGCCTCGTTTAAGACAAAAAATAAATTAAAAAATGGCAACACGTCCAATCTCAATGTGAGAGTGCAACTTTAAATGTTACGAATATTATGCGGGTGACTAGAAATAATGTGAAATTGCGGTGAATGAACCTGTCAGATAACTTATTTTAGGGTCGAATATCTTAAAAATGAATGTGTTGTTTGTTTTGATGACAATTGTACCAATCCAAAATCCTCATATCCCCAGCCCTCCAGAAGATGCGCAGAGAACCGGTGCCGGACGAGGTGACTGACGACACATACGACTCTATTGTGGACATAGACGACACAATGGACTCGACGGCCGCCCAGGCGGGGGGCGAAGGGTACCCGGGTCCACAGGGACCGCCGGATTTCGGCGATGGCGGTGACGGAAAGAAGAAAAAGAAAAAATCAAAGAGTCCAAAGAAAGCTGCAAAGAGAAAGTCGCCCAAGAGGAAGTCTCCCCCAAAAAAGAAAAAGTCTCCCAAAAGTCCAAAGTCTTCCAAAAAGAAGTCAAAGTCATCGAAGCGAAAAAAAAGATGAATAATTATGCTGAAACAAACCATTATCCTATACTAAGTTAAATCGAATAAACTTTGAGACCCCAGTGTCTTGCTTTTGTTGTCTTGGTACTTTTATGTATTGTCCAAGGTTCAGGTACTAAGTCACAGGCCGGGTCGAACTCGTACTATGGATGAAGGGAAAATGTAATACAAGCTTTGAATGAAAAACGGGCTTTTATTAATGCCATATATTTTTTTATCGAAATATTGTAAAATAAAAATGATAAAACATAAATAGCTTCTTTTAACGGTTTCGATTTAATAATCAATTTTGCGTGCAATACTTATATTTGATTGCTGTTAGAAGTAATTGCATATCTAGTATTGGTAACATTGCCAGAGGTCTAGGTCAGAAAAGACATAACTATATAGTTTCTTCTGTGGGATAATGAGTGGAAAGGTTGGTATCGAGACAATCTTGCCTTATTAATTATTATTGGATGTTTGCACAAAAGACTGCAAGTTTGCAAGGCGTTCAATACCAAGCCCTTTGTTATTGAGAGACATATTAACTATCGAACATAAAGGCGAACAAAACAAGTGTAGGTGTTCTCCATGGAAAAGTAATGCAACAGAAATAACATCGGTATGGCTGATGGTAGAACATGTTGTCATTTTTTCTATGAAAGTGTATGACCATCTTTTTGCAGACATGACTAAATAAAACATTTTGTAGCACTCACTTTTATGATATATTATTAATGTTTCGAGAATACACATTGTGCATTATGATATCTTTTTATTTACAAAGACATGTACTTGTTTATATTTGGAATTAATAGTGTTTGTCACGCTAAAATATTTACACAGATTCCAATGAAACAAAAATAACGGATTTGTGAAAGCTATCGATCTCCAATCTCATATAAAAGGGCTTACGGGCAAAGTAGATGCTAAGTTTGCTAGGGCAGGTTATACAATTTTAGCCGAGTTCCAACTTGTCCGCCAATTTTCAATAGACCTGAAATTAGGTTGTGCTTGGTTAACAATTTAAGAAATTCGATATGCTAGATCAATGACGAAGCATGGACTTATTGGACATGATTTTTATATTTATAGTTACACAAGTTATAGATATATGAATGGAGTATAATCGGAATATTATTCATATACCCTTTCTAGACGGTTTTTAGTACGCATGAAAAAGGATTGAATTAAAGTACTGAACGGGTGTAATGTTGCACCAATAACGGATAATAATGTTCAATAACTTTAAGTTTCTAATCAGCTTAAACAAGTTTTAAAAACAAAACAGTAATTCAAAACAGTTTCATCGAGATCTTCAGGTGATTTAGAGAGAAAACACCTAGTGTTTAAGAGCGTTTTATATCCTTACTGTGGTCGAGTTGTAATGTCACAGAAAAACGAGAATGGGTCTGGAATTTCATCACATCTGGAGGAAGATACCACAGGTGACACGGTGAACGAGTACGTTTCGAAAAACAGCAGGAAAGAAGTTATATCTAGTAAGCAAAGTGATGGTGAAACTCAAACTAAGAATACATATATCGTACAGGTAGTACACGAAGAAATGGACATCGTGAATGACCCGAGTAGACCAGAAATAAGTATCCGGCATAACCGCGTGGAAACTGGGGCGGACGAGGATGCACGAGGAATCGAGCCGAAAATTGGTCATCTGACCAATCTTCCCCCAAAATCGAAAGATGAAATAAGGGGGAGAATCAGACGGAAGAAGAAACGAGAGAGAAGGCATGTCCAAGGAAACAGCGGAGATGAAACGGACAATTTAGATGGAGTGAAGAAATTAAAGAAAAAGCGACGCCCAAAGGCATTGAAATCAAGTGATGCGGGTCATGAAAACGCATTTATAAATGGAAATTATCATTCTCATATCCAGGCTGAATTGATTGCAGGAGCTGTACCACCACACGGAAATAAACTTTGGATAGGAAATAATAACGACTTGCATCCGAATATCACAAACGATGAACCAAACGAACTGCGTCTTGATCTAAGTAGCATCCACGGTGAACGTACAGAACATGGTAATGTAAGACAAGAAAATGGCGTGCCTTTTAATTCAAATGCTGATATTTTTACCGCAAGTGCATTTTCCCCACGTGTCAAAACTAACATTGTTGACAATGAAAACACAACTAGTGGAATGTATGTTAAAAACAATGGTGCCAAGAAATCAACAAAATCACGGTTGAAGCCTAAGCGTGTCAACCTGAAGAGGACGTCTTCCAAGGTGTCAGTGGTCGGCTCCCAGGCTGGTTCCCAGGCTGGCTCCCCACGCTCCTCCCGCCTCGACCCCGCTAAGACGGCCCGCAGCGCCTGGTCCCGCCAGGACACACACGAGGGGAGGGACGGAGATCAAGCTAGCCGGAAGCCACTGCTGTTCTGCAAACTCATTGCTAGATTTCCCGTTGCGTGCTTTAGTGAGTATATTTATCGTTGCCCAAGTGGTTTTATGATATTTTCCAAATAATAAATCTGATTAGTTATTATGTTATTGAATGGTATGTAGGAGAAAATATCTTCCTCGGCATTGTAGTTGTTTTAACTAAACGGCTTGAGACCATCATGTACCCCCTTCTGCATTCACCAAAGTGATTGTTTAAGTTGATAAAATATTTCTTTTCTTTATTTTTTGAAATATATAGTTTTACTTATTTTACATACAATCAAACTTACATACTCAGTTGGCCTTTGAAACCGAAAGGTACTTTGATTAAACACAATGTCGACATTTTCCATTACATTCATAATGTGTCAGTTGTTCAAAGTCTGATATAATGCGATCTTTTCACTCTAAGCGCCAAGTCCCCTTTCCGCTGCACCATGCTCTTTTTAAAACCTGGCTTAAGTATTGTCCATAAAGAAAATATGTTTGAATTTTTAATTATGCATGTACGAGTACTGAACCATTGGTAAAACAGTCACGCACTGCTGGATGCAGCCATATCTTAGCAGGAGATGCTCATGTGAATCCAAATTTTGTTTCAGCGTTTTTGACGGTGCTACATGTTGCTGTGATAGGGCTGACTGTTGGACTGGCCTTCACCGGATATGACATATTCCCGGCCGTGTTTGACACACTTCCGCTCCACCTGTACAACACCGAACGTCTAAAGGAGCTTTCCTGGAAATCCAAACAAGTGTTCGACGATTTTATATACAGACCGGTCTACGGGTATTCCTACAACGCGGGATACCGGGGGAGGGTCAAGGACACATTTGAGGTCATATTTGAAAGTTCAGATGGCGGGAACATTTTCACAGCGGAGAATCTTGAGCTTATAAAGCTAACGGAAAATAAACTGTATGGTATGGAAAGGTACAAAGATGATTTTTGTTTATGGGATCAGTACTACTATTGTGTACGTCCGCAGTCGTTGATTCGTCTTTTTGACGGCACGTATTCGAGCGTTAATGACGTATTCTATGATCCAACGTTTTCCAACATCACAGAGGTGATATACCAAGCCTCAATCCACAATGAAACGCGGGAATACCTTGAGCTGTTCATTGGCAAGGACCGCGTGATAACTCAGGACAATTGCTACACTTCCATCACTCGCACCATGGTGCTTATGGGCTGGCCCCTCTACATCATAGGTGACAAATATGGCAAAGAGGAAGACATTCAACACTTCCTCGATGAGTCCTTCAAACCGGAAACGGAAAGACTGAGGGATTTCACACTGGTTGATTTACTGGATGTTTATTATATCAGCAAGCTCTTGTATGAATATGATCTTGTTCAGCAGGCGCTTGAAGACATTAAACTCGCCATTGGCAGTGTTCTCTTCATTTTTGTGTTCATGTGTTTTCAAACGGGTTCTGTGATCATCACTTTTCTCGGCATTCTGAGTATTTTCTCTAGTTTTCTTCTCACTAACTTATTCTACCGATACATATTACAGTACAAGTATTTTGGATTTTTCCACGTTATCGCCATTTTTCTCATTTTGGGCATTGGAGCAGACGACTTGTTCGTATTTTATGACACATGGCGGCTAACGGGACACACAAAGTACCCGGATGACGCACATAGGCTGTCGGACTGTTACCGTAAGGCGGCGAAAACGACGTTTGTGACGTCTGTTACTACGATGACCGCGTTTCTTGTCAGCGGTCTCTCACCGTTGCTGCCAGTTAAAACGTTTGGAATATTTTCAGGAATATTAGTAGGACTGAACTACCTCTGGGTCATCCTGTATTTTCCAACAGTTATTATGCTTCACCATACGAAAACAAAGTTTATTTGGATTAAGTTCCGTTCTCTTATGAAAAAGTGTGGATCTTGCATGGGCTTTAAATGCTGCAACAATCAAAAAGACGACGGTGTTGACAGAAGACATAGTCTCGCTATTTCTGACGCATCAGAAAGTAAGAGTTTGGCGGACAACAATAGCACTAGACAATTAATTAACGACAACATCAAATCCCCGAGCAGCGAAAAATCATACGCCAGCGCGCTGCATTTTCGGCCACAACCTTTACCTCCGATCGCAAGTATTTCTTCTGAATTAGAACCTGGTACAGCTATAAATCAAAATATGAACATGGCCTTTATGCACCATGTTCCGTCACCAATAGATCTTGGGAAAATCGAGTCGGAAACGATCCGAGAGGAGTTTGCGGCCCGCCAGCAAAACAAGCCTCGCAAGAACTTCGAGGATCGGAACAAAGTTGTTGTGTTTCTTAGGAATGGGTTCTACGACTTCATGACGAAAAGGGCCGTCAAGATCACCGTCCCTCTGCTCCTGCTGGCCGTCTCCATCTTCTTTATTCACCGAGCCACGCTCATACAGCCGGACGCACAGCAGGTGCGTACACAGCTACACATTGTCAGTGTAAAAACATGATATTTGAAAATAAACTGCTATTATTATAACTACATAATTATATAGGGCGATTTTTTTTATAAAAGTATTCATTTAAAAAAATATGTTCTCGATAATAACTATACATATTGAATGCGCGTTATACATATCATGCAGTATATTCGTTAAAGCACGGTGATCAATTTACAGTCTATTTCATGATCACAAATGGTTTATTATTGAATATTATTTTATAAATAATTTTGTCACTACAGGTACGACTATTCCGATCAAGCCACAATTACGCGAAGGCAACGACACGCCACTACGGCTCGTTCCTGCGGGACAAGGACGACGAGTACCAGCGCCTCTACCTGGTCTGGGGTCTTGGAGAGGCGGATATCAAAGACTGCGACCTCCGTTCCGGCGAGTATTGCTTCGGGAAACCAACCTGGGACTCTGAGTTTGACATGAACAATGCAGAGGCGCAGCTGGCCACGAAGGTGAGTGAGACGACTCGTTTAAGAAGGTTAATTAATTACGTCGTATACGACTGCGTGAGTATGCCTATTAAAATTAAAACACCGAAGAAAATGTAATTTAATATGGAAAGTAAGATTATCGAAATTTCGAACCAGTGAAATTATATTTGCTGATCGTAACATTAGAAATTTCAAACATAACGATACACGTGTACTAAACAGTCAACAAGCCAAATTATAAAAGAAAGTTCAAAAGTGTTCATATTTATTATTTCTACAGGCGTTATGTGAGCGTTTAGAGGGAATTGATCGTGATTACGCGGAAACTTTGCGGATCCAGTGGGACCAGGTGACCGGAAAGCCTCGTATCCACTGCTTCACCGCTGACTTCGAAGATTACTTCCAGGTATAACATCGGTCAATAGTCTTTATACTGATTGAATTTATCATTTTGTTTGTAAGAATTAGAGTGTTTTTTTTTGTTTATACCGAAAATAAGATGAAAGTTTTCTGCACGGACAAAAAAGCTAATTGTGTTAAAAACATGAACATTTTCGATCTCATGCTTAATATGGCTAAATCAAAGTTCGAATACATGGATATACATTTCTCGTGGTTAGCGAGGTGAATTACTACAGAATATATGTTCTTAAGATTGTTTGTATAGATTCTTTGTCGACGTCTCGGCAATACTTGTATTGTGAGGTGAGTTGCCGTCTGATGCATTTATGCCGGTCTATTTTTGTATTACTTCGTGACTGAACTAAGACGAATTCAGTACTTTGACCTGGTAATTTAAGTTCCATATTTTAACTAAAAAAAGAAGGTATTGGGTAGTATAAATTTACTTTACTCCGCTTTTGTGGTATTTGTCAATTATAGCAACTGAATACTTAATGACTTGTCAGTTAATGGTGATTAGGTATGGTCCGAACAAGTTATAAATTTCGATCATTATGATAAATGAAGTGAATGTCTTCAAAATCAGATAAAACTCAAAACCGTGGAAGAAATTGCACTCAAAATCAAATATGCCTGAATGGTTTGGCGAGCACACGTGAAGCCTTTATCTATATACCCGAGCATGTGATTGGGGTCTAAAACAAACGGGTAGTTAGACTCAAGTACGCCACGTGAATATTTCATTGACTAATTACCAATAGTAAATATTTGCTCCCCTTTCTGATGGTATAACCAAACAAGAAAAATCAAACATTCGTCCCAGGGTCCTTATAATGTCCTTTCTATCATCACGCCACCCATTACTCAATCATGTAGACTCTAGACTAATACACTGGGGTGGGGGTATTTTGATTGTATAGTGCATGACTAGTGTTCAATAGATTGAAAGAAAAACTATATATATATATATATATATATATATATATATATATATATATATATATATATATATATATATATATATATATATATATATATATTAGATCTATATGATATCGACTGAACTTGGTATGAACTTACATTATGTATATAAATAAAAGCGTATTCATCGTGGTGCTAACAGCTCTTTGAAGAGACCGCTATTGAAGAACTGTGAAGAATGAATACAAAATATCATATTTCCATCCATGTTTGTTCTTTCTAGTTTAGTTTGTATGTCCTCAATGCATGCATGGTGAATGTTTTAGTATAAGTTTTATGTACCGTGTTATGCGTCATTTGCAATTTGCTTTAGAAAAATCTTAAGAAAAAGTTGGCATGAAATATAAAAAAACGACTTGTTTCAGCTTAAGCTGTCCGAAGTACAAGGTTACACCAACGTCAGTGATCTCGGCCTGCCCGTCTCTTCCACCAATGTGAGCGCGTTAATGGCCGCCAATCCGTATATATACAGGGAATCGCTGCCAGACGACTTCCAAGACTACTTCGAGGTATAACCGAACATAATGTTACAAAGATGTTCTATTTCAATATCTAGTCAAGTTATTGTTGATTTTTAAAGGGACTCGGTCATGATTTGTAAAATGTACTGTTTTATAACGAAAAAGGTGTGACAAATCATTGGGTGTGTTAAAACTAAGATGCTGAGGGCTGGAACCCTTCAACAAATGTTGATATATGCTTAAATATTGTCTTTTGAGTTCATGATTCTGAATAGCATTATTAACGCGATTCAACAAAGGGCTTAAAGATTAAAGTATCTTAAGCTCTTGTACGTGTCCTAGGAGAGCAGTTTTGGTGTCTGGCCCCCCTCTCGACCCTACCTTCTTGTATTATTATTTTCAAACTCAATTCTAAAATGATTTATGAAAGTATTCATCGATTAAGAAATTAGCCTTTGTTAAAACTTAACGCGACATAAATGAGGAAAACCCCTAATTTTCTGTGCCTTCTCTTCCTTGTGAATGGAAGCCGTTACCTCGACAAAACATATAATTATGCGAACATTATTACCCGAGTTTTGGACGATGTAATCATAGAATCGTTCTTAACATGGCATGTCAATAATACCATCTTGCAGATCCTGGTGGAGTACTGGCTGACGAACGGTTACTCTCTGACACCGACCGCCGACTACCTCAAGTATAACTGGCTGCTAGGTACCACGAAGGTTCCCAACCAGACCCACAATGCCTTCTACCCTTTTTCTGGTACGTAGATATACTTCATACCTAAAACTCTGTCCAACCGTAAAGACCAGCGTTCACATGCCTTGTATATAAGCGTTCGTCTAAAAAACGTGTTTTACATTTTAAACAATGACTCGTTCAATTACCTTATGATAACAAAATTGTTTGATATTTGAAATACATAATACACGAACGAGATTTTAAAAAGGGAAAAACACCATTTAACCTGTGTGAATAATGATCCTTTTAACTCCGAGGCCGGGCATTGCACTTGGATTTCTACATTTTGAAAATTAAAATCGTCCAATTGCTTCTCACATGCCATTGAATTCTCTCTCTATATATCGTTTAGGCTTGTATTACGGCACACGTCTCAAGTACATGGCTGTGGAAGTGAACACCACGATGAATGTGTTCAGTCTCGGGTTCGACGAGGGGCTTCCGGTCTACGATCAGTGGGAGCACATTATCGCCGACATTGTAAGTTACCCGGACATTTAGTGACTGCCTCTTTAAAATGGTGTATTGTTGTTTTTTTAAGCTAGACTTATATTGACATTAAATTGAACATGTAAGGCTGCATTTTTTGTATGTTTAGCCTTTTATATCGAGGTTGAATTACATCCTTTTGATATATATAATAGAAAAACAAGTAATAGGGGTTCATTTCAACAAGAATGGGAGTAGGTGCGCTCTTGTATCTTTAAGAACGTTTCAACATGGCACCAATATGTAGTCTTAAATCTCTTCAAGCTAAGTACGAAATCGCTGCAAGGGTCATTGATGAGACTCAGTGCCCCTATATATTTGTAAACTATCAGTTTGACCGTATTTCATGCGTCTTGTCGATGGAATTGACTATGTGTCGTCTGCTACCAATTGCTTTTAAAACATTGTATTTATTTTCAGAATGCCAATATGCCCCCACCACTGAAAAACGGAATACAACTTACCGAATCACTTTGGCACTGGCTGTTTGTGCAGAAGGTGAGACCAGTCGTAAAACATTTGTACAAGTACACATTTACACGCTCATTTTTATACTTTATTTTTATTTTATATTTCATTTTTAATACTTTATTTTTTAGTATTAATTTTAGCAAATACCGTAAGTAAACTCGTATGACCGTAAAAACAATAGCACGTAAAATATACATATGTCCTTTATTTGTACATGTTTTCAGACGCTGGCGGACTCAGCTATTACGGGGATCCTTGTGGGGTTACTGTCCGCCTGGCCGATTTTAGTATTCACGACTCTTAACATCGCTATCGGCACGATTGCCGCCGTCACCATCGGCCTCGTCACCGCCTGTGTCATCGGCATCATCCCGCTCGCTGGCTGGAAACTTGGGGTACGAATTATTTTATGTCACAAATGATGTGTTGCATACAATTTTATTCGTTTTGAACGTCTGCATTATTATTTAATAGCAGTAAAAACCAATGTTGCTGCTATTGAAACAAATACTAGGCCAGTATTTGGAGACAATTTATGTAAATACTGATACTGTTAAAATCCAAAGAAATCATTGTTACAGAAACGACATCGTAACGTGACTTACAGTTAGTAACATAAGATTAATATGTATATATATATATATAACTTCAGTGAATTTCAGCCAATCCTAATGTTACCTTTTTGGTTTATTGCAGGTGCTGGAGTCCATAAACCTGTGTATGGTGGTAGGCCTATCAGTGGACTACATCGTCCACCTTGCGGAGGCATACCGGTCCTCACCGTCCACACGCCGGGCCGACAGGGTCCGTTACATGCTCGAGTCAATCGGCCTCTCCGTCATCTCGGGAGCCATCACAACTATTGGCGCCGCGGTGTTCATGCTGTTCGCCCAAATCCAGTTCTTTTTCCAGTTTGGTATATTCATCATCACGACCGTGGGGATCGCTCTCGTGTTCTCCCTGTTCGGATTTACAACTTTCCTCTCTCTCTTCGGGCCCGAAGAAAACACCGGTTCCGTCCTAGCCCTTGCAACTGGGTGCTACCGCATGGTCGCCAAGCGTGAGAATGACATTGACAATGAAAAAGACGGCGCTGAAAAAGAACGCTGCCGGAAGTGGCCCTGTGCGTCGCCGTCCATCATATTGGACCGGTTCTATGATTGGCTCAGCTATGGATATCTAAAATGAACTTTTTAGTACTAGTAGTGTATGAGGAAGTAAGAAATAGTTTGTTTAGGCTAAATGACCAAATATTCCAACAGACCTTTGGAGGAATAATTGGGTTATTTATTTTACTTCTTCTGCTGTTATTTCATTACACGAAGAACAACAGTTCGGTTCTTTGGGTGTGAAAATATTAAGTTTGATACTATTGCTGACACTTGTGATACCTACAAAAACGTCTTTCAGTGATAATGTGATGCACTTCTTGTTGTTCATAATATTTATATTATATTTGTATTGTTTTGATACTATTCATATTTTGTTTTATTCAAATACTTTCTTAAATGATTGTAACAATAAAACGTTTTTCTAATCGTTGTATATTTCAGACTTAAATTCCGACAAGGTCAATAGAATCATCTCAAACCATCGTAACACTTGCGGATAAAATGTGGTGCATGAACGCTTCGTGCTTCCCCTTTTAGACCAGTAGAAAGAGAAAACGTACAATTTATGTTCCACCTTGGTTCAGCTCATAAACCACTTTTATCATAAGCTGACCGGTGATATACAGAGTTTTATCAGTAAAATAAACGATTCACTTTACAGTGAAATAACAATTTGATATTTCATTGTTTTGAATTGCTCTCACTTCCAAATCAAATGTAAGCGCACACAGGGCTTGGACACAATTTCAACGACGGTATGCATACAATTTGGTGCACTTTTTCTGAAAAACTACAATTAACTGCATCTTATATCCCTTTGAGGCATTTAATAGAAAGAAAGAAAAAAATTGGTGTAAGATCCCAATTTATTCCACCGCGTAAGCACCAAGAAAATAGTTCATTCGTGTGTACGCCAATCGTAGCTTTTAGAGCTCACCGAGTCACACGGTGAAATATACAGCGATCTCACAATGAAATACACAATTATCCTCTAGGCTCTACATCATACATATAAATTACATGCTACAAATAATAAGAACTGCTAAACTGAACAACTTCTGACGGATGCGGATGTGAATTTATTTGACTTTTATTCGACTAAAAGATACCACAGAACACGGATCAATCATGAAAAAAGATTAAAGCCGTATTATTAAATATTTTACATTCTTTAACCGCACACATTGGTTCCATGCGTATGTAAAATTAGTGACAATACACATGTTTCCGTGCATTAAAGCGCTTGTTTCAGCGTACTCTTGAAAAAGGGAGGCGTCGCTACTGACCGATAACTAGTAACGGCGCTTTATAAATATTTGTTCATGATCGAGTAGTTAACTAGTATCCGTAGTCATGTTGGAGTCCCCAAAATTTCGATACAATTTAAACATTACTTTTTATTCACAACCAGTTCATTGTAACCGGACATGCCACATGGCTCCCTTGTAAAAGTGTACCCAGAACACTCCCCAATGACAACTTCCGCCGTCGTGTAGACCTTCATCCCGCCCACCACGTGACCTCCAATGACCACGCCCTCCTTGTCGCTGAAGCTCCCATGCAGATGACCGCCTGCAGACACTGTGCCGACGAGAGAGACGATCTCAAATGGTCCATTGTAACGCTTTATCTGAAAGTATAGTCAGAGCACTATTGCTTAAAACGTACCGACAGGCATTTAATAGATATCACACATTACCTGTTCGGATACCCACGACTGACGCCGTTACTTTCCATTCGGCAGGTTCTCAACTTCTGCGCATGGCCAGACAGTCACTAATCACTAAGGGGAAATGATGGGCACTGTGTGGAACATGTGCAAACGTAAGTGGTCCTCGAATATAAGCCAGTTTGAAAACATGGACTCACCCAAACATATGGATCCAATGGCTCAAATGATATAGTTGCAATGGTCACGGTGCAGGTCCTATTAGCTGTCAGACTCTGATCCATGTGGTAGCTAAATCGATCCCTTATGGAGACAGTCTTTATTGGTCGTGATTTATAAATAAAATACTATGCTAGACTCTACCAGTAAATAAAAATTGACCAGCGATCAGTTGACCTGTAATACTGCTTAAATGTGCTTACCGTGACGCTGTCGGCCATGCGTAGAGTCATCTCAGTAACGCTACCAACGCACGTGAGCACAAAAGCTGCTTCTAGTTGGTTTGCCTCAATAAACGACTGCATGGAAGAAGTTATTTCGTCGCCAGGTTTTAGACGGAGAGCATACGTTTTCAGTAAAGAGCACGAGCTCGATGTTCTGTCGCTGCCTTTCTCGTCCTGAAAATAATACGAACAAGTTTCAGTTTATCTATGAATTGATGATTTTCAAATAAATTGTATCGTCATAAATCGGAAAAGTAAATGATTTAAGAAATATATGTTGTTTTTAACAGATTGCATTATTTACCATTTGCGTTTTTCTTCTTCAAGGCGACTCCGTGATATTGATGGAAATTCTGAAGTGCCTGAAATGACAAAAAGTAAAAAACAACATATTTTTATAAGCAAGGTACAGTTACACTATATGCTGATCTGTGTCCTGTTATTTACACATGCGTCTGGCTAATTGTTGGTGTCTAAATGTTGATTAATATAATATAATATGTACCCAAAATGATATTAATCAACATTTTAGACACACACAATGAGCCAGACGCCTGTGGTAAAATTCCAATCTCTGCTGTAGTGAAGGTCAATCTACCAGTTAAACTGTTAAAGTCGATTTAGAAGTGGTGTGTGCTTTGGTTTTGGTTCCACATGTATATCATTGAAAAACGACACCATGCCCTAGTAGAAAATAATTAATGTTCAACAGAGTTTAAAGTGTATACAGATAAAATCAGCATTATGAAATAGTTGGTGTGTTATTTTTGATTTCCCGTACTTTAAAGTAAGCCACAGGAAAGGGATCAGACATTATTATAAACATTTTAAATTAAATAATGCATAAAATTAGGCTCAATATATATAACTATTAAATTTAAAATAATAACATTTGAAACTAATTCATAATATTTAATATTTAAACATAAATCAAGAGTGAATAATATTTGTTCTCCCATTAAACATTAGTTTTAGTACCAGCTCCCTTGATAAACAAATATGGCGGAAATCAACCGTTCTACGAACGCTGAAGAAGAAAATGAAGCTGAAACGGTTATATCCATGGTTGATTATCTTCAAGATGAGGAAGACTTACAAGATGATGCTACTGCAGTTTTAGGAGATAATGACGACAAGAATTGCTCGTATCCGTTGGTAATTATAAATGCAATATTTAGTCGATTCGTACCTATTGGCGTTCGCTCAATATTTAAAATACGAATTTCTTCCTGATGTCAGCTCAGTAAACTCTGAAAAAATCAAGTCTATTTCATAAATAAAGTAAAACATTTGTGTTAATTTACTTTATTGCACAATACTGAAATGGATGTCTAGTCATTCTAAAATGCCGTCCAGGCTTTTTTTTTTAATGATGGTTAGCCTGGTCCAGGCTAACCATCATTAAAAAAAAGAAACCTGGACGGCATTTTAGAATGACTAATGGATGTCCTCTTTGAATTGATTGAACACGGATATATTTTTTTTGAATGTGGATCAGCATTTGACATTGCATTGTGGTGATACGTGTTTTACTGCAGACTGTTTGCCCAAATAGAAAAGGTTTATATTAATATCCCCCCGGCCGGGGGAAATGGCTAGCCTAGATATGGCATGTATTGATACTCTACTAGATTTGATTTACTTTCAGGGTTATCAGTCACGCCAGGCATTGTATGCTTGCATTACCTGCAAAACCAAAGACAATGCGACAGCCGGAGTATGTCTTGCCTGTAGCTATGACTGCCACGAGGGACATGAGCTCTATGAACTCTACACCAAAAGGTACCTTTTGTACTTTGTGTGTATCAAAGCAGCAGTCATTTTCTATTTTCTAACTTTGCATAGATATCTAATATAAATAATAATAATTTGAACTGTTCTATTTGTATATACATTAATAAAATTAGACTTCTGTATAAACATGCCAGAAGTCTTGCAATAGTGCTTTACGTTTGTGTCAAACTGTTTTAATTCAAATGTAGGTCCTGATAAATATAATCCTGAATTAGAGCAAGCCTGGAAAGCATTAAACCAGTGCAGAGCTTGTGCTAATTTCAACCACTGTTTATTAACTTTATACTGTAAAATAAAGGTAACTTAAAAAACATGTAAACATTGCTTTAATTAGGAATGATGTTAAATTTGAAGCAATTCATTGCTTATAACTGAATTTTGAATTTCATAGTTTCAATTTTACCTTTTTGTAGAAATTTCCGCTGTGACTGTGGAAATAGCAAATTCCCAGAGCTGACTTGCAAACTTTGCCCAGTAAGTACTCATCTGGTTTAAATTTATGCATGGGCATACTTGGACACAATGAGGAGCATACTGATTCTGAAATCAAGCAGTTTGTATTATGGTAATTAGTTTAAAATTTGGTCAGTAGGAAAATGCATGTTTTGCTTATGATTTTCTTGTACTGCTTTTCAAATTCTGAACATTTTGATGCTGCATTGAGTGTGTATTTAAAAAAGTACTTGAGAAATATACTGAATGAAATGTAGTTAGTGAAAGTCAAGTAATGTTATTATGAGCTGTCTGTGTAAATCATTGCTGACACTATATACTAACATTTCCTGTTTCAGGAGAAGGATGAAGTAAACCCAGCCAACAGTTATAACCAGAACTTCAAGGGTGTATACTGTGTGTGTGCCAGACCCTACCCCGACCCAGAGGATGAGGTTGATAATAACACTTCTATCCATACTCTAAGCTTAATAGTTCTCATTTACTCACATTTGGCAGCACAAGAGAGTCGGATGGGTTTTGAAATAACAAATAATCAGTTGATCATCATCATCACCCCCTAATATGCATCTCTTATACATACATGTACATCTTTTCCAATAAGTATTCTTCCAATTGAATGATGAATCATAATGACTTGTCAGTGCATGCAATGAATATGAATGGTTTAAACAAGTCTAAACATTTGATCATGAAAATGAATAAAATGAATGTCTTCATTTATTCAAGTCTGGCAATAAAAATCATAGAAAAAGGCACTCAAAATTGAACATGCTTCTCACTTTTTTCCATTTATAAAACAAAAAGTCTACTTATCTAATTCATTCTTTTGTTCCTGCTCAATTACTTATATTAGGGAACTATGGTACATCAGTTTAAAGGTTGTTATTGTTTTTTTTCATGATATATGAACATAATTTTTTATCAGTCTTTGCTAAGGTATCACTTAAATGTCTTTTTGTTTGTTCTTGTATTTAAGATTGAGGATGAAATGATACAGTGCATAATTTGTGAAGACTGGTACCATGGAAGGGTAAGTTTTTTTTGTGAGGTATGTCCCAACAGAACGCTTATAATTTTTTAGCTCGACTATTCGAAGAATAAGGAGAGCTATACTACTCACCCAAGCGTCGGCGTCAGTGTCACCCCTTGGTTAAGGTTTTGCGTGCAAGCACACATAGGTAAATATCTCAGCAACTACTTGAGGTATTGCTTTGAGACTTTATACAATGGTACTCAACCATCCAACCTACTTAATTAACCAATTTAGATAACTCTAGTTTGCATTTAATGCCAATAATAGGCCTTTATTATTAGACTTAGAAATTCTGGTTAAGGTTTTGCGTGCAAGCACACATAGGTTAATATCTCAGCAAATACTTGAGGTATTTCATTGAGACTAGATTCAATGGTACTCAACCATCCAACCTACTTAATTAACCAAGTAAGATAACTCTAGTTTGCATTTAATGCAAATAATTGCCCTTTATTATTCAACTTAGAAATTCTGGTTAAGGTTTTGCGTGAAAGCACACATAGGTTAATATCTCAGCAACTACTTGAGGTATTGCATTGAGACTTGATACAATGGTACTCAACCTACTAAAGTAATCAAGTTAGATAACTCTTTGTTGCATATAATGCAAAATAATTGCCCTTTATTATTAAACTTAGAAATTCTGGTTAAGGTTTTGCAGGTAACCACTTTTAAGTCAATACCTCAGAGATTACATCATATATTGCATTGAAACTTTACACACTGGCTCCCAACCATTTAACCCTCTTATCTTATCAAGTAAGATAACTCTATCTTTCATATTATATAAATTTTGCCCCTTTATTATGTGACTTAGAAATTCTGGTTAAGGTCTTGCATGTAAGCACACATATGATAATATCTCAGCAACTACTTGATGTAATTGCATTGAGACTTTATACAATGGGATTCAACCACCCAACCTAATTGAATAACCAAGTTAGATAACTGTATTTTGCAAATAATGGCCCTTTATTATTACACTTAAAAATTCTGGTTAAAATTTTGCATGTAACCACATTTATGTTAATATCTCAGCACATCATGTATTGCATTTAAATCTAATCTAAAAGTGATCCATGCATGTTTCGCCAAAACTTTTCAATCCTTACACTGAAAAGCGGGGGAATAGCCGAGCGCGCTGTCTCTGTGACAGCTCTTGTTGTACTGGTACTACTGAATGTAACAGGTTGAGTATTTCAACCATTGCAATGTTTGTGATTAATGAAAAATACCAAATTAAAATTAATCCCGCTTGACCCAACAGAATATGTTAGGTTTTGTAATGAATGTGGACAAATATTGAGAAAAAAACGATTTTTGTGCTTTGTGTTTACTTGCCTTTAACATCTAGCTACAGGCTCATGCTGTTGTTAACCTTGCAGCACCTGGGTGAGACAAAGCCCCCGAAGAACTACTCCGAGATGGTGTGTACTGCCTGTATGAGCAAACACGAGTTCCTCTGGGTCTACCATGTCCAGTGCAAAGGTAGGCCATATCAAACACAGAAAAAATGTGAAAGATCAAATTTGCTGAACTGTATTCTGATTGACAAAGATGAATTGGAAATGCTTACTTGTGTTATTAATGAGACCGATAAAGGCCTCAAAGTGTTAAAGGATGATAACTCTAGTTTTATCTTTCCATTATATTCTCTTTGACTCCCTTGTTATATAGCTTGACTGGGTTTCTTTTTAAAGAAAATGTTGTAAGAGAAAAAACACACATGCCCATAACTATGGCTTTATTAATTGTCAAGTAATGCCTGCTGGCAGTGGTAAGAAGTCGTGCATTAACAAGGTCATAACTTAATAACTGTTCAAAGATTTTCAAATGAAACTGTTCACTCCTTCGTGCTCTTGTTTATATATCTTATAGTATCTTAAATGTCCATGTTTGTGACTGCTGCCTTTAATCATTATCAATGCTGTGCACTTTGTGAAACCATGTAGTTATTTTCTTTGATACAAAGATAGATAACCAGACAAAATGACAGTTAATTAAGTGAAATTGCTTTATGGAATTTACCCTATGATGTATTTGCAGACACCCAGGTTGTAAATTCAGACAGCAATGTGGGGTCCGATGTAGAGGTTGTCCAGTCAAGTACAAGTCAGGAAACCACTAGCTCTAACTCAGAGGTGTCTGGCTCAGCTAGTAATGGTGTGTCCTCATCGGCAAGTACCAATAGTCTCTCTACATCGGCAAGTACACAGAGCAATGGCCTTTCAAGCTCTGCAAGTGTACAGAGCAGTGGGAGCAGCACAGACTTGCCAAGTAGTGAGAGGTCCATCTCTCAGCAGACCTCCTCAGCTGTTGGAGAAAATGACCAACAGGTGAACATATACAGTGAATTATAAGGATAAAACAAATTTATAACCCAATCTAGATAGAAAGTTGATGATGGCACTTTGTTGACACTTTACGTATTGAAATAGTTGTAATAATAATGCACAACTAAATGGCACATTCAGTTGCTCTGCAATGTAATGCACCTATATCAAATGAAGAAACAGTGTTTAACAAATCCATTTTCTCAGTCTGCAGGAAGAAATAATTATTTCAGGCTGCCCATTTTTTTAAATAATAGTTTTGTACTCTTTGACCTGAAGATTAAAGATCCACAAGCAATGTGCAGAACGTTTATTTAACAATTGAAGTATGGGGATTACACACACATCAAGTTAACAGAAAGGTGTTAACATCTGCAGGGTGTGCTCATGTGATTTAATGATAAGATAACTACCCTGTAATGGTGTAATGTGTATGATTTTTAACAGTTCTTAGGTCGTGATATATTTTATTAACTTATTCTGCATTGACAGGCCAGAACAAGTGGCACACAGGAAGGCAGTGGGTGTAAGCTTAAGGAACTGCAGACAAGAGAAGTTTCCATTGGCAACAGTGCCATATTCTGGCCGGACAACTTCCGCTCTAAACTCTGCAAGTGTGAACAGTGCAAGGTGAATATTTACCAACATGTTTTTTTAAATGGTACAGGCTTGGGCATGTGAGTTGAGTTGGTGGCCACCTGGCCAGACAACTTGGTCAACTCCGACCAATTAGACCATTCTCTCAGAAACATCATACCAAAAAGAGTGATTGATATACTGTAATAAGTTATTTAACAATTGTTGCACAGTATATTCATTTAAAAGGTTCTATATCTGTGATCAGTGTATGTTTTAGCAAACAAAAAATGCATCAATTTTACTGAGCTGTTGTCAACATCTTTCAATCATTCATGTAATGATTCTATGATCTGATGTCACAAAGTGCATTTATTTATGGCTAAAATTACATTGACTATCCTTCTTTGTATTACCAGGCAATGTACAGGAGCCAGGGTCTTGAGTTTCTACCTGATGAAAGTGACACAGTGTTGGCTTATGAGAAACGGGGGGCCGCACGAGAGGGGATGTCCTCACAACATGACAGAGAGCAACAAGTTCTCAACTCAATGAATAGGGTCCAGCAGATAGAGATGGTCCAAGGTAAAAAAAAATATGGAATGGGATTTGTCTGTTTTTGAAGGGAAAAAATATGGCATTGTCCCACCAGGGTGTCAATACTGTCATATTTTTTTAACAAAAACGAAGATGTGTTAATGGACAATTTTAAAAATATTTTCATATCAGCCTTGATAAACTGGTTTCAATGGCAATGTATGTATGGAGCAATCACTCTGGTTAAAATATCAATTTTGTTGTGTTGTGCGTTATTCTAGTCTATAGAGTCATGCTCCATGATTAACTGAGAAAAATTGACGGGTGTAGGTATTAGCTTGCCCATCTTTATCATAATTGTGGGCAGGCCTTAGTAAGTGATTCTTCATTTCATTTTAAGCATCAAAAGGATTTCAAATGAAATTCAATAGCAAATATATAATAACATATTTAGATATAGTCCTAAATATGTTTTACTGATAGTATGTCTATGCTCACATGACTGGAGGGAAGTAGATTCAAATCTTGCTTCTTCTCACTGCAGGGTTTAATGACATGAAGTCAGCGCTGAGTGATTACCTGAAGCATTTCGCGGAGAACGGGAAGGTTGTCCGTGCAGAGGACATACGCGAGTTTTTCACCCAGATGGAGCAACGAAAACGTCAGAAGACTGACCATGCCCCAGCACATTTCTGTAGATAGATACATCTCCATGAGAATTGTCTGTTCTAGTTCCGCCAATATACTTTGGCGAAATAAAATGGTTAATGTTATAATTAGAATTTGAAACCGAAATGGTTTTATTCCAAATGTTTTTAAATGTTGAGTGTTTAAAGAGTTTTGTTCAATAGGAAATATTGTTGTGCCAGGGGCCAAGGTTGTACATACATGTTTGAACAAAGATTTTAAAATAGTTTTGAAAAGGCTGCTGGTGCATGCCTGACAATTGTGATACGTTTTTATATCATTTGGTGTTTGAACAAATTTTCAACAAAATATTTTTTCATTACACTTAACAGTTCAAGTTTTATTGTTTTAAATGTTCGTACATGTTTCATTTTCTCATATTTCTCCTCATCTCTTGCATCATCATCATCGTTGTCGTCGACGTCATCATCATATTCATCATCTTTGGCATTTTGTGTTCAATATCGAACTCCATGTGTTTTATATATGCAATTCATTTGAATAAAATTGATGTTTTTTATGACTTTGTTTAATACAATGCGTCTCATTAGCTTTATAAAATAGGGTATATGTTGTTTTATAAGCGAATGAGCATATTGGTACATTAAGTACCTCCAACAGGTCCAATCCACTTAAAAAAACAGTGAAGTCTGTAGCGTGCCTGTTTGCCTGACTGTTGCAGTTCATTGCTGCTATGGGTCACTTTTGCATGAACATACAACATATTGTTAAGATCACTCCCTCTGATGGTTTTCAAGCTGGCCAGTTCATTATGATTTGGCTACGGCAAGTGTTAAACTAAATATAGTAAGCATGCTAATTTTTAATGGTATAAAGAGAGAGATTCTTTATTTCCTCCGATATGAAGAGACATGACACATTATAATCAGAACATAATACAAAAAAACAAAGAACAAAAGTTTACATAAATTATACACAACAAACAAATACATCAGATAAGAAGGTTAACTATAAATAATACATCTAGTAATACTGTATGATAACTATGCATCTATACATGTACTAATATAGTGAATGAAACATAGTTTTGTAATTTCATTTACCTTTCCCCGTTCTACGACGTCTAATTGATATTGATTTGTTTACATATATTATAATTTCTTGTTTATGTTTTGAATTTCTACCGTGCGAGCCCAAAATAACCTCAACTACGAAAAGCGAACGTTTAGGTCATATTCACGGGAGATATTTATTTGTTGTATCCGTATTTATACATGATCCTAATGTATTTCAGTGCCGATTTGAAACCCTTGACTCTAACTGTGTCCTCTATAGAAAGCTGCGGAAAACCAGTTAAAAGTTCGATTAAATTGCTCATCGGGTTTAAGATGACTGAACTCAAGGAAAACTTTGGCACTAAGACATTTACACAACGCTATCCATAAATCGTCTCTAGAAGAGCTCGAGATTTTACAAAACATTAATTTGTGCAAAACCATTAAATTATTGTGTTCTGTAACTATTTCACATTCATGGCATTTGGACGCAAAACATCTTGAAAAATATTTACTAATAACAAGCATACAATTTTTCAGCTGGACTCTATACATGCTACTAAACTGCCACATTACACAAGGTTCATATTCACAATGGATAGACTTAAACAATCGTAGGTTCATATCGTTTTCCTGTGATATTTTGTAATCGGCTACAACACGATTCTTGATAGATTTATTTACAGTAGATCTGCAGCTATCATGACTCTGAAAATTGCTCTGGAAGTGGCATAATAAATGTTTTAGTTTATATTTGCCTAAGATTCTGTAAATGTCCGGAATAAATCCTGTTACTGCACTTGGTTCACGGATCCTTTATACCACCGACGCTTGTTTTACGTAATGTACTATTGGATGTATATATTCACGTACAGTACTGTAGGACGTAAATGTTGTAACGTAAGCGTGACATGTACCGTGCATTTCGCGATGGTTGGTGTAAAATCACTTAGATAATAACGCCTGTTATAATTGCCGCTGATTATTTTCAGCATTCCATTTTATGAATTTATCCATATGTATATACAAAACTATCTTTCGGTGAAATCACATAATCAAATATGGGTATCTAGTATGTTTTATAATTATTTATCAGATTAATGTTGTTGATCGGTCTTAATACCGCTAGCCGGAGATGTTAGAAGTTGTTTAAACTATTAACGTATTGTGTTCTTGTTCTTATACAATTTGAATAAGAATAACACATTGTGTTCAAATGCATTATACTGAGATAAAAACAAGTGCGTCGGCCGGGAATCGAACCCGGATCGACTGCTTGGAAGGCAACCATGCTAACCTTTACACCACCGACGCTTGTTGTCGATTACGTACTATTTCCAGCAAACTACGTTTACGTACTATAGTATAGGACGTTGACGTTAACGTACTCTAGGACGTATTCATATTGTAACGAAAGCGTGACATGTACCATGCGTCCCGCAGCGGCCGGGAAATAATTGCTAATATAATTACGCGCTATTATTGCCGCTGAAATACGATTTTTTCAGCAATCTGTTTTGATTTTTTATATAAAATGTTACTATACACAACTGTACCTTTCGATAAAATCACATTATCAAATAGTTGTATCTATTTATTATAATTATTATTATTGCTTATGAGATAACTGATATTGATAATTCTTAATACTGCTAGCCGGAAGGTCAGGAGTTGTTTACACTATTTAGGTATTGCATTCTTGTTCTTATATGATAATGATCGCGAAAGTTAAGTGGTAAACACGAAACAATTCGCGATTATCTTACGGCAGTTATATGCCACGAATCTTATCTAGTTAACCAGTTAGGAAGTTACAAAGTGGAATTCGCAAATGATAACTAGATAACCACTTGCTGCTAAAAGCCAAAAATGCATTGGTAGAAAAGTGGTAACACGAATCTTATCTAGTTAACAAGTTATTTTGTTACTTATAATGTGGAATTCGCAAACCATAACTAGTTAACTTATTAATGGTGTACAGCTAAAAAGGTAACAGGTGGCAGTTCTTGGCACTTTCAAGCCAGGTTTTAGTCTTATGATATTTATGTTACCGAAAAGGTTTCGGGAATTTTAACTAGATAGCTAGATAATTATGGCGAAAATTTAGTGGTTAACTCGAAACAATTCCCGAACGCTATCAGGTTATTTTACGGCAGTTATATGCCACCATATTATACAGTTTTGTTGCGTTCAAAAGCATTAACTAAACTAAAACAAATGCGTCGGCCGGGAATCGAACCCGGGTGATTGCTTTGGAGCAATTAAAACTGATTCTTTTAATAAGCTTAGTTTTGTTATAGGCTTTTATAAAGTCAGAGTTTCTCTTTTTGAAGAGTTTTTATTTAACAAAGTTCTTTCCGGGTATAGATGATCCGTGAAACAAGAGTGTTTTTTTATAAAGTGGTACATGCCGTCCCGTCGGCAGCGTGCGCCCGGACTGTTTCATTGGTTTCACCTTTTGTTTCAGCTATATTTTGCATTGATAGTGTGCTTGAAAAGGACATCATGAGAGTGCCCTTAAAACATGTCGGTAACATACAACAGATCACAGGTCAAACAGCAATTTCGCTTAAAAAACTATTTTCAACATTAAAACAAGTGCGTCGGCCGGGAATCGAACCCGGATCGACTGCTTGGAAGGCAACCATGCTAACCTTTACACCACCGACGCTTGTTGTCGATTACGTACTATATTTAGCATACGACGTTTACGTACTATAGGACGTATACGTTAACGTACGTATTTATATTGTAACGTAAGCGTGACATGTACCATGCCTCCCGCAGCTGCCGTGGAATAATTGCTCAAATGATAACGCGCTATTATTGCCGCTGAAATATTTTTTTCAGCATTTTGTTTTCATTTTCTATATAAAATGTTTCTTTACAAAACTGTATCTTTCGATGAAATCATATTATCAAATAGTTGCATCTTTTTATTATTATTATTATTGCTTATCAGATTATTGTTATTGACCGTGCTTAATAATGCTAGCCGGAAGGTCAGGAGTTGTTTACACTATTTAGGTATTGCATTCTTGTTCTTAAATGATAATGATCGCGAAAGTTAAGTGGTAAACACGAAACAATTTGCGATTATCTTACGGCAGTTATATGCCACGAATCTTATCTAGTTAACCAGTTAGTAAGTTTCTAAGTGGAATTCGCAAATCATAACTAGATAAACACTTACTGCTAAAAGCCAAAATTGCATTTGTAGATTAGCGGTAACACGAATCTTATCTACTTAACCAGTTACTATGTAACTTTTTAAGTGGAATTCGCAAACCATAACTAGTTTACCTGTTTATGTTGAACAGCCCAAAAAGGTAACAGGTGGCAGTTCTTGGCACTTTCAAGCCAGGTTTTAGTCTTATGATATTTATGTTATCGAAAAAGTTTCGCGAATTTTAACTAGATAGCTAGATATTTATGGCGAAAATTTAGTGGTTAGCTCGAAACAATTCGCGAACGCTATCCGGTTATTTTACGGCAGTTATATGCCACCATATTATACAGTTTCATTGCGTTGAAAAGCATTATACTAAATAAGAACAAGTGCTTCGGCCTGGAATCGAAGCCGGGTGACTGCTTGGAAGGCAGTAATTGCTAGTCTTAACACCAACGAGACACGGGGGCCGCACGAGAGGGGATGTCCTCACAACATGACAGAGAGCAACAAGTTCTAAACTCACTGAATAGGGTCCAGCAGATAGAGATGGTCCAAGGTAAAAAAACCATATGGAATGGGATTTGTCTGTTTTTGAAGGGAATAAATATGGCATTGTCCCACCAGGGTGTCAATACTGTCGTATTTTTTTTTTAACAAAAACGAAGATGTGTTAATGGACAATTTTAAAATATTTTCATATCAGCCTTGATAAACTAGTTTCAATGGCAATGTATTTAATTTGGAGCAATCACTCTGGTTAAAATATCAATTTTGTTGTGTTGTGCGTTATTCTAGTTTATAGAGTCATGCTCCATGATTAACTGAG